>NC_134954.1:26236070-26536356 GCF_965638725.1 Aptenodytes patagonicus
TGCAGGGGAGCAAAGAAAGGCAGCCCCGTAAAACCATCGGGAAAGAAAACAAAGCCCTACCCACACCCCCAGCCAGGCTTCATGTGTTTGGGGAGGGCCGTGTGGAAGGACCCAGGGAACTGTTAAAGATCCAGAGACTGTTAAGCACCAGTGCTTTTGGGTGGAGGAGCCAGCAGGTCAATGTGAAACTGCTTGTATTAAATTCAGTGGAGGGCCCAAACACATGGTTTGGATTTTGCTCTCCCCTCCGTTACAGCTAATTAGGGCAAGTGCAGAGAGTGTCCCTGCTGATCCCGAACACATATGTGACACAAGCAGTTCCTTCCAAGGGGAACTGGCTCTGGGAGAGTGTTATTAGCTCTGTCTGGGCAGGAAGGGCAATCAGGTAGCCCAGGGATGTGTGTGTGTGCTTGGGGGAGTCAAGGAAGAGATTATGTTTTAATGAAGAGTTTTGAACTCATTATGTGGCCTGCATTCAAAGACTGCAAGAACACTAATCATGCACATAAATGCGTGTGGTGGGAAGTGACTGGAGAGTGGCCAAGAATACAGAGGTTACTGCAACTCACATCTCGCACTCCCTCTCCCACTCCCCAAGCGCTGCCTGACCTCTCTGCTTTGCATGGTTCTGCCCATCTGGTTGTATGGGACTGTGGGAACACATGGGGACCATGTTACTTTTTTATTTGTGATCCTACAATAGTTTTTCACCATAGGCTTTGTATGTCTACATGCAAAAGTGGCTCCTTACCATTCATAAAGGGAGGAGATCCAGTGTTACTTTTATATCTTTTTGGTGTAGATATCTAAGTGGGAATAGGACACCAGTTCCCAGAACAGTTTAGGGCTTTGTGGTGGTGCAGGGGGACATGGCACCACCAGGACACAGGACAGGACCTGTGGCGCTGCTGGCGACTGGTGACACCAGTGCAAACCGGACCTTCCCTCTCCAAAACTAAATGCTTACCTGCCTCTTTATTCTGGCAGTCCTTCTGTCCCCCAATAAACATGTACAACGTAACTCCCCATTTCTAAGATGCACCTAAGGTGGAAGACATACTATATTCCTCCAACAGCCTGTGGCTTGGCTAAGCAGGAGGAAGACTGGATGTGGGATCATTCTGACAGACACAAATCTCATTCCCTGGGTACAACTCTGGCCCAAGCCTCTTCCTCTACTGCTGCAAAGCCAAGCATGGCCCATGGGGCCACAGGCACCAAAACCTGGTCCAGGTCTCAGCCCCAGCAGTTTCTCCAGGAGCACAGCACCTCTGGCACCATGGTGGGACACTGAGGTGACAGGTCCCTACTGAGCACCCCAAGAGCATTCCCACACCCAGAGGCTTTCGTTGCTCTCCCATCTACAGCACTTAGATAACCAAGACTGGAGCCACACGCTGAGACAGGCCAACAGAAAGTGACACTTTTTCTTCCCTCTGCTTTGCAGCAGCAAAAACAAGGCACCTAATTCCCACCAGACTCTTGGGTGTTTCCCCGGAGAGGGAGCTCATGCGGTGTGTGGGCATCCAGGGAGGTGGAGAGCAGGGCTGATCCTGCCAAAGGGCTGCTCTGGCCGGGTGCACCCTGGGAGGGTGCTGGTTCCAGCAGGATGTGGTGCTGGGCAGCCTGCTCTAGCCAGCCCTGCTTAGAGCAGGGGGCTGGACTCAAGGATCCCTTCCTGCCACAGTGAGTCCGTGATTCCTCCTGCCATGTCGAGTGCCACTTGAGCCGTCCCCTTGCTGCTGGGTATTTTCCTCTGTCTTGCTTGGCCTTGCTCTTATTTTTTTTTTTTCTCTCTCCTGTTTCTAATGGAGCGAAAATTTGTAGAACCATAAAATGCAGAGACGGAAAATGACCTATTGCCCCATCCAGCCCAGCCCCTCTGCCAATGCCAAGCCATTCCCCTCAAACGTCCCGGGTGACTTGTCTAGACCAAGCACAAACCACTCCAGCAATGGTGATTCCAGCACTTCCCAGAGAAGATTATTCCATGGTCTAATTGACCTTATAGCTTGGAAATTTTTCCTGATGTCTTGCCTCAAATGTTTCTGTGCTAAGTTTGAGCCTATTGCTTGGTTACCTGTCCTCGGTCTCTTCTGAACACCCATTCCTTTGCCTTGTGAGGCCATGCTTTTTGCCTGCAGACCTGGCATGCCTCTGGGCAGGGTTTCCATCCTGTGTTTTGTTGCTTCCTCTGCTCTGGATCGAGCTTCTGTGGTCTTCCTGAGACATGACCCCAGAACCATCACCTGTGTGGAGAAGATGGGGATGGACTGGTGAGTGACTTGAGCTTGGAGCACCAAGCATGGAGCTGCCCAATTAAAGATTTCACTGGTCTCTCTGAAGATGAAGTAGTACCAGCATGTAGCCAAACTCAGAGAGAAGGCAGTAAGAAGAATTATATTCCGTTATAATAATAATTATAATATAATAATTACAACTAGAGAGCCCCTTTCTGATTAACATGGAGACCTTACTTTAAAGCTTTGCAAACATGATTCTGATAAAAGTTTTAGAAGTCTTGGACATAAATACAGCAAGTGCTGTCTACCCACTTGTCAGAAACTACGTGACCACATAAAGAAAGGTGCTATGCCTTGGTGTCAACCACTCTAGCTCGGCCTAGTGAAGCTCTCCTGCCTCTTGGCAGAGGATATCTGCTCAGGGTTTGTTCCTCCTAATTTGGTCCCTCCTGGCTTAATTCACAAGTGGCCCATCCATAACCAAAGCCTGACTTTCCAGTGAAGTGAAGCAGAAATGTGGAAGGCACCTGTGGCCTTCATCTGACCTGTGCACAGCACCAGGGTTTTCCTGCCTGGGGCTGTTCTGCAGAACCTCCTTCCACCAGAGGGCAGCTGGTACAAGGAGTGTGATGGACTTGCCTGGCTCAAGATAAGACAGGAGCTAATTTGATGCTAATTTTTATGGCTGTAATTTCCTCCCTAACCAGATGCAATCCCCTTCAGCCATCTCCAATGGCGTTATGCTTAGGGAATGCTTCCCACAATAAAAGCAAAGGCAATATTCTTTCCCAGTTGCCTACAAGATCCATCCTCAGCCTTAATCTGAGCTAGACACAGTACAATTAGTTATTTGTGTTCCTGAATTAGCAAAAGACTAAGCTTTAAAAATCCAATAATGCGTCAGAAAGATGTATTTGCAATCAGTTTATCCCTGAGCTCCATTCGTTGCAGATCTGGCATGCTTTCTGCAGTCTAAGGTGGGAAGAGCAGAGGAAGTCGGCAGCTATTTAGAGAGCTCAGCAGTGCATCTCCTCCCTTTATGAAGGGTATGGAGCCACTTTGGTGTCTAGACATAAAAAGCCTATGGTGAAAAACTATTGTAGGATCACAAGTAAAAATAAGTGACAGCTGCTTCCTGGTGTAGTCATACATGAAGAATATAGGGAATGAAGAAAAACTACTTGTGCTAAGTACTTATTTTGCCTTTCCTTGTGGTAAAAGAAGAGTGGAGTAGGAAATCATCTACCAGACTTGGGATCCATCTGTGCTAGCATATCCCACACTCTCTGTGGTCATGATGTGTGCTTTTACTGTTACAAGTTTCAGATAATCACTGAAGACAGAGACAAGAGTTTCTGTGCTTTTCAAATAGAGATAAGTAGCAGCTCTGACCACCCCATAATGACTAAGCTCAGTCTAATTGTGTTTCTTGCTTTTCGTCTTTTCTCTTTCACAGTTTCTTTCACTTACTTTCCCTTTTATGTATACTGTTACTTTCTCTGGGGAGAGATATTTGCTGCTCTATCTCATGTTGAGGCTGAATTCAGCTGAAGTCAGTGAGGTCTGTACTGCACTAACAGCAATTCTTCCTGTGGAAATAAATGGGACTTCAGAGAAGTTGGAGCTTGATGATGCTTGCAATTGAAATATTATGTTGTTTTCATGTTTGATGTTGTAAACAATCATATTGCATAAACAAACCAAATGAGACATCTCCACAGTACAAGCCTGGAGGATGGGAACACAAAGGTTCGCATGACCTTCACCCTCATCAGATGTTCACAGAAGTAATTTTCCATGATAGATCAGACACTGAGACTTTCTTCTTTGGCCAGGTCATAAAGAAACTCCACCCACTGTATTCATCTCCCACAAAGATAGCAAAACCTTACTTATGACCAGTTCCTCTCCCTCCAGAGATGTCGCTCATGTCAAACCTGAATGTTTGTTGTTATTTCCAAAGTTTTCATTAAGACTTTGCATTGAAGTTAGAGGGGGTATGTACTCTCAGAGCTGAAGGCATTCTGCCACTTGTTGCCTTCTTTTCAGGTTTTGACTGGGAACTTCACATTTACATACCCTGATCCTTCTTGGTTTGTGTGGCTGGTGTCTGATGATCAGGACAAACATGAGAGACAGTGGGCAGCAACATTATCTCCAGATGACTACAGGTTGAGGACAGATGGGATATGGGAAGTGTGGAGGGATAAGAAGATAAAAGAAGGACCAGTTAACCTCTAAGGCACGCAGAAGAGCGCCTGCACTAGTGAGGAAGTGAGTTCCTGTGAGTTGCCAGAGCTAGAAGCAACAGAAACTTCTCTCCTTTTAGAAATCCATATTGGTATCCAAATGAAGCCATAGCTGGCTGCTGGCAAGGGAGCATGGGCTGTGCTCTTCTTCCCCACCAGCATGCCCTCAGTTCTGCATAGCACACAAGGCTATAGAGACATTTTGGTGCCCAACGCAGTTGCTTCTTCCCTCTTCTTTGTACCCTGAACAATGATGATAAAGCCAAGTATTAAGTGAGTATTGTCCATTCCTGTGTTGAGTGAAGCATGGAACTTGTGAAAAACCCTTTATGTTATATAATTAAAGGCTGTACTCAAATACATAAGGGAACTGCTTTAGTGTCACACAAGTAATCTTAATTCTGGTGATTCTTAATGTTTGAGTGCTTGATTTTGCAACCAGAGTGATGTTCCTTTAACCCTATTTTATATGCATAGTTTTTACTTAACTCAAGAAAGCTTTTTTTTTTTTTCCCCATGGGCAGGTGAAATGAAAGCAATAGTACTGATGGCTCCTTGTTCCCTAAAGGTCGAACTGATTTTTATTTTTTTTTTCTTCCTTCCTATATCTCTGCACAGGAGTGCCAAGGAAGTGCTGTGAGAAGGACTGCTGGAGAAACAGAGGAGAGTACTTCTGAGAAGAGGCAGCTCCACATCCAGGTGCAGAGTCACTTTTCCTATTTGAGTTGGGAACATGTTTTTATTCATGGTATAGTCAGAAGGGCTCTTTGTATCTGCAGGGACTGGAACTAATCATCTGTGTTCTACCAGTTTAAAACAAATTCTGGCTTCTTTAAGGGGGAATATTTGAGCATCACAAGAAAACGTGAAAAATCTATTTCAACATGGTCCATAGCAGGTGCCAGCTTGTAGTCCTTACAGCTGTCTTCAAAGAAATTTCAGGAACATACTTTTAATGGAAAGCTAATTTTATAGCATAATCATTCTACCAAGCTCTGACAATACCAAGTATACAATAGTAAGTTCACTCATTCCTCTTATGTATTATGATATTGAATTGTGATAGATTTTTAATTATGTGATAGTACACCAAATATCATATACAGTATAACAGGATGTCATTTAATGATTCATCTGAAGACACTGCAACCTAAAGGTGTTCAGCCCTTCCTAGGATTGTGTCCCACATATGTACAATAACTACAGTTCAAAAGCTCAAAGCAGCACTGTAAATTTTTTTGCATAATTATGAGCTACGGGGAGTTAACTATTGTTTGATTCTGTCAAACTATGAGTTTCCAGAACTGAATCCTTTTTTCATATTAAACAGAGTTGATCTTGGATAAGTCAATGTTTCAGACCTTGTACCTGGAGCTCTGTTTGATGCTAGTTTTACTGGTTCATTTCATTATTTTTCCTGGTATTATGTAGACCTGTTTTATGAAGGTTAATAATGATCTCAGAGACCTCACACCTTTCTATACAATCTGTGTGCCTCCACACTGTCATAGGATGCGAGTGCCTTGCATTCTTTGTGTTTGCTGTTCCATTATAGCAATTCAGGGAGGCATAATTATCCTTGGGGAAAAGTGAAGTAATTGGGAGCGTAGAAGTCAAATGCTATATCCAGAGAAGTCTTAAGTAGAAATAAATACTTGAGTCCAAGTTATAAATCCTCAGAACTTCTGCTCAGTTACTGTGCAGCTGGGGTTGCTTGGTAAGTTCTGCAGTTCCTCAGTATATAGTAGAATTTGTAAACTAGACATTCTTCTGTTCATCTTACCTGAGGTGCTTTATCTGGTCAATATTTTTAGGGATTTGGGCTTTGCATACAGTGAAAGACTAGGCAGGTGATGGTGGTTTCACTTTCTATACAATAGCTTGGTAGTTAGAACGCTCAGTCAGGACCCAGGACACTTACCTTTCATTTCTTTTGTCCATGCGAGGGGTAAAACTCATGTTTCTTACTCTTTGGAAGAGTTTTCTTGCCCCTCATAGCTTAACCATGTGTTGAACTGTTTTGTGGTAGGAGTGTTCTTGTGCCTTCCCATTGAAACTGTTCTACTCTACATGGTATAATAAAGGATCAGCTGAAACGAGAAAGATCAAAAGAGAACATTACTTTTTAGTTGTTGGGACTGTGGAGGTGGAAGGGAGGTGCAACAGCTATGATACGGCTTGTCTCTGCTCTGTCTTTTCACATAATTGCTCTTCTTAAAAGCTTGGTCTAGTGTTTCCCATTTTGCTGCTTCTCTGTTTCTTATTTATTACATCTACATTCTTCCCAAAGTTATAAAGTACCTCAGTTTCCATATGTGTCTCTTTCCTACTTCTCTAATCTGGCTTTTGTTTATCTGCTGCCAAAAGTGTGGCATATAAACTGGAGCCAAGCTTCCTAGCTATAAAAGAGACTTACAAGAACGTCTTACGTATTATTCTAATTTGAAAAAAATGAACTTTACAGCAAACAAAATGGCAATGAAAGTGGTGATGCAAGTGGGACCATAAAAACATCTGGCCAGTGAAGCTCCTTTCTGCCAGGTTCCCTTCCTTCCCAAGCCTGCCCATGGAAGAGTTCACACATCACTTGTTGCAAATGTTTCCTCCATAGCTAAAACTGACTCATCGTATAAGGCAAATTGCTCTGTTTAGTAAGGAGCAAGTCAAAGGACTGTATCTGTACTTGTGTGTGGTTCTGTGGGAGTCTTGGGGGAGGCTTAAGTTGAGAAGAAGCCCAATTTAGAACACAACTAAAAACGAAAAATAAACCTATTCACTTAATTTCAAGTAAGGTTAAAAGGAAAGCTTGCTCGCCAATGCTGTCAGTGGCCAGTTTGCCAGCTTATGTCCTTTTCTAGCAAGCACCAATTTAAAGTCATTAATATGCAGTCTCTTCATTTGAGTGAAATTTAAACAGCATGCAATTTTCTCTGTCAATTTAATATATGTGAAATATTCTGCCAAATTCTGGAATTTCATGCTGCAGACACAGAAATGTATCCCCTTCCCTGTGTTCACCTAACAAGAACAAGAACATCAGACAACACCCCGTGCATACTTACCTTTGAAAAGACAGAATGGTAAAACTGGTTTCATAGAGCTCCTGTCTGAGAGAATACCATTCCTCAAACATCCTGGATATTAAATGTTTCTGCTTGCTCCCTGGGAAATTAAGTAGTAAAACAAGCTTGTGTGTATGTGAAACCAGTTATAGAAGGCTTCCAGCTGAAAGTGAGTTGCCTACTTATAAACAGTCTTAAAAGTGTGGGGTTTTTTCACATAATGAAATAATTTCTGTTTGCTTTTAACATGAGAGCTGATGATCCTTTCCTGTTGGAAAGGTATAGCAAGTGTTTGGGAAGGTGAGGGCCTCAGTGTTTCAAAAGCTGAACAGCTTCAGCTCACTTCCTTTACCTGATCAGGAAGGTGCTGACTTACAAGCAAGTTCAGATCTTGCAAACAGCATTGAGCATCCCTTGAACTCAAAAGGAATAGTTGATATTTCTGACATCTCAAGAGTGGAGTAGAAGACCGTTCCTGGTGAGAGCTGCACATCGTATTTAAAATCCTAAACATTTTATGAGTCCTGACCCCTGTTTGAAAATCGGCGTCCTAAAAGTAAACTGTGAAATGACAGTTGAGATGGTCAGCCACTTAGTATAGATTTAAGAGCCTGTCTTCAGTACTCCTGTTTGAAATTTTTGGTTGATACTTTCAGTCTCTACAGATTCCTCTCCTCGCAAAAAGAAATTAGGTATTAATTCAAACCCACCATGGAGATTTATAGTTTACCAAGGTTAGGATTCATATGGAAACTATGCTTTCATTTATATTTAGGGCTCCCTAAGCAAGCGAATTTTCCTGGGGTAATGCTGATTATCAGTGGAACCTTATATGAAAATTTATGTTTGCTGAAACCATATCTGATATCCTCATATCCCTTTCATTGATTTGCAGGAAACCGAAGGCATGGGCTTCAGCAATAGCTCAAAGATGAGATATGTCACATAGGCTTATGTGATATAGAAAAGGTTGTGGGAGAAATCAGATTGTTTTTCAATCCTCATTTTCCTACTTGTTGTTCAAGTGGATATTACCTACAAAACCTGGGATCTGTGGAAGTAGAAGCACAAGTGCTAGTACTTAAGATAAGGCTTGCATGGGGTTAAAATGGAAGCATATCAGTCTCGTGTGTGGTTTGAAATACTGGTAGGAGAATAAAAAGCCTTATAAAAAGCTGTGCTGTGGTTGCTGACATAAAAATGATTAGGGTATAGAAATGTGTAATACAGACAGCTTTACTGCTCCTCTAACGTTGCCTTCATTAGAAAATAGGTATACTGAATTACTTAATTGGAAATATCATCTAAGTGGAGATGTAGTTGCTTGAAGATTTCAAACAAAATAGCAGATTTAGAGTAAGGAAAGAGTTGTCCACAACTAAAATGGATTTGTTTACTTGAGGAAGAGGTCCTAGCATTAGGCGATTGGAAAATATTTAATTTAATGAGACAGTTAGAGGACACAGATGTTTTTCTAGGTAGATGTATGACCTTGGTCAATTTGCAAATCAGAATCAGTTTTCCCAGTTTGAAATGGAAGCATCTAGAATTCATTTAATCTCAAATGACTTAGGTCAAATATATGAAAGCCTTTATTTTCTACTGTACAGTAGTTCAGCACAATGGTTGTTAGAAGAGTTTTAAGTATTATTATTTTAATAGTTGGCATAGCGTTGTCAAGACATGAAGCAGCATGCTACTTTCCTGATGTATCAATACTGTCCTGGGAAGTGTAAACTAAAGTGAACTTCTATTTGTAGAAAAGATTGTTGGGGTGAGATTTTCCTAAAAACCAGCACATAGCTCAGGTGAGAAAAAAGCCAGAAAATACTGTTAACATTAATTTGCACTGAAGGAAAGATGGCAAATGGAGAATACGGCAAAAAGGAAGTTGGATTCTTTCCATGACACTCTATGGCTTTCACTGTCCTGGAGCTGTGCAACTGGTTTTGTGTGCATGGAGCAGATGGGATATGACAGGCTTAATCTTGTTTTTCTTGATGTTGGTGACTCACCTGATCTTTTGTACATGTGATTTGAAGCTCACTGATTAAACAGCAAGGACCGAAAGGGCATAAGGAATGACAAACCCTGTAAGTCAGTGGAGTGCTCTTTCCAGCATGGTTTGGTATATAGCTGACAGCCTGAGAAAACCAGCTCTTCTAATTTGATATCTTCTACAAGCACATGAGTGTTTTCTTGGAACCTTTTTCAGTCTGTATCATACTTTGTAGGAAAGAACCGGTTTTGTGGCGAGCCAAAGGGAGCATCTGGCAGGCTATTAAACTAGTAGCGAACCCTTAATGACTCAGAAGAAAGCTTCATGTCCTGCCTTGGTTTACTGCTAAATCACAGACAATCAAGCTGGCTTTCAGTACCATTACTTATGGCAGGCATATAGAAACAATATAAAGATTGGGATGCAGTGACATCTTCCCAGTTTGAAACATTTCTGTTTGTTGCCTGAACTGCACCTTTTGGGGAAGCATTCTCCCTTATGTCCCTCTTCCCTGCTTTTACTGCTGATTGGAAAGAGATTTTTGCAGGTTACTTCTGCAAGATAGGCCTGTTACAGTGGACAGGAGCAGAAATAATGATTAAAGCAGGCTTAGTACTTGCAGATGGGTGTGTGCAAGCTTGAACTTGCAAGTACATAACACTGCATTAGTGCATAGGCAAAGGCAAGCCAAAATATTTGCATTGTCTTATACACACACTGTGTAAAATTTGGTCCATTACTGTAAAAATATTTAAAAACTGTTCTTCATGGGATAACGTGGTTGAATTTCTATTCCTTATGCCTTGAACTTTCGGGGGGATCTAAAACATTCAATAGCAGTGTTTGCCAAAAATAAAATGCAATGAATCTTCTACACTTGGCCCATTTTAGAACATAGATTTGCCAGATCTTCAGCTTTTTTCCTAACAAAGTGCTGCTGTTCAGGGTATTTAGCCAGAGAGTCTCATCACCCATTTTTTTGCTGGCATTGGTGTCTGGGTTCTTTGGGCTGTGCAGACAAAACAGCCTGGCAAATGTGAGTTCATTCAAGTGTATAATGCTGTGTGTCTCTGACTTTCTCCATTGCTTAGATTATCCAGATACAGTTTTCCTCTCTGGAGACATCGTAACTATTTTACTTTTATCTCACTGTCGGCTTTTCTCAGATTTTCCATTTCTTGTCATGTAAAGTTGCTATGAGAAGGTCTCAGAATTACAGTGTAATTATTGTAGCTCTTTTGGGAAGCCAAAAAATGAAGGGTGTTGTAGGTTGGAAAATCAAATCAGTTTTTTAATTTTTGTTGTTCCAAACCTTTTCCCTAAGTTACTCCTGAGCTCTTCAAGGACAAGGATTCTGTTCTTGGAAAAGTTATGACACTGTAAATGGACTTCTGTGGTATGTGCGCCTCAGTGAGAATCATCAGTTGGAAAACTTAGCAAGTTACTGTGTTGTTTTTTCTCCCCTACAATGCTGAAATCCACTGTTATTGTAGACCTGCTTACCTCAAAGAACAGGAATGGTGGTTACCTGGCTATGGTATCCCTTTTCAATTCTCCCCCATTGTTTGTGGGGACATCCTGCCATTTGGGCTCTTCTGGACAGGTTGTTCAATGTGTTGATAGCAGAACATAACAGTGAACATAAATCATATCTAACTCTGCCTTCCCATTAAAGAATGAGCAAATAGTTGGAGTCCTGTAGTATCTGGAAGAAAGAACCAATGTTTCTGACCCTCTAGGTGTAATAATTGTCTCCTAAAGCTTTCCTCATCACCTTGAATGAAGCTTTCAAGTTTTGGGGGGGGAAGTTAAAATTTGAAGTAGCCAAGTTTCACATCCATTAGTGAACATTCTCTTTTCCGGCAATTGCAGCTGCCTTGGGCAAGATTTTATCCCTCTCTTAAAGTCAGTGTGACAAGCCTGGGTATTTGTCCAGTGACTGGGATGTCACTTGACCCATGGTGTATGAGAAAAATTACTATCTGAAATATCTCAGATGCATGAGTCTAAAAAGATCTTACTGTGAATAGACATAGATAGGTACATGAGTTCTTACGATCACCCAAAATGTTTCTGTTCACCCAAACTTAAAAATATTTTACCAAACTGAAAATAATCTACATAAAACTCAACAATGCAAATAACTGGAAAGGCAGTGAATGCCAGCTGCAGGTCAGGAATGTAATTTTGTCTATTGCTTTGTGCTTGGCATTCAACAAGTGCAAATGTATGTTAAACTTCAGCAGGCAGAATTAAGAATATGATGACAAGACCTTATGATCTGAGTAAAATGCAAGTGACAATAAAAGAAGACAAAACTAACAGAATTCCTACACTGCAAAAGCTGAGTATATAGAGACACTGTATGACAGATGTTCTGGGGCAACTGCACACCCAGTGTGCAGTTTAGCAGTTTAGGATTGTGTGATAGTTTTGGCACTGTAATGAACGTGCTGTTCTGAAATCTGAGCAGGAATGGATGTATCTGTTTTCAGATGACTCTGCTTGTCCGAGTTCTATCCATAAACATGCAGAGCTGCTCCCGTTAGCTTGTAGTTCATAATGTACCTGGAAGCGTTACGTGGTCAGTGCACACCTCTCCATATTAATTCGTGGGTCTAGCAGCAGGCGGGAAGCAGGCCTTTGCTGAACTCCCTGGGAGTCCTTGATAAAGCCTTGCCTGCTGTCAGAGAGCATGACCTGCATGAGGAGGGAGCGGCTAACTGTGACTCTTGCCACCTCTGGAAAGCAGCGCATGCTGAACCTTCTAAGGTATGGAGAACTGTGAAGTATCACAAGACTTTGCAGGACTTGCATTAGTTCTTAAAGCCCTAGCCATTTGAACTGGGATTATGTGAAGAACTTTGATTTACTTTGGAAAACATTTCTGTTCCTTACTGTTGTCCAGAGTGGAGAAAGGCCAAAAGTTAAAATTAGGAAGGTAACTAGATCCAGACTGTATTTTGCTTCTTATAGTATGGGGACCAGGCTAATGGTCTTTGCACCTGGGCAGAAATTGGCAACTATATGTGTCTCTCTTCCTTCCATAGGGCTAGCTGTCACACAGCAACAACTCTCAGCTTGTTTTGATTTGTACATGCCCTGGCTTTTCTTAGCCATGTTGAAAACTAATGCTGTGTAGAACCAGATCAATATCCCCAAGCTGTGCCTTTTGCAGAGATCATTCAAAGGGCCTGTATGTGTTGCAGCTACAACAGAGGTTGGCTGTATATGGTAGCTTTATCCAACTGGAATAAATAATAGCCATGAAAGTGCACCTATTTGATATCATCCTGAGTTTCCCAGTGAACTTGTACAGGTTGTGCTGAAGTGCATATAGTCTCATCTTTATTATTATTGCAGCATCAGTATAGTCTCATAAATAGTGCAACTCTACTGGCACATAAAGCAGGCCAGTATTACAAAGGCTGAGTAGAGGCCTGAGTATTTGGTTTGGTTTCTTTTAACAGATGTGCTCAGTTTTCTAAGATTCAACTAACACGAACATGTCCCAGAGAGGAAAGAGAGGAAAAGTAAAATTCCTGGTGGGATGAAAGATTAGCAGCACTTATGTGGTTACAGTTAGTCTCTTTCCGTTCCACACATGCATTGCTTGTTAATACTCCAAGTGCAACAAGGACTTCAGCAGTCCCCAACCATATCACTCCAGTGGATACACAAATGCTTTAGGGCACAGCAAACTGAAAATCAGCAGTTGAGATGCACCTCCAATACCAGTTATGTCCCCCATTAATAAATACATTGCAAGTCTTGTGGTACTTAGCCAACCAGTGGCTAAGGTTGAATTCTTAGGTATTAATTTAATAGGTAGGAGCCGCAGAGTCAATACACACACAGTTAATCCTTGGAACACATATTAAATATATGACAGTGACTTGGAACATCTCAAAGATAACTAGCATGAGGTTTTGGTGCCTGAGCCAGAGATACCAACAGATGGTCTAGTGCAGTAGCAGTTCTGCAGCTGTAACTGCATTTGTCCAGCTTAATCCACTCACTAACAGAGCTGTATTTTTGTTTCACAAATTCGTTAATTTGATTTTGAATACAGCACTGAGGAAATTATGGATACAGGAGCAAGCTCTGTGAACTTCACCCTCCCTTCTTGCTGCACATTGCAGTTCAAGCCAGCAGCAGCTTCTGTTGTTTCAGTTGTAATCTTCCTTTCTCCTCTCTCAGTCATTTGCACTGAATGGAGTGCATTATAGTTCTGTGACATGAACTAACGAGGGTTGCTTGAGACTGTTCTCCTGCCTGACGAGTTCAGGATTCCAAAATACTTGAGTTAATGTGATTTTGGGGGCTTTTGACACCTGCCCACAGAGGTGTTGCTCTTTGCCATTTGTAGTATGACTCAAATACCAGGTCATGGCTTGCATAACAACTGGTAATAAGTTGCCAGCAGGAATTAATGCTAGTAACTATGTGTCTTTAAATCTTGCCAAGTGCCATGCCATGCTAGGAACGAGATGCATACTTTCTTATTTTAATTTGATACTTTCTCATCCTTATTGGACTGTTTGTGTCTGGGGAGTTTCCAGGAAAAGAGCTATTGGTGGAGGCTGAGCAACAGCTGGGTTTTGCAGTGGTGGGTAAGTACCAATGCCAACCGACAAGTACGCAGCTAAGAGGTGGGGTGTGCCCAGTTCTTAGACACTGAGCTAGTTCTGTAGAAGGGTGGAAACTAGAAGCAGGGGACTTGAACACGTATCCCTTGGATTCTCTATCAATAGGACAAACAACTGTTGAGTTCTCTCCTATAGAACAAACTGATTGCAAGACAAGATTTTAAAGATATTTGTGAAAAAATGACCTACTTAAAAGAGCCAAATCTAACATGGAGAAGTGAAAACCAGAAAACCCAGGAAATCATATAGATGATACAACACTGCAGGAAAAACACATGCAAGAGGGCAGACACAGTGAATGGATGTTGAAGATAGTATAGGAAATGTATGCCATGATTTCCTGGAAGAAGGAGTGCTGCCAGATCAACAAGGCAGGAAGCAAGAAAGCAAGTTCGTCATAATTCTGTATTAAAAATGCAGAGGAATATTGTTTCTTATGCCTGTATACACAACACTTGGGACTGTGTGCTTACAGGTGCAAAGGCTTGATCTACATTTAATATTTTCCACTGTAAAGTGTAGCAATATATGACAATAGTGGCATACTTTGTCCATGGCTGTACAATCTATTGTGTATTGTGTAGCTATTGTCTATGTATGCACAATCTAATTACTTATGCTACAAGTAAAAGCATACTATTGCTAACAACACCTTGACTGAAAACATGTTGGTTAACAAGAACAGCATTTATATGTTAATCTAAGGAATAATTGTACCAAGAGTACAAGTACTTTGTTTTTTTCTCAATTTTGAAGTAGTTCTTGACTGAAGAACTAGTCCCATCTCAAATAACTAACCTTGTGATGTCACCTGCTCGTGAAGAAAGCTCTAGACTTTCTTGCTCCCCAGTGATCAGCTGTGGGATCTCATCAGAGAGGGAGACAGCAGTTTGTGGGAATTTCTCTGTTGTGTGTGACAGTGTGCACCGTCTATTTGTGGAATGGTTTCCAAAGAGCTTTTCCTACAGACAAACCTCTCCATAAAGTACTCTGCCTCTGCCACACACATTAAACTTTCTGGATTAGAAATCTGAATGTCATGAGCCCTTGAACTAGTATCCTTGTCATAACCAGCATCTATCACCTAATTAAGGAGTATTGTCTTATTTTCTGTCCTATCAGATCTCCCCAGAGGCCTGCTTTGATAGGTTCCAGTAGAGTCAGGCCCTAAAAGTGGGACAAGGACTCTGACCTGAAAGCAATCTTTTCATAGCCTTGATATTGGCTGTTTTAATTTTCAGTCTTCCATCAGATTGATAATACGTAGTGCTGGTTTATGTCTCTTTCTGTCCATGCACCTAATGGCTTGACATTGTAGCATTAGCACTCCTGCTGGTATCACTGTGTCTCACCTTACTGTGGGTGCCAGAATTTTCTGTGTATCTGGGGCTGATGCAAAGACATGAAAGTGGATTTTATGTCCAATGTAGGGTACCTTGAGAGTGATGGCTTGGATTCTCATTTGCACCACAGTAATATTTCCAACTGGGCAGAGGAGGTTTTAACGGCAGACTTGAATCTGAGATAATGGTTATAACTATGAGACAGTTGTCATCAGTTTCTGAATAACCTTAAGAATGAAAATAGCAGAACTCTACTTCATTATACCCTGCCATTTTCATCATCTGCATGTGATAGCACCCCTCTGCCATCCACCTGGCCTGGAAATTGCAGAGAATAGTAGGTGGAGAAGCCAGTCATGCTGCTTCTAACTAGCTTACTACCAGCAGGACTTCTCTCCAGGCACAGGAAAAAATCACAGAAGCCTACTTCTGCACTGCATTCAAATTTCCATTTGTTTGAGTTGTACTGAGCATATTTGAGGGCAGAACTGTAATTTGGGACCTCAGTACTCCCACTCTGGACTTTCCCTGGACCCAGTAAATTCTTTCTAGAAATTCTGTTTGGAATTCATTTCACTGGCTTTATTAGGGTCAACAGGAACTATTACCCCGTTGTTTTTTAGCTCTTTACTGCAGGGGATTTTTAAATGAACATGAATAAGATTTTCTAAACCCATAGCAAGAGCTCCTTATTGGACTAGGCTACCAGGCATCTAATTCTGTGTTACCTATGCCTCTAGCTTAGAAGAGAACTTTGGAGATCTAACCAGCTCTGAATTAACCTTGCAAGACTCATGGCAAGGCTGCTGTGTCTCACAGTGGGCTCAGTCTTGAATGGAGCTGTCAAACTGGAGTAAAAATATCTTCATCTACCTCTGGGTAGGGGACTGAGCATGTGGTGACAGCAGTGACATTTCTTCTCCTTGTGGCAGCACCAGCAACTCCCCATAAACGCTTTGGCAGAAATCAATGCTGGTGCCATTACTGACCAAATTCCTCTCAGGGTTTGATCCATGGCTTTTACTGCTCAGATTTTCTTTATTATTTTTCTTTAGAAGCTCGTAATTAAAATGAGCTCTTAAACTGTCCTGTCATGTAAAGCATAGTCCGAGAAGTTCTAACTTAGCTGCTGTTTGCTGATGTCTGGAAGTAAGGGGATTTTGTTGGGGAATGGTGGCCAGTGTTGGTGCACAGAGATTTCTGGCTTAACAGCACAAATGTTTACCCAGCTGAGAGCTGAGGCTGTGGTAAAGCACAGAAATACCTGTCTCAGCTCCCAAAGGTGCAGTTTTGCATTATAAGCCCAGAATCTCCTACCTTCTATGAAAACAGAAAACTTAAATGCTTTGATTACAGGAGGGAAATTCAGACGGATTTGAAGAGTACTTGAACCAACATGTTAGGCTGCATCAAGAGGTATATTTTTATGATAATGGGAGTCAAATGAACTGCCTAAGGGCAAATAAACAATTACACCAGAGATGAAAGTGTCTGACATGATCATTCAGAAATTAGACCCGTTTGGTCACTTAAGTTATCTTGCTCAGGCAGTTAGTGATGGCTGCCTGCAGCATGTCCCTTACTGCCCAGGTCAGGGTGACAGCTTAAAGTCTTCATTGCTGGATCTTTTTGTTTCAAATTGCAATATTTCAAAATATAGAGTCTAGGGATATAAATTAAGGTTCCACTGAGCCATATTCAATGCCTTTTTTAATAGAGGATGGTTAAGTCTTTACTGATATGAAAACAATGAAAGCTCTAGGCTTTGTACTCTAAGGGGAAGACAACATAGGGCAAAAATTGTTCCTTGGAGGAATCTTACAGAAACATATGATGCTCTCAGAAGAGGCAAGGCGGCAGGTCCAGTCCCCATCCTCACTTTAAACTATGCAGTATGCACACAAGACCTCTCTTGTTTGACCTTTGCAGCCATAAAGCTGGAATGACATCAGCATACTTTCTAACGTTTAGTTGGTTGGGAAACCAACATGATACAATCTACATAATATCCAGCAATGTTAAACTAACCCTAGTGAATGGTACATGAAGTAGTCAAATAGCTGAATTCATGGGAAGAAAAACATTCCACTAGTACAGTAGTGGAGTTTCAGTGCCGCTTGTCTGCCTTTAGGGAATCCTAGTCTCAATGCTCTGCAAGGTTTTGGTAGCTAACTTTAGACATGTGTTTTTGGTTCAAGCACGCCATAGTGCCTGGTCTGCTGAAGGCAGTGTCAGTTTAAAAAGTAATTTTTGACTGTGGTGGCAAAAGGCAAAATGGATTTTTTGTTATATGATTCAGTGACAGTTTTCAGCTGCCGTTTCTAAAAAGCAGAAAAGGCATGTAGATTTAGGTAGTGTATCAGTAAGAAAAATGTAAACAGTGGCTGGCTTGGGCACTTGAGGATTAATAGTTCTATGCCTGTACCAAAGAGAATAAATCCTCATTGACCAAATGAAACCTCAGAATCATACACTGAAAAAATTATCACTACAGTTTTGCAAGTGAAGTTTATGTTAAGTGATAAACTCCTCACTCTGAAAACAGACTTGGTAGTAGTGAACCCCTGGGAACCCATTGTTTGCTTTTAAGGGGAGGGGGGAAAACTGTGAAAGGTTAGCTATGAAAAAAAACAGTCTATTGGCAGTAGGCTGATCTTCTAGAAAATGCAAAATTTTGGGCATCAGAAAGCTTTTTCTAGATTAACAAATCAAAGTTACTGTTAGGGACTTCTTCATTAGACATAGGATAAAGGGGGGAGATCTTTTAGATGTTTGCACATATCGTAACGCAAATTAATTCAGGTTGCAGATTCTCTTTAATGCTGTTAGGTTTGTTTGTAGTCATAGTGCACCTGTGTGGTGGGTTGACGTTGGACAGCTGCCAGATGCCCACCCCACCGCTCTCTCACTCCCCCTCCTTGACAGGGGGAGAAAATAAGATGAAAAAGCTCGTGGGTTGAGATAAAGACACTTACCAATTACTGTCATGGGCAAAACAGACTCAACTTTAGCAAAATTAATTTAATCTATTGCCAGTTAAAATAGAGTTGGATGGTGAGAAACAAAAACAAAAGCTGAAATGCCTTCCCCCCACCCCTCCTCTTTTCCCCCCAAGGTTGAAGTTCACTCCTTCATTCCTGACTCCTCCACGTCTCCCCTCACTGGTGGAAGGGGATTAGGAATGGGGAGCTGTGGTCAGCCGGTAACAGTCCCTCTCTGCCGTTCCTTCCTCCTCACACTCCTTCTCCCTGCTCCAGTGTGGGTCCTTCCCATGGGCTGCGGTTCCTTCAGGATAAACCTGCTCCAGCATGGGCTCTCCAGGGGCTGCAGTTCCTTCCAGGCGTATCCACCTGCTCCGGTGTGAGGTCCTCCACGGGCCACAGTGTGGATACCTGCTCCAGCGTGGGCTCCCCAGGCGCTGCTGGGAGTCTCTGCCCAGGTGCTGGCAGCACCTCCTGCTCCCACCCTGCTGCCCCCAGGGCTGGTTCTCACGCCTTGTCCCTCACCCCTCGCTGCCGGGCGGCGTTTGGCCCTTTCTTTAACACGCTGTCACCGGGGCGCCGCCGGCTCCTCTGATTGGCCCAGCTGTGCCCTGCCCTGGGGTGGCTGGAACCGGCTGGAACCGGCTGTGTCTGGCACGGGGCAGCCCTGGCCTCTCCTCACAGAGACGCCACAGCCCCGCTGCCACCACCTGGGCACGGGCACCCGATATGACGTGCATTTTTCAGGAATGTAAAAGGACTTATGTAGCTCTATAATGATATGTTAAGATGCAGGTTCACAACGGTCTGATTTCTAGAAAGTTTCTTGCAATTTTTCTGAAGTTTTGGACAGCAGAGTTCCACTAATAGTAGTGTTGTCTTTAAGGAATTGCAGGATTGAGGGAATACTGTGCAATTTGCACATCCTATGTGGTAAAGTAAACCAGTCCAAGAAACGTACCAGTCTGAGGGAACGATCTCAGCTAATTTACAGAAAAGGAACATCCTTATTTCCAGCCCACGAACAAGTAAAGTGTGGAAGAATAGAGTGAATGATGGGCAGTTGGTCTTTAATCTTAATTTCAGAAAAGATAAGCAACTGAAAGGAGAATCAAGTTGTTGGGGCAACCCCCCTGGCCAGTGGCAATGACCTGCTTCTGGCATCTTGTTTGCAACATGGGCAGTTCTGTAGAAAGTAGAAATACTTGTAGATAAAAATCAGGCAGCAAAAAACTGGCTTTTCACATGCATAGGTTGATTCTTATTAAAACCCCCTTAATTCATACGTGAATAAAGCTTTATTTTCCTTTTCATTTGTGAAAACTAAATGCCAAGGCACTGCAGAGCTGGACTCATCTTAGTGGGCATTTCCTTCTGCTCAAAGAGTCTGACGTCAGGGCTCCGGGCAAAGAATGCTTCAGCTGAGCCTTATGAGCATAGCCCATTTGAGGCAATACCGGGAGAGGGATGCAGGAAATATAAGTCTGCCTGCAATTTCTTTAATAAGCAGGGTGTAAAAGAATGACAGTAACTTCAGAATGAATCATGAAAAGTAATCCTTCAAAATAATTTAAACTTCAGAATTAACAAATAAAAGCATAGAAAACTCATGAGCCAGGCCCATTTCCCTCCAAGGA
The DNA here is from genome assembly GCF_965638725.1 of Aptenodytes patagonicus. NCBI lineage: Eukaryota > Metazoa > Chordata > Aves > Sphenisciformes > Spheniscidae > Aptenodytes > Aptenodytes patagonicus. The sequence continues at coordinate 26,256,234 of NC_134954.1, forward strand.
GATTTGTTTAAAGCTAACATTGGATTTGTAACTGTTTTGAGACATTATAGAATTTTTATCTGCAGTTTTCCTCCCAAGTTGTGGGCCAAAATTTTACTTAAAAAGATTGCTGTATGTATATAATATTGGCATATGTATGTCTTTTAGAACCAAGATTTAAGGGAAAACACTCTTTTTATCCATGAAATCGTAAGAAATGGCAGGACTGAACTTCATTGAAGCAGTATTGTCATTTGGCAAATCAAACGACAGACTATATTGCATTTGTGTCTTATGTCGCAATTTAGAAATTATTGGCCTGGTTTCTAACAAGTTAGGTGTGCCCTTCCTTATGACTGTGTATACTTAATTTATGCAGTTCCCACAATGGCAGAAAAATTGTGTACATGGTAAAAGATGGCTTCCTGCTGTAAAGTATTTGATTTATGCATAATGATTTATTTACATGTACTACCAAAACAATAATATTTCTATTTGAAATACACTAACAAGAAGAATGGCTGCTGGAAGCTAGAGAGAGGTTTGCAGTATTGCAAATCCAAGGCAAGTGGGGGATGTGCTTACTCGGGGGGTGATGACACAGAGATCCCCTATTGCACAGAGCGACTCAAAAAGTATGTTTCATGTCAGAGCTGGTGTTAGTCTTGGGCGAGTGCTGGGGCATCAGCCACGGTGAGGGATTATGTCCCTCCTCCCACGTTGCTGGGCTGGGTGCGCTGCACATCTGTCAGTTTTTCTCCCCTGTGGCCAGCAGCATGGAGCATCAGAAGCTACTCTGGAGCACCTCCCTAAAAGACCTCTTCCTGGTGTAAAGGTTTTAATAGCGGGTGGTTTGAATAGTTCAAATATAAGCCATAGTTAGATTAAAAAATAAATGAAAGCATGCAGTATCAGGCTGTGCCTGACAGTTGCTGTAATGCAGAGTGATCCCTCTCTGAGAATTTGCTTGCACTCTGTAGTTGTTGTCTTTAATTCTAAGTGCACTGTGAGCAGACTACCTGTAATTCTCAGTCCTGGCCACTAAATGTTGATAGATTCTTTACTATGTGACATAGGTTGCACCTCTGTGTTGCTGAATGTTACTGAAGCACATAATCTTTGCGGGACTTTAATGTTAAGTAAGAAAAAAGAAGAAACTGAATTTGCATTTACTCTTCTACACTTCAAAAGACTTGTTCTGCAATTTTTCCTTACCTTTAAAGATAGTAACTAGAAAGCTCATAGTGTGGGAGCCTTTGCTTTTAAATGCTGCAGCAAGCGTAATACTGATTGAACTTGCAGTTGGCAAAAGCAAAAGCTGGGGGGGATGTAAGGGAACATGTGCTGTCCTTTGTAGTTCCAGTTCTTTTAGAAGCACTCACAAATAGCTCTAGTTTCTTTAGCAAATACAATGGCATCATTCTGGGCATGCCTAGTAGAAGTGTTCTGGGGCTAGTAAACTGTGAACAAACCTGTTTGCATTGCTGTACTGTACAGCACAGCACAGATAAGCCCTAATTGTTATGCAACTCCTTAGCATAAGCTCCTGGCATGGCTCATATGCTTCCCTTGTACTAAGATCGTCCAAAATAGCAACAAGAAAGCATGTAACTAAAGACACAGCAGGAGTGTAGGAATTCACCCAGGCCTTGGATGTTCTAAAGACTGAACAATTCCTCATTTTAAACCTTCCAAAATGCTAAGCATAATGTATTTTCTTCGGAGCTTCTTCAAGGTAAGCAATTTCAAACTTTTCCTGAGTGTGGGAGTTTGTTTGGTTTAGTTTTGTTTTGACAAGAGAGGAACTTAGATTTGAAGTCTTTGTACAGGAATGTAGAAAGTAGTTTTCTTGAGAACTGATGCCCAGTAAGTGCACTCACCAGGTCTGCAATTTGTTTTGCTACGTTAACATTTGATTTGTAGAAAGTGGTTATTTTCTGCTACAATAAAAAGGAAACACTTGTTGTGGATTTCCGTTGAGACACCCTTATACGATGAAAACCATAGAATTTATGGTGTAAGCCACATCCATCAACAAGGAGTTGTTAGCAGTGAAAGATGCATTTTATGAGGAAAAAACAAATTATAACTCATTTTTATTATGTTTTCCTGAAGTGTTTGTTGTATTTTAAACATGCCAAATTGAGCAATTGAACACTACCATCATTGAAATGTTTTAGATATGAAATAAACTATAAAACGTTGCCAATAAGTATAAGTTTGTATTTCATATTATTAAAACAACCAGGCCAAAAATCTAATCTTCAGTGATTGGTATGTAACTCTCTGGGGACAGTTTCATTTTCTGTGAATCTAATAAATTCTACAGTTTTATGACTGAGCTCCTGCTACTGTCTGCTGTTGGACTGAAATAGTTGTTTAAGATCTGAGTTCCAGCTGTGGCTTTCACCCTGCTCAGAATTACGGCACAGTAGTGTTGCAGCTGGAGCGTGTGCTGCAGGTTTCATTAGAAGCGTGCACTGTCAAATGTGTAGATGATTTGGAGAAGTGTGGGTCAAAGGAAATGAAAGTTTAATCGGATTAGCGAATATTGGATTATTCCGTGATCTAAAATGTTAGAATTTGAAGTGCAATAGAGAATTATGCTAACTTAGAAGAAAAATACTTAAGGAATAGAATAACTGTAATCAGCTGAATTCCAGCTTCCCATTATGTGGTCACTTACTCACACATTTTCATGCCAAACTACTTCTTGGTAAAGTATGCTGCCGGATTGCAGCTGTAGTGTAAAGTCAGCAGTAAATCTGAACCCAGAGTTGCTCTGTGGAGACCAACTGCTGTTTGAAATAAGTGTGAGAAAAGGTTTACTTTTGGTCCTAAAACATGTAGCTACAATTAGCACCTGCAACCACCTGATGGTTCAGAGAAAACCAGCAGCACTTCTAAGTAGAAGGTGGGCCTCATTTTTGGCAGCCTTCCTTAGGGAGATTGTGTGGAGCTGGTCTTAAAAATTGCCTACATTTGGGTTGAAATATCTACTTAGCTTTTTCTGAATTACTTTGTTACTCTAAACACTGCATTCTTTGGGAGGTAAAAGCGAGGGACAGGAAAAATACAATAGGAAGGTTTTTCTCCGTTACTGGGATATGGCTGTTGACTCGTCATACATTCATTGCTGTTTTATCACAAGACAAGCTTTGAAATTTGAAAAATCTTAGCGTAAAACATGCTGCTAAAGTGTATGTTGGGAGAGTATATACTTCTCAGTACCTAAAAGAGTATTTTTTTTACATAAGGATCAGACCTCTAAAATAGTGTTAAGACACTAGCATTTGAGAAAAACAGGACTGAAAAACTGGTAGCTGTCATCTGTATTATGGTGATCACTGGATCCATTCTAAAGATGATCATTTTAGTTTTTAACAGCCTTGTGCCATCTCTGTTGGTTTCAGTTTGAGAGAGTGACAACGGTCAATTTATGGCTACAGGTTTCATTTGGCATTAATTGACTAAGTCTAACAGTCAGCTAAGTCAGTCAGACTTTGTCCAAAACGGAGGTAAAATTAAGACTGTTTTAATTACAGTTTCTTCATTGTTTTCTATGAAGTTTTCTTGAAATAGAAAGCTCTTAATTGAAAGCTGGCCAAAACACAGTATATCTAGAGCTGTATTTTACAGGTCCTGCGCACATGCTGCACTCTGACATTCTTGTGATTTGGGTTATGCTAGAATGACCCAAATAGCTTGAAATGCAGTCTGAGGTCTTAGCCATGTTTCTCAATAGGATTTTAGCTCCTAAGATCTCCATATCCACGGCTGGGAACTTTAAAAGTATCGCCCTCACCTGACTGGAAAGAAAAAGTAACCTGGGCCAAACAGCTAATAAACCTGCCCTCGGCTTTGGGATAAATGCTGCTAACCCTATGGGAGAGTTACTGTGGTGCCTCTTGTCCTCCTCTGGAAGTTGTAGCTGCTACTGCTGGTGGGAGAAGCAGGAGGAAGAAGGAGGAATAACATAAACCTGTCCCTGCATCTCTAGGAGGGAGCTAGAGCTGGGTGCAGGGCCGTGGGGCAGGATCGGTAGGGAAGAGCTCAGGACCCCCCGCCTGCCCTCATTTGTTTCTGGCTGGAAGGCTTTTGTAGCAGAGCGCTATGAGTTTGCCATGCATAACTGTGCAATGATATTATGATTTCTTTCACTGCCTGTTCAAAATAGACACAAAATTGCATGCACATCTGATCTTGTGAAGATGTGTCAGCAGAGATATCCTGTTATATCTTGGCTGATCAAAATTTTTATCTTCCGTAAGAATCCATTTAAAGGCTTAATATGTTTATCTTTGGTTCTGCCAAGAGAAATGGGAAGAGATATTGAGGTTGTTATAGATGCACTACTGAATTGGTTTTAGCTGCTGGTTTTTCTCACTAATTTAAATAATTCTCTAACTAAAATATTCTATATATCTGTTCACTTGACTTGTGTGAAAATACTTGGTTTTCACAGAAAATGTGCAGAAATCAGTGTAATTTTTCATTTATTAAATGAAAAATCATATAAATGGCTCAGATGAGCCATAGTTAGTCAGTTTTTGAGAAGTGCAACAGCGAGGTTTATGGAAGAATATTATTGTTTTCTTTATTTTCAAAACCAGAAAATGCTGATTAATAATGCTGTCTTTTATAATGATGGCCACAATAAGAATCACGTTTTCACTTATGGCATGGAGCATTTCAAAACAAGCAGCCTGTTGCAGTAATTTTCAATTTCTGTCTAATACCACTGGTACAGCAGTAAACAAGGCAGGATGCAGATTTGCCACTAATACCTTTAATGCCTCTAAAATAGTATGCCTATTGTTCTCTCTGAACCAAAGCTCCAGGCCACTAATACCAGCTAAACAATTCCTGGCCACTTTAAAAGGCCAGTGTACGCCTGAGCAGTGATTGCTGCAGTCACCAGTTGCAGGCAGAGCTTTTGGGAGCCCTGCTGCTGCTGTCATAGGAAACAATATTGCACAGCTGTAGAACATCCTAAATTTGTATCAGATTCAGTGTTCAGAGTGTCGTACATTTCTCTCTCTCATTGGCCACAACTGCTCAGAAATCTGTGTCATCTGCTTGGTTTTTGCAGCCCATCCAGTTTAGGCTTTGGATCTGAACCTAACTTTGCTGGTTTTCTCTTTGAACAATACGCCAAGCTTGCATTTATATGAATTGGACTGAAGAGTTTGTTCACAATGTTGTGTTTCTCTAAAGGATTTTTGTTCTGATTTGAGAAATCAAACACCACATTTGTAGTAGTTTTAGGTCTTGCATCTGTTTCACTAGATATTCACCTGTCCTGAAAGGTTAGGTTCCCCCCCAAACTGTGGTTTAGTTCCTTTTTTATCACCATCAGTCTTTTAGCTGGGCTAATCTTTGTTAGTCTCAGTCTTGGCACCTCTAAGATACCTGTGAAATGAGCACTAAAATAACATCTGGTTATTCTGCTCTGAGGGTCAGCTCCTTTTTCCCTTCTAGTGAAACTATAGCAGAGGTTTCTAAACAAAGTTCTGATTTCAGGTGGACCTGTGCCAGACATTTACATAGAGGCAGGGACACTGCTGAGTGGACATTCCCTTGGAAAGTCAGAATGTTGTCTCATTGAAAATGTACCTTGTTATCTGCAGAAGCATTGGTTCTGTTGCATGCAGCTGTAACATTGCTGTTGCATGGGGCCATGTCTTGAATGTACCGTGTTTAGCTAAATAATGACTGTGGATATTGCAGGTTTTGCCTAAAACTAAGGAATGACTGTAACATGCAGCTGTTTTAAAAATGTGTTTATCGGTTGTTCATCATCTAATCTAGATGATGTGATATACTAATGTGATCTTTAAGCACGCTCAACTGTCAGGCAAGCAGATACGATGCAGGTATCTTAACAGCGTATTGACCTTTGGCACCCTGTGAGTGTGTGGAATCTCGGGTTTCAATCTTCTAGATATCAAGGTCATCCTGTACAGTGGGATTTCTGTGCACTGATGCAGCAGCTTTCTAAATAGCAACAAAAGGTATAAAGAACAGTCAAACAGAACATTTCAGTGTTGGGTGGGAACTGCTTTCTTGCAAAACTGGCTGAAGACGACTGTCAGTGTTTAGCTAATGAACTTCTTGTAGCATGAATTAAACCAAGCCAATATTGAGCTGGAGCTAAAATGACAATCCTACAATGTCAGCTTAGATATTATAGTAACATCTATAGCAACTCATACTACCTGAGTAACAACTCTGCAAGTAATAGTAGAATACACACCTCTTCATTAAAAACTTAAAAAGGGCTGCTAGTGTCTCATTTAATATGCAAAACAACAAATTTGTATGATTGCACATATGGTTGCAAGAACCCCTGGGTTTTATATACATGTAGAATGGGTATTGTAGTCAATGCTGTGAATATTTGTTCTTGCAAAAATATAAAAAAAAATTTACTTGAGTTTTTAAATGGCTTTAAAAACACAGCTCTCTTAGGAGCATAAATTCACATAAAACACCTCTGTGAAGGTCTTGCTTTCAGGGGAACTGAAGTAGCTGTACACGAACACTTTTCAACTGAGGTAACCACGAACTCTTAAAGTAAAATGCTTTGTCTGAAGTGTGTTTTCCACTGAGACAGGGAGTACGATGGCCAGAGTTAAATATTCTAATAATAGCTTTGATACTAAGAAGAATGGAAATTCATATATTTTATTCCTGCAATGGCTTCCATCTAAAAAACATTAAATTGTTTCCTGATACTGAATTAAGCTGCAGAGTGTACGGCAAATCATCAGGATTGGGAATTTCTTATCCCAGACAATTACCTTGTAACTTCTTAAACCAAAAATGCCACATAGTGCATGGCAATGGGCAGTCTTCATGGAGAAAAAAGTGCTGCAATATGGGAAAGAACGTGATACCAGATGAAGGTACAGGAGCTATCCATTTCTGTATCAAAAGCAAGTAAGTTGGTGAGATTAAACTAAGAGCTAGTTCACATATCAGAAGATTAAAGAATTACCCTGAAAACACTATTAAATGAAAAATGGAATGAGGTTTGGACCATTCATAGCTATTGTGTCAGTGAAGATATGCTAATAAAGAAACAAAGCATCAGATGAACTCTCGCTGTTTTTAAGGAGGGAATGCATTTTGTCTGGAAGAGGCTTAAGGAGATATAAAGGGAAAGGTAGAACTGCTTAGTATGCAAAGTATCTGAATAATTAAAAGACATAGTCTCTGAAGCGTTAATGAGTCTTTGACAGTAAGGGAAACTGGAATTAATGGCAGCCAGATAATTCCTGATTAACCTGCCTGTATGTATGTAAATTAAAAGGGGCAATGCACACACACACAAACACACTCTCCATCTGAAATACTGCTGCGGGAGTTAAGTTGTCTCGTCTTCAATACAAGAGTGCTATTATCAGTCTAGGAGGATGGAAGCAAATTCTGCATCCAAATCATTAACATTTGTGATTAATACTTACTTCAGTATATAGTAATGCCTGTCACTTTTAAGGCAGGACAGACTGAACCGTGACTTACATTGCAGAGGATGTCCACTAAAATACAAGTGTAACAACAGGTACAATTATAATGCATCCACTGACAGGAATTAACAAATATATCCATTTGCTCAGACCTTTACCTGAGAGGAGATACTAAGTGAGACTACATTTGATGGAATCACTTTGACTTCTTGTCCACTAGGATTATTTACAAATAGCATCTCAATATGTGACAACATAAATTGTTTGTAGGCTCTAGATGTTCCAATAAAAGTAGTATCTTATGTTTCAGAAAAGAAAACTTGGCCCATTAAGAGAATACATGTGAAAAGTGACATCCAAGAGTGAAGAGTGGTTTGCTTACAGGTAAAAGTGTGGGAAAAGTCCTGAAGGTATTAGTCAGCTTTTGTGTAATCAAAGCTCATGTTATGTTGAGATCAAGATTTCCTGCAAAGTGGCCATTGGTACCTAGTCAACAGTTTCCCAAATCACCAGAATTGTGACATTGTTGGCTGTGCTCCAAAGAATTCAAGCTACTTAGGAGCCACAATTTTCTTTTGCCTTCAGAGATGGAATCCTGCACAGCTAGAATAGGGCTTGCTGCTGAGAAACTTCCAGTAACATTATTGAGGTCATACAGATGAGTATATAATTACTTAGATAAGCAGAGTTTCAATTCACATGATTGCAATCTAGTAGCACGTAAACAGTGTTCCTTAAGAAAAGGATTTCACCCTGTACACAACCTATAAATGAAGAATGAAAATCTGTATCATTAAACCACACCACAAAGTTAAAAATTACCAGGACCTATACATAGCCTCAGGTTCAACTTTTGACCCCACAAGAATTATTGCCTGAATAAAAATCCCAGGAGACAAGACAAAAATTTGCATCAGATTAATTGCCAATGACAATGTTTGTGTGGTTTTATGCAAAATGCAAGAAGATTAAAATAATGAACAGTTCCATATATGCAAGCACTCCTTCAATAGGACAGCCTTATTCCAGGCACCTCAACCAACCGGGGCTGGAGCCTATGGAGGCATTTTAAACAATTAGCTGAAATGCTTCAAAGCTGAAACAGCATCTTTCAAATCACACACATAAAAATAAAGGTGAAATACTGATATGCTCTTCAGAGGACAGGTCTTGCCAAGATTAAAGGTGGAAATTCAGGCAACGCTTGCTCCAGCAATGTATGACTCCTCCTCCTTCTGATTATAACACTTCTCTATCTCAAACGCCCTCTACTGAGCCAATTTTCTACAATGACGCTAAATAGGTGGGGGCTAATGAGCAATCTGTTACTCTTGGAAATCTCCCATGGTAGGCTTGCCACAGACATTCACTCAGTGCCCGCATGTGGCAAGTTGAGGACAGCGTTTAAATTTGAGTGAAATGCGACCTGATCATATATGTGACCTTTCTGAAAAAAACCAAGGCAAGGCTTTTCCTCTTCACTGGGGTCTCATAAGCATCTTTGCTTCTCTGGTACTAAAAAATTCTCCTTTTAAAAACAGTATTGTGGTCATGGAGGGTCTCGGCTAAACCTTGTTTGCAGAGCCTGGCTCTCTCTACTGGCTGAGATTTAACATTTCCAGGTAGACAACTTTCTGATCAAGCTTACAATATGACCTTTCCAGTTTTAAGTACAACTTCAATGAAGCTGTTTATAGCAGGTGAGCATTAAGCCCTGTGTATTCCCTGTGCTTATTAAAGAGGTCAAGTATAATAATTTAAGAAGAAAATAACCAGTTCTATGAAGAAACCAAAGTTTTAATAAACATCCTTTGAAAAGCAACAGCAACAACAATTTGGTGCATTATCAGGTGAGCATTCAAAAATTAGCAAATTGAGATTGGGTTAAAAAAGGGTATTTCTGCAGTTCTGAGAAGGGAATAAAGTCTTTCAGTTCACAGTATGTCCCTATTAATGGAGGTAAGCTTCTGTAGTTTACATAAGGAGTGAATTCTTGTCTGCTGTCTCAAATTCTAGCTTATATATATTCCAGTTTTTACTTTGACATTTAAATGGCAAATATATGTCATTAAATGGTATTTGGGATATTCTTTATATATTTTTCATGGGAATTAAGTTCCATGAGTTAAAAGTCTTAGGGACCTCTGTAATAGAAATTGTATAAAATGATGGAAAGGCAATTCATCATTAGAATAGTTTGAATCAAGTGTAAGGGAAATCATATCTTTTGAAAGTCAACCTTAACGCTGTCTAAAAAATGTGATCCTTCTGTCTTCAGTTGACACTCTCCCTTCTGTAGATTTATCTCAGAGCTTGTCTGCTAGATTGATTGCTCTGGGTGATTAGGTATAACGCAGACATATAGTGTGCAGGTAACTTTCAAGCAGCGAAAAGAACTGGAATGCAGTTGAAATCACCAGCAGGCTGAAATAATCATGACCAAATGGATAAGATGGGTATTTTTCATACTGTTCTTTCATCAGGCACAAAGTTATTCTGGAGTAATCATGGTTACTACAGGGTTTCAGCTGGTATCATATACCATATCGCTATTAATTATAACATTTTGTTATCACACAAAGTTTGTCTGTAGTGCATACTGGTAGGTGATCGCAGTTCCTGTAAGTGTGCATGAAGGTAATGTGTAAGTTCATTCAGCTCCATACACAACCCTCCCTATCAACGCCAATACATTTTTGTTTATTCTAGATTTCAGTTAAACAAGTGCCATAATGCCCTGGCAATTGAATCTTAACAGAAAATCCCATTCATGGAAAAAGATTCATTCCAGCTTCAGGAGACTGTTTTGAAACAGATGGCTTTAAATATTTCTCACCAATTACAATGAAGACCATTATTTCTTCAGAGGCAATGTCTATTCAGAAGTTGCAGATCATGCAGTAACACCTCAGCTAGCTTGCTTGCTGACAGTGAAGTAACATGGGACAACATGGGGATTGATGTCACAGCAAAATCTGTTTCAGTGTCTGGGTAAACAAGTGAACCGTCAGCTTGCATGGAGTCACTGCTGCCATGCCTGCGCTCTCACGCTGCTGCCAACTCCTGTTTTGGCTCGTGTCTGCAACTGTTGCAATAAAAGTTGGTCTGAATTTTGAAATTAACATCTCCCAAGTCAGCTGTAGGGGTGTTAGTTTATTTCATTTTATTTTATTTTATTTTGGAACAGCTAGCTGATTTATTTGAGGAGACATGTAAATGCTACCTTATTCTGATTTTGACCATCTTCAGAAGAATCAAACTATTTGATTACCCTTCATTTATTTATAAAATTAAATAGTTTTCTGATCCAGAATAAAACACTTAATAATCCTACAGGTAAAGTCATGTGCTTCCTGAATGAAAATGGAAATCACCTGTAAAATTCCCTTTAAAAATTCATAGCAAAGCTAGCCATTCTGCACTGCTGTAACAATATACATATAATAATATATGTATATATGTAATATACATAATGTACATCCTGCATTGCTGTAATCCACCATTTCAACAAAGAAAGTTCAAAGGACAAATTATATCTGTAAGTGGGAAAGCCAGAGATGTGGTGTTGCAGTACCGGAACAGAAGACTGTTAACCGCCAAGGTGTGCAGTTATAGTCACAGTGTACTCCACAGTTTTGGTTTGGTTTTTTTTTCTGAATTTACTCCCAGTGTAACATAGCTGATATCACCTAAAAATTTTTGTGCTTCTCCCTCTTCTCCTTTTTCCTTCGCTCAGTCCCCAAATGCAACAGAAAACAGACAAACCAGCTCCATGTAGAAATAAGATGATCTGCTTCCTCAGCTTTTTTTTATCTTGCTGGTGAGAGCTCAGCTCTGCCCATTGCATTCTGCCTGCTCGGCAGGTTCAGCTGGATACTGCAGTCTCTGTGCTGTCGCTCTGTTTTGTTCAGCTTTATTCTGCTGATGAGGTGTTGTGTCTCAGTGCTGGGGGAGATCAGTCTTGTGTCTTTTTTTTTCTCTTGGGTGTGAGGTTTAAACTCCTGGAAAAGTATGCTCTACACAGACAGTTCTGAAAAGAGGGAAAGAAGCAAAAGTGAGCTTGAATAATGTACTCCCAGAAGTCTTATTTTCTGTGAAGAAATAATTTAAGACTCTTGCTAAGATCCTTGGCCTTCTACCATCGCATTTCTGTTAAATGCATCATCCAGCAGACGGTAAGAGCATGGGCCTTCACACCCTGGTTTTGGAGTGCTGTTTCATACTTGCTATTGCTGGTTTGATATTTTCAGTTGTTCATCATTCAGGCACCATAAGCTAATATCACAGGTCTTTGCCAGAAAGCCTGCAAGAACTGGAATAATTGTTATTTTTAATATCTTAGACTTTTTCTAACTAATTTCTTTTATTTTTTTTCTTTTTGAACACCTGTGGCATTTGTTTCTCTGCAAGACTTCTGAAATAGGCCAACTTTTGCCTTGCTTACTGTTTGTTTATCCAAATCATGATGAAGGCATTTATTAAAAGCAATTTGTATGTGATCTTGGTGCACCATTCATAGCCATCCCAAGGCCAAGAGTTTCCATGACAACTAATTAATAAAGATTAGCTTTTCTTATGGAGCATAAGACTCTCAAGTACATCTTGTTTTGTGATGTAGATAATCTCTCGATCTGGTTTTGGAGACTGGGTCTTGTCAAAGAGATGCCACAGGCAATCTGTTCTGATTTATAGGCAGACTTGGAAGACCATTAGAGGTGAAATCTTTTGATAGCTTTTATTTTCCCAGTTCTTACATTTGTCCAATTGCTCGTTTGTTTACCTGTCCTTAGTAGGTGAGCATTTCTCAGCCACTTTTGGTTTGAAGGACATAGGAGGAAACCACACTCCTTTAAAATTAGCTGAAGAACAACCTAGGTCTACAGACAGCTAAATTGTGTTAAAACAAAGGTATTTAGGTGAAATGCATGATGTTATATTGCTAATAATATAAGAGGTATCATAACACAATATAACGTAATTCTTATATTTTCTTAACATCATTCTTATATTATATAACATACCTCTTATATTATTAAGAGGTACCACTGGAACTTACAAAACAAGCTGGATTTTGCCTGCCAAGTTACTTTCTGCACTAAGAAACAAATATTTGATTTCATACTTAACCTTTTATCAACTGTGAAGTTGCTAACAATGCTGTTATTTTCTATGCATGGGAAAAGGGAAGACAAGTAACAAAGCTCCCTTATTTTTAAGGACTTTTATGATCAGCTGTACTTGGGCAACATCTGCTGTATGTTTCAAACACACTGGGTGATACTTGCCTGAATGGGAGCCTATTTGTTTTTGTGTAAGGGTGAGCCAGGGACAATGTGATGGTTTACACTTGATTTTACTTGGATATCTGACCAACCTGAAACTAATTTTGTTTGCTAAAACAAAGGGTTTTAGAAGAGAAGGGGTTTAGATTGAATCAGAGATGGTGGCTTTCTATAACCTGAGAATATAAGCTTTACATCCATGCATTTCTTGTCTTTCTGTATCAAAAACCAGAAAAAATAAGAATGGTAGTCTGTCTTAAGTTTTGTTTTTGATCTCCCTTTCTATCTGTGCCTTACCTTTTTGAATCAGTGAAGTACTACTCGGCAGTTCTCGAGGTTACGTCAGTCCCATGTTAAGCTATGAGAAAATTCTCCCAGTAATAACAGTGTAGAGCTGTGTAAGAGTGGTAGCACTCTAGTGACTTCTCAAGAATTACAATTCAGCAAAATGCTTTGTTTTGCCTTGACTTTTGTACCTTCTTATTGTGCAAAGCATTTTTGCAAGTGAAATCCTTTTTACTGCTGACATTTAGTTATAGACTTCTTGGTTTAGGGGCATCTTTCAGCTAACCATCAGGTACCAGATGCTTTCTGATATGCTGTCAATAGATTGAGCTCCATTTTGTCCATCGTAAACCCTTTGACAAAAAGCTAGTCTTAATAAGATCTGAAAAAATATCTCCTGAATAGATTTATTTTAGCCTTCCTTTAGTACAGCAGTTCTCTCACTAGGCTTACATGCAATAAGCAAGGCTTAACTGACAGAACAATTTTCTACAAGGTGTCTCTGTAGCCATTCAGTGCTGCATCCCATTTGCATGACCTGTGCCAAGTGCTTTTGGTGCCCTGGGAATGAGGACCATGCTCTTGAAAGTTGAGACATAAGCCAAGATCACCCACATTTAGGAGGAAACATGCACTTGCAAACTGAAAATTAACTGATGCAGCATATAGCATCATGGCACAGTACATTGGGCAGAATGGCGGTAATGTGGAAGCTGGCCTGAAAGGCAATAAGGAATCGGACTGTCAGAAATCTGTCGAGAATCACGCCATTTACTGTAGCACAAAGGTCTGACTCTTGCCAAATTCTCAGCATCTGTTTTTCAATACATGAAATTTAGTCACTACTTTTTTGCATCAGTATTTAGAGTCAACCAGAGAGCAACTGAGTTGCCTTTCTGCAGATGTGCACAGCTGGATTGTGCCCTACAGGGCCATAAGTGGAGAAGCTTCCCTCTAGGAACTGTTCTGGCCCTGGGCTTTATTCTCTGTGCCAGCCACAGAGAGGGGGCTGATTCTAGTGGGATGTCATCTTGGTGTCTCTGAGCCAGCAGGGAGGATGCCGTGAAGAATAGCTGTGATACTAGTGAGAGAGCAGGGCGAATTTATGCCCCAACCTGTACCAACCCCAGGGCAGGGTAACAACAAAGGAGCTTTCACTTCCCAACTGCAACTTGGATGAGCTGTGGTCCAGCCTGTCTCATTCCTTGTTGTGCTCTTGTTGCCTGAGCAATACCTTTAAAATCCCTAACTAGCATGCTAAATTTTTATGTGTATTGCCAGGAGAATTAGATGTCAGTGTAGAACACAATTATCCTAGTGTCCCTAAACCCCTTATTTATCTTAAACCACACTTGTGGAACTCCACTGCAATTAGTGGCATATGGGTCTATGTCAATGAATCGTATTTGTTATGGGTTTATGGCACTAGATCTGGACTGATACTTTGTAAGGTGTCACTTGAAAATATATGAATTCTGCTTTTGCTTCACACTGCATGTGACTGTCATCCTCCTGTTCCTCCCTCTCATATTTTCTGTTTCTATTTTGACACATCTCTGCTGTTTTAAGAGCAAACTTTCCACATGTTTTTAACTCCAGGGGTTTGTTGTTTCAAAGGAAATGACACCGCTGCTTCATGCAAAGAACTGTGTGAGCTGGGATCTCTGTGCAAACGCAGAGATTAATGTAAATGCAGCTGACTTTCCAAGTAAGAAGCATATGCAGGAAATGTTTCTGTTGACAAGATTATTTCCACTACTGGACTGTAGAGATCATCCCCAATATTTTGTACTGAAAATTTTACAGGGTTAGAAGTTCTGTGTCAGATTATTTGGAAAAGAGGCTTTTCCTCATTTTGTAGATGGGTGAGAATACTTATTCTGCTTTTTCTTATGATGGGAGATAGATAACTGCCCCACCTTTAAGAATTTTTAGCCTGTTGGAATGTGTCCTGCTTCTTTTTACAGGGGTCTTTTTTCAATCAGATCAGTTTCTCAAACAAGAGTAAAGACATAGATTTGGGTATGAGGGGCTAATGCTAGGTTGAAGTAAATAAAGCATTTGTAGGCACGAGTCATTTTCTGGAGAGATTAATATGCTGGTATGAAATTTGGCCCAAAGCGTGTTAAGAAGGAACAATTTCTCCTGCTGATGTGTTTAGGCAATTTACATATGATTTTCAAAAGAGACTATATTCAGCAGTGGGGGGTTAATAGGCTTCATTTCTATGCTCAGTTCATTCTCAGCTTGAATTTATGGACGGTCTGGAAATTATTTAAACATGAAAAACTATGGCATTAACCATGACACAATAGAAAATATAAAAAAATCTGAACGTTAAGTATCAGCATGAATTATTATCATGTGTACGTCTGGCACCTCAGATACTATCTCAGCCTTCAGAATAACTTGTGCTTGAAAACAAGTCCTCAGGTAACCTGAATCGTCAGGTGATACCCTCCTCCCCTGAGGACACGGAGGACTTCGAGGCAGGGGCCTTTGGCAGTAGGCGGTGGTGTTCTGGGCACAGGGAGCAACTAAGGTCTGGGAGCAGAGAATGTGGGGATGTGGAACAGGGACTATTGGGCAAAAGTTCTTTGGAGTAAATCCTCTTCTTATTACCCACGCTTGCACAGCACTGCTAAATCTAGGCAATGTTTTTATCAACGTTTAAATATGTATTTATCATCTTCAAAATGACAAGATGTTTGCAGGTTTTCACAGGTAATATCTGTGGAAAAGTTTGACACAGACAACAAAATGTCTCACTGTTTTTTCTGAAAGAAACCTTTAATTGTGGAAGTAGAATAACCTTTGCTCTCTGAGAACAGTATTCATTCTATTCCAGTCATTCTCATAAATGAGGCTTTCAAGAAAGAAGAAATAAGACTTTTACTTCTGAATCAATAGGGACCTTTTTTGCCCCAAAAGTAAGGGGAACAGAACACAAGGCTGTATTCTTGCAAGCGGGATGTTATTAAACCCCACTGAAGCAAGAATTCAGTCTTGGAAATAAGTGAACCTTTTCAGATCTTGCTCTTAGTCAATCTCAGTCTTTGATACAGAGGTATAACATTATTTTTAAATTATTCCTAAATGTTTAGGGCTTGTTGTACAACTTACACATTGTACAACGTGTACATTGTCAATTTAAGCTGATGCCAGGGGAGCTATTTTTACCGTGATCTTGGAGAACAAGTCCCCAGACCCTGGGAAGGAAAAACTCAAAGCTGTAATAGTCTACAGGAAGAATTTGAAAATTGCATTTAACTGCTTAAAATTAGACAGAACTGTGTGTTTCCCTGTGCCGGGTTATGTGTGTATGTTGTACCGCTTTGTTATCAGTTTTATTGGTGTCTGTCTTTCCCTAAGGCAGAAGTCGCTCTGATAGAGAAAGTAAACTGTGATGTTGGTACTTTGCCCCTTTGGGATTTTCAGTTTATGCTTGCAAACATGAACTGAATGAGTTCACCCTCCTTGAACAGCTCTATCTCCTTGGCAACTCCAAAGGGAGAAAAGATGTTGGGAATGCCTTTACAAACAGAGAGCTACTCTACCTCTGCGCATACTCCTGCCAGTGAAGACTTTGGAGTGAGTCTGCCCCCTCTGTTCTTGCTGAATAATGGCACAGGCCTTGATACTTCAGCCAGCTTTTTCAGGCATGGATAGAAACCATTGTGCCAGTTTTGACTCTTGGCGATTACTGAAATGATTCTAAATAGTATAAATGTGAAATAGCCTCTCACATTTTGAGCAGCAGGGGACACTGAATCTACTTGTTGTCTCTGGAGAATATGAAGAAGGCTCTGACTACAGATGTTTCATAAACTGGATGTTTCAATAGCAGATCATGCTCTTCAGGTGCCTGGTTTTTAGATATTCCTTCTCTTCTCACTGCATAGCCAAACACAGATTTATATCAAAGATGTCTTTTGCATTCTGCTTGTTATTAAGCATATCCCTGCAGGTGATGCCAGTAAAGCATTTCATCTATGTGAAGTCCCTGTGGCTTAAAACATAGCAGGGCTGCTAAAAGGTTTCTGCTTGAAATGCAATAGTTGTATTTGTTTTATGTCTAGATCATTGCCCAAAGTGAGAAGATCCAATATGCTCCAATATGCCTTTTATTCTCTTGAAAAAATGTGTTGGGTTCCTCCCCTGACTTTCTGAGCCTCAGTTACTTCTTCCAAGAACAGTGTATTAAATTGAGGGCTCCTTATCCAAATAACTTAGAGACAGGTCCTTAGAGGACACAGTGCACATGTGCTGGAGTTTGATATGCCAGTTTGGATGTCTTGATTATGCTTTTCAGAGTTGTACAGACAAACTTGTGCTCAGTTTTCTGGATCTCTGAGCTGGAAGCATGTGACCCATTTCCATCAGAGAATCTTCACAACCCATTGCCTTGGTTTCTGCTGGGATAGAGTTAATTTTCTTCCTAGTAGCTGGTACAGTGCTGTGTTTTGGATTTAGTATGAGAATAATGTTGATAACACAATGTTTTACTTGTTGCTAAGTAGTGCTTACACTAGTCAAGGACTTTTCAGCCTCTTATGCCCTGCCAGTGAGAAGCTGGGAGGGGGCACAGCCAGGACAGCTGACCCAAACTGGCCAAAGGGATGTTCCATACCATATGACATCATGCTCAGTATATAAACTGGGGGGAGTTAGCCAGGAGAGGGGTGACCACTGCTCAGGAACTGGCTGGGCATTGGTTGGTGGGTGGTGAGCAATTGCATTGTGCATCACTTATTTTATATATTCTTTTATCATTATTACTATTATTATTTTTCCTTCCTTTTCTGTCCTATTAAACTGTCTGTATCTCAACCCACGAATTTTACTTTTTTTTCCCTGATTCTCGCCCCTATCCCACTGGGGGGACGGGGGGGAGTGAGCGAATGGCTCTGTGGTGTTTAGCTGCCTGCCGGGTTAAACCACAACACCCATAAAGCTGAGTCTGAACTAGTATGTCCTGACTCGTAATACAGATGAATGATGCACAACTATTGGCACCCACCCATATGGATATGAACTAATTTTCCTACAAAGTTGGTACCAGAAATGTAAGCTAACTAACAGGAAGCACTGATAAGACTTGTATCTGAAATCCCTCTTCCCTCCACTTTGAAGTTGAAGACAACAGTGGAATAATGTGATGTTTGGATTTTCGTTTTTGGATAACTTCTTGAACCATTTGGATTTTACAGTGAAAAACAAGACAGTAGCAGCCTGGCTGCCAGACGGAAACCTTCAGTGGGAGGTGGTAAACCATGTATAAGTGTATCAGCTGGATGTGTCCTTTGGGTAGAATTGTTAGTTTTACCCTTTTGCAGTCATCTTCCTTGCTCTATTCTTATTGTCAGGGATATTGTGGAGGTCTTTTAGCACAGGATATGGGAGCTTCACAGCAAGGTGTTCTCAGTGTGGCCCCTGCTGTTACGGACAGCTCCATATGTCTATTCTGTGTACTTTGTGAAGTGGGGGGGTAGGAGGGGGTGAGGTGGGCCCATGACCAGGTATAATGGAGTTTTAGCTGGTGGTGAATTGATTGGTCACAACAAAATTTAGCAATTTCAGTATTGGCATAGTAGTAAATATTGGATGGGGAGTGATTCTTGACGTTGCTCTGAAGAGCTGCTCCCATGACTCTTTGATTGATAAAAGTTGCAGGGTTATATTGGTATATTAAAGTGGCAGAGGCATATTGGAGTAATCTACAGACCGCAACAATTGAAACGTAATGGTCCCTGCTTGGAAAAGGAGCAGTCTGCCACTGAAACCGTATCTCAGATGTATGCAGGAAAATAGAAATGTTTATAGGGTTGTGGAAGTGTCTGACCTTTTGAGGAAGGACAGACTGGAGTCCAAATATAATCCTATGGGGTGTTTTTGTTTAGGCTATTCTTTTAAAAACACAATAGAGAAGACAGGCAGATACTGCCTTTCTACTTGGGTAAATATGGTAAAAACAGATACAGCAGGACCAGTGCAATAATAACAGGCTGGCATAGCTGTACTTCTAGGTCTCATTTCTGCATAGCAAAGCCACCAGCTGATAAACTTCATGGACATGCCCATTTCTGTTGGTCAACGCAATAGGCAGAAATCCTGCCTGAAATCCTCATGGAATAGTGTCCCACATGGCAGCTGTCCAGACACGGTTAATCAAATAGCTAAGTAGCACCATGATGGTGACCAAGCAGCTGATTTGAAGCAGAGCAATAGGCTTTTTTGGAGCAACAGGCTAAAACTTTGGGTTTGGTCTTGGAGCTTAGGGAAGCTGTGAAAAAGGAAAAAGGAGAATAGTTTAGAGGTGACCCAGGGGAGCAGCAATAGACATGAAGCATTGGCTTTAGCTGCTCTGGGTTGAATCCAGAGGAAGAGGTACTGTTACAGTGCCTCCCTTGTGAAAGAGGTAGCAGTGGTTTTAGAAGTGCTTGTGAGCCCATTTCTGAGAAAAGGGCTTGAGAGTTGTGTTTGAACTTTTCATTACTTGTGCAAGAAAAATGATGACTGACAAAAAAAGTTGGAGTGGCAAAAGTGGTGCTGAGCTGGCTTTGACTGCAGAGTTGTTCCTTGGGTTGTTATGGAGCCCTGCAACCCCAGCCACTGAGTGTGTGGTTTGCCTTGGAGCTCCTAAATCCCTCAGGATGCCCGAGGAAGTGTTTCTGTTACTTTATGACTTACTCCTGCCACCCACAGCCACACAGCTGGTAAAACGGGCCTAGTGCAAGAAAAGAACAAGGCTGCATTTGCCCATGAACATACTTTTGTTTTGTTTTTTTCTCTAATTATAGGGAAAGATATTCCTTCTGTTGATAAATGTCTGGAAACTAAGGACTATGTGGACTCCTCTTATTTGGGAGACCCACAAAAGAACTGAAACTATCAGGGAAATTGAGGAAGTGTTTTCTAGAGTACCGTTGCATAATATTGCATGTTTTTACATGCTGTATTTTGACTTACACTGTGCTTTAGAGGATTATTACCCCGTGTTGAATTTCAACTTCATGCCCAATGCACTTCACCTGGAGCTGAATGTTTGAGCAAGTGAAATATTGCCAAACCACTTGTGACTTGCACAGATCCAGTCCAAAGCTGTTTCCCTCCTGCCAAGCCCCATCCTATGCCTTCTAATATGTCAGAAAACCTGATATTTTTACTTTTGCCATGAGCCAAGGTTCAGAGGGAGAGTTATTTCATTAAAACAGCTGGTGTATTTGGGGAGAAAAACAGATACCCAACCCCTCTGTCAGCTCTGACTGAGGAACTCTGGCTGCCTGCCTTCCTTTGGCATCTGTCTGTTCCCCAAGATGCAATAATATGCATCGGGATTTGAGAGCAGTGGGACGCTGAAGATATGCCTCTGCCCTGAAAGGAAAGCTGTGCAGCGGCTGTTCTGGACAAGCTGGCTTCTGAAGCTGTACATGCTCATCACCTCTGCTAGGAGGCAGCTCTAATGTGGTGTAGCTTGGAGCTAATACACTTCTTGGGGACTGAGTTAGTATCTCCATGTTACAGTGCAGGTACAGTAGCCTGCTCAGGGCTTTCTAATCTGATGTCACACCATATGGGTCAGACATTCCCTGTGAAGAGCCCGACTAGGGACCTTTTTTGACTCTTCTTTCCCAGGACTGGAGGGTATTGGAGTCCTGTTTCATAAGGTTTGTAGATTTGTCAGCAGATATGTGAAATACTATGAGGTTACTGACTTCCTTCTTTACTATGAGGGTGGTGAGACACTGGAACAGGTTGCCCAGAGAAGCTGTGGATGGCCCATCCCTGGAAGTGTACAAGGTCTGGTTGGATGGGGCTTTGAGCAACCTAATCTAGTGGAAGATGTCCCTGCCCACAGCAGGGGTGTTGGAACTAGATGATCTTTAAAGGTCCCTTCCAAGCCAAACCATTCTGTGATTCTGTGATTCCTCCATCTAGTCTCCTTGGCCACCTGAACTGAGAGAATTTTGCCATTTGGGACAATCGTTCCCTTTCCCCACCGGGCTGATCTCATCCCACACTTACAGTGTGAGCCTTTCTGTGCATACTGGAAGATCCTACCTGCCCAGGTAGTGGGGGAACTATGCTTCTGTCTTTGCCCTCTGGAATCTATTGTGGGCTTCTCAAAAACAACTTGCTATGGCCAGGATTTTCACATTAGTTTGTCCTGTGGCTGTGTATGGATATGCGCTTGTACTGCTGATTGGTACTATTCTAACACTGACAAAACCTGTATCTAAATAGATGAAGCAAAATGTAGAACACAGTAAGTTCAAGTACCTAACTTCCCTGCAGGCCAGGAGCCCTAATGTCTCTGTAAGAGCCTTCCGGGGCTTCCAATTGTGATGAAAAGCTGACATTCCTCCTCAATGTGAAGAAAACTGGGAGAATACTAACCTGGAAAGGAAGCTCTTGTTCCTAGGAAAGGCAGCTGAGCATGGACTGAAAAGAAATTTGCTTCTCTGCAGAAGGGGAGCAAAGAGGCCTGAGATGGCCTAGTGTGAGACAGGCCAGGGATAAAGAAAATAGGGGTATTTGGGGATGGACAGGTGAGGCTAGGTCCAGAGAGCCTAGAGCAGCTACAAGGCTAAAAGGAAGCTGTATGGAGAGGAGGATAAAGAAAGGGTTGAGTGCTTGATGTGCCAGAAGGCGCCCTTTTCCTTCTGAGTATCTTCTCATACTCTGAAGATCTGTTCTGTCTCTGTGGGTGGAGGACATGTTTTAGAAAGCTTGTTCTTTCCCCTGAAAGGGAGAAAATATCAGGTTGAATAACACTTAATAGCCTAAGAAAACAGGCTTTCCACTCCGGAGGTTGAAGCTCAGCTTCACCTGGAGCAAGTCAGGGTAGGCTAAGGTAAGGCTGGCTCTTGAGCTTTTCCATGTGTCAGCATGCTTTGTCAGGTGAAAGAGCCGTCCAGTGCTGCAGCTTCTGTAGACACCCCAGCCTGGGCACATCTGGCTTCTTGGGTAGAGGGGGACACTCACTGGAGGCACCCAAGAGACCTGCCTGATCTAACTGAACTCTTGTTCAGCTGCTCAGTTTTTTTGCACTTTGGATTACAATTTTAATCTCCAGCATGATGGATGAAGCTCCAGAACAAGAGTCATCATCTCTCTGACAGACAAGCGAAGAGTCAGTGTACTCAGCTGTGCAGTATTGGAGGAAAACAAGGAGGCAGCAACATCAAACCCCTGATGAGCCCCAGTAATTTAACAGCTGAAACAGAATTGGACTCCTTAGTATTGCTCTTCATGCTCCAGACAATGCTTACTCATCAGTTTGCCTTCATCAGTTTGGCAAACTTTCTGGACAGACAGTGCTAGTAAAGGAAGGACTATCATCTTCACTGGAGGTATTCTCAAATAACAGGAGACTTTCAGGTGTAAAGGTCAGGCTTGGGCTGAGCTGTGCATGAGAGGTACAAGCCCTTTTCATATTAAATGTTGGCTTCCTTTTCCTCTTTTGTTGTAGAGCTCAGGTAGGGATGAGGAAGTGTCTCAGGAGGGAAATGCAGCGTGCATGATGTTAGGCCTGAAAGGTTCTCCAGAGATTTAGATTCTGGTCCTATAAATTCCAAATGTATATCTAGATGCTGGGAATTGCTTATCCAAGCAGTCTGAACCTCTTATGTCTAAATTTTTGGGCTGGAGTCCTTGCAAAATTGTTGAACATGGGAGTGAGATTTCTGGTATGTCTTTGGCTAGCTATACCAAAGTGGGGAGCCACATATCTCTGAAAACTGCAGTCGGTACATACTTCTCTGGTTTCCTTCAGGTCATCTGGGAAAGGAGTTTAGGAGTTTTGAAAACATTATGAATGTAGATGCTTTAAAAATGGCGGGGGGGGGGAGGATATTTTTTCTCTGTACTACACAGTTCTAGGACAAGTAAGTATAATTTTACTGTGTCAGAATAATCCAATTCTCAACTTCTGCTTGTCAAAGTCAGCTACAAGAACCATCAGGGAGTGCAGATGATGGAGAATAATTCCCTGAACTGAAGAGTATTGTGGCCGGGCTCCACCTGCTGCTGACTGGGACTCTCTGCACTGGGCTGCTGCCGCCATCCACAGCCATTGCTAGAGCTTGTGCAGAAACGCCAGCAGTCGGTGATCACACCCTTGTTTGTACCTGCTCTCTTGTGCAAAAATTAAAAATAATGGCAGAAAGGAAAATTGTGTCCTTCCTGTCCCCAAGCTGTAAATTTAACTTGTTTTAGGGTTCTTTCTTGTGTAGTTGATGTAAATGTGCAGCAGTTTCTACAGATCAGTTGTGACCTGTATGTATTAGTAAGATTTGTACATAGTACAGTATCTGCTCCTGGAAAATGCCTGAGCTTTCGTTGTTAACAGTCAGTCATCTGAATGAAATCTTGGGGTTTCTCCCACTGAGCATGGAAAGATTAACAAAGCTGAGTTCTGTATATTTTGCAGCATCAGTCAGTGCCTTTCATTAGTGCTGTTAAATAACTTTGGTCTTAATACTGCTGTAGTTAAATACATGTTTTCTTCAGAAGTGCTCATAGCGTACTTGGTGCTGCATAAGAAACACAGCAAAGGAGGAGAACAAGGAAAAATTCATAATTCTTGTGCTAGCATGATTTTGCCAAAAAGGAAAACTGTCCTTAAATGTTCACTAGTACTGTCATGTTGAATACATTCTTAGGAAACTTGATGAGCTGGCATTTGCTGCTTGCACTACCGTTCAGGCTTTGTGCCTTTTCACATGTGATGGAGTTTCCATTTTTGTTTCTTATTGATTCTTTCTTTTTCTGCTATCTCTGAATAGGGTGTCAGGACTCAGGCTGGATTATGAGAGTCTGGAGGCTGTGTAAACTAGATTGATGCACTGAGCAATAAATGCTGTTTCAAACCACAACGTGGCAGCATAAGCAGCTTAGTTCTCCCCCTCCCTCATTCAGTTTTCTTTATTATGCTACATTTTGCTTTTAATCATAAGCAGAGCACTTAATGGTAGCAGACTGTGCTGTATACATCACAGTCAGGTGCTGGCTGGACTGCCCACATACTGCTCAGGACTGAAACATTTTCAAAGCACCCATACTTGTTCTTCTAGTTCTAGGACTTGTTTGGGCAGAAATTTCTGCTTCAGTGCAGTTCTGGGTTGCTTTTTTGATGGCTACTAGTGAACAGGATGAAATGCCCACACTTACTTTTCTTTGAGATGGTCTTGGGCTTTGAATCCAGCTCTTAACAAAGGAAAAGCTAATACATTAAACTCTGAAGTACACAACATCCTCGAATATTGTTTTCAAAGAGGATCCCCCCCGAAACAGAGTAAATAGAGGAAATATAAAGAGGGAAAGGACAGACATGTCTGTCAATGGAGTTGACTTATGATCATTAAGAAGAGTGAGTGTCCTTTTTCCCTGGTCTTTTGTACCAGCCAAATAACACATACCAATGTTGAGAATTAGGATTTGAGAGGTATAATGGGAAACCATAAATGTTCTTGTTCTCTTACTACTGTCTGCTCCCAGTCCCTTTTTATGTTTTCTGCTTTCTAAAGTGTGAGCTACTTGTTCCTAGTTAAAGGACTTCATCTGTCACCTATGCTGTCACAGTGCTTTCCAGAGCCTGTCTCTGCAGTGGCCAGGTGCCACAGTGGAAGCTTCCACTGGAGGTGATGAGAATCTCAGGATGAATGAGTGTGAAGCTGATCACTCCCACCCCTAAGCTTTAGTCTTTATACTGTGTTAAGAATTTTCCTTTCTCTCTTTTCTCTTCTGATGGTTCAGCATATCCTCTTTAGACCTTCTCATCATCTCCTTAAGTCTTTCTGCATTGAGATAGATAATCTTATCCCTTGTCCCCCTTCGCAAATGAAAAGGATACTCTGGCCCAGCCCGAACACCACAGTACCCTGCTGGGAATGGTGGTGCAGCTCATCAAACAATTGCACAACAAAAATAATTCAGCTTTCTTTCCTGCTGCACTTATTTTGCATTTCCATTTCTTAACTTTGACCAATACCATTCATTTTATACTCTCCAGACTGATCAAATATTTCAAATTCAAGTGGCTTGACAATTTGTTTTTGTTCCCTCAATAAATGACTATGGGCAATTCATTATTATTATTTTTAAACAAACCATAGCTGGGGCTGGGATTGCTTTTTGTCCTTTTGACCAGCAAAGCTGTATTTCTACTAATTTTGAGCCCTTGCCAGTGTCATTCTGTCACCTAAGGAAACCTAACTTTTGGAAGCCTGGCTTTGCACAGAGAAGTTATGCAAACAGCAGCTTTGCAAAAAAACATGTTGGGAGTTTATTAACTGCAGGAATGATGAGCTATTGTTGTATTGGCATATAATCTTAAGCTTTTGAGGTTTCCAAAGAACTAGACAAATGTCTTTGGATACATACCTTCACCTCAGCTCAAAAGTAAAACCACAATTGCAGTGCCTCAGAGGAAGCCGAACATCTCTCAGGGGCTGGACGATGAGAGCTGAAGGATGGCTTCCAGATACCAGGCAGCTGCGCTTTGCTTTTGTTCAGTTTCTAACTCTGAACACAAAGGTGGCCAAAATAAAAGAGTAACAAGCAGAGTAGTCCTCTTAAATGTGGAGAGGACAGTGCCCTTCTTTTCACTAGCCTTGAGAACTTGCAAAAGCCCCATTTGGAGACAAGCTTTCCATGGAAACTGCTATTTTAAATAAAGCAGATTACTCTTCTGTTTCTTGAGGATGTGTATTTGCATTAAGCGTGCGTAAATCAAACTGTGCATGAATGTTAGCCTTACTTATTGAGTTGGATTAACGTAGATCTGGTCTGTGGGTACGGTTCTCCAGGGCAGTGAATAGTTCCTGGCAGGCCTCATTCCGTAGTGATGGGGAGTGGGAAGATCCCATGTGCAGTCGCTAAGGGTGTCAGCACACTGACAGGCCCTGCAGTGCAAACTAGGGGTGAGTTCAGAGCATGTCACCTCCTTCGCAGTGCCAAGTGATGAGTGTCTGTCTAAGTAGTTTCCTCTGATTCATCACTGCTTTTTGTTATAGGCTAAAGATAGTCCTTCCTATAGAAAGCTCAATTTGAAGAGTAAAAAGTTGTTTTTCTTTCTCCCTGGTTGCTTTTGAACTGCTGCTGTTCATCTTCTAGCAATCTTCACTAGCTGCTAGTTTCTCTCCTTTACCCACCCTTATCACTTTCCTCCTTGCCTTCTCTGAAGGGTTCACTTGTGAGGGACTCCCTTAATTTCCAAGTGCTGATTACACAGTGTTGCTCACTGAAAAACTGCGCCCAGTGAATCTTGTATGAGGTTTAAGATTACTATGGGGCAACCCCCCTGCATGTAAACATGAGGTATGTATGTAGGATTTTCTCTTTTAGCATAAAATCTTCCATTAATCACAAGTCCTCCTATGATGAATCCCTGGTTCAGAGGCTCTGTAGTTTTAGACTGAAAATTGCACACTGAAACTCCTGAAAGGCACTTCCCATGATTCAGGGCTACTTGCATGAGTGATTTAGAGGCAGAGCTTTGGGGAAAGAGTTTGTGGGCACCATGCATTTGTGTGTTGTTTGTAAGAAATGGGTGGGTTTGCATATGCAGTGTGGATAAAACTGCTTAAAGGCAATGGGCAGGGCACACTCCAGCTTTAGATGTTCAGAATTTCAGAGAAGCTGTGGTAATTTGTAGCAGCAAAAAATACAGCCTAGTGTGCCTTTATTTGAAGCAGTGGCAGCAAGAATGTAGAGGCACTTTTAAGAGTAGTATTGTCTGCCAGACAGATGCACTGCAAGTCTTCCACATTTGTGCTAAGGATCAAATTTTGTATCTGACATTTCTGGAAAGATATTTCTGTCTGACAACTTGATATTGTGTCTGAAGGGCCTTAAAAAACTGGTGTCTTATGCAGTAAGGGTAAGTCACTATTCTAGTAGAAGAGAAACCAAGATGTAATAAATGCACTCAGTGCTCATTGTTTGGTGATGCTATCAAGATAGGAAGCTGCATTCTGCATCACAGACATCATCCTGAAAAGGCTGAAATACAAGGACTTTACACAGAAAATCCAAGGAGAGCTAACAGAGTCTCATCAAGTGTCCTTTGAAAAGGAAAAAGTATTTCTGTTTCCTTCTTTGACAGGGATTTAAATGTTAGCATCCACCTTGGGATACAATGCTTTTGAGAGAGACTGAGGAATAACTGTGCAGTGCCAAAAAATTCATATTCCTGTAAACTAATTCTTAAGTAAATATATACATTGATTTAAGTAAATTTATGCAAGGGTATATGTCTAAATGTATAGTGTGGCATGATTTATAAAGTTCATGTTGTATTTGGTTAGTGTTGTGGATTCAGTATGGTAACTCATGTTGGATTATTATACAAGGGTTCCATAAATAAGACGTGCTTCCCTCAGTGAGCTGTCCTGATTAATTATTATGAGGGCACTAACTGATTTGGCAATGTTCCCTGTTATTGCTAAGTAGTATCCAAATTTTTCCTGTGTTTGCATTGTTGTGGCTTAAAATTTGTATGACACAACTAGATGCCAATTCAGCACATGTTTTCAGTCTATCTTTATAATGTGGTGCCAGGCTTTTTCTTCTTTTATAGGAGGCAAAAGAAATAATAGTTACACAGTTACTCACAGGGGTGGGAAGGCTTTCACATTCTTGATTCTCAAGGGCTTTTTTCCCAAGGAGTCACAGCTTAAAGCTCAGTGCTGTCTCACAATACTTAATTTGGTGGAGCTTTCAAGACTGCTTGAGAAAGGTAACTTCCTTCTGCTCACATAGTGTGAGGGTCAAATTCTCTCCTCTTCCTGAACCATGCCCTCCCCAGCAGCAGCAAACGTTCAGGCACTTACCAGTGGATTCACTAAAGTTTTCTGCAAAACACAATCTTGACCTTAGGCTTCTAAATACTCTGGAAATAGAGATGTTCTTGAAGCCTTTCTAGTCTTGCCCCAGCCAAAGAACTTAACTAGCTCCTCACATGTGGTTGTTGAAAGAGTGAGCCTTGCTCCCTGGGCTTATCACTACTGCACAATGGTACTGTTTGTCATGAAGATGGAAAGGAAAGGTATTGGTCTCTGATCACTTTGGAGACACAAATCCCCATGTACACATCAGTCATCAGCCTTTTCCAAGCCTGATGATTGCCTTTGGCCTCCGACTTCTGCTGTATTGGGAATAAAAGGAATGTACTTGGATTTGGTGCACTACAGGAAATGTGTTTCATCTCTCCAACCATTGGCTTGCTGCACAGTTAAGATTTTTTTCTCAAATGAAAAGAATAAACCCATACATTCAGTTATGTGAAACTTCTGATACTAGAGCTTTGAAATGAACTGTTGCAGGATACATTCCACATATCTTGTCATCTTCTTGGAGCTCTAGCAAGAATGTTATGGCCGCAGCCTTGTTCAAAAATACAACATCTGTGGAAATTAACACTTTCAAACTTTTAGTTTTATCTTAATTCCCCATACTTGTTTTACACCATAGCAGATAAAGTTGAAAGCACAAATTCTGCACCTGTATCTTAGTCTTCAGGTGGGAGCTAAATGTACACGTGATCACACTGATATCAGAACTGGTCCTGCACTAGTGGCCAACTGTGGTCAGGTGCATTAATCTTGGTATTGAAGGTGCGTTAATCTTGGTATTGATCTTGATAATCTTGGTATTAATCTTGAAATGAATAACATTATTTTTGAGTTTAACTGCTGTCTCTCACACTGTAACCTAGAGAATATCACATAGCTATCTACCTTTCCCTCTCCCTCCCTCCCTCCCTCCCTCCCTCCCTTCCTTCCTTCCTTCCTTCCTTCTTTCCTTCCTTCTTTCCTTCCTTCTTTCTTTCTTTCTCTTTTGATGCTGCAGTTTTTTTCCTGGGAAAACCTGAAGTAAATTGTTGGACTGCAGAGTGTGAAAGAAATATTAGTTTCTCTGTCTTTGCTTTTCTATAATGGAATCCCCATTAAGGATGAGAAATGAAGTTGTTCTATCTTTATTTTACCTCATGAAAATAACCAGGAAGAACTTCAGGTTTACGCCCAAACAATTGTCATTCATCAAAATACCAGCACAAGCACATCTTAGATGTTTCCCTCTATCAGCAGCTTTTGACAGTTGAATGTTAAAACATTATCCCTTAATATTTCAATATTACAGTCTCATTGCAGCTGCTATGAGGGTAGCACTACCATTGCTTCATGGTCAGATTTTTTTCTCAGCTTTTCAATACTTAAAGAGATATGGGAGAACCAATTACATACGTACAATGAAAAAAAGAGGCAAGGATACCCAGGAAATCCTGGGAACACATCCAGCAATGGTTAGGTCTTTTAAAAAAAACTTCTATCATCTCTTTTATCCTGTTCTATCAGATGACAGTGAATACCAGTGGATTCACACTCACCCTGTGTTCGTGTTACAGATAGAAGCATTATGGCATAACATGTAGCAAGCCAAGTTAATGCTGGAAATCTGGCCAAGTGCAACTGAATTCGAGTTCTTTAAATTGTCTTGAGTCCCAGAGGAGAGGTTAAATCAGAACATTTTTTATCTCAACTTGGTACACAGAGTTAAGCAGTGAAGCAGACAGAGCATTCTGCTTTGGAAAGAAGCCATATATTCCAGTGACTAATGAAAAGAAAAGAGGGTGGGGGTAAAAGGGGCAATTAAGACATGGGAAAATGTGCATCTCATTTCAGAGTGCAAGGCTTCACTCAACTGCACCTAGTTCAGTGCTGCAAACGGTGCAAATGCCACTGTATGGTAACAAATCTGAACATTTGCCTCACCTGAAGTTAAGTGATCCTATTCCTAACACCATATACATTTCAATTGGACATCTCCATAAAATTGTGCAAGGTTCACTGGTAAAAAGCGGCCCCAAGCAATTACCTCATCATTCTTTTTTCATTTTAAAGAAGTAAAAGAAGGGGCTTCTCCCAACCCAGGAGGTCTTTCAGCTATTCCAGGTACTGCTGATTCACACTTTTTGTAAGAAGTACTCACTTCAGAAACTGAAGTGCCTGATGAGTAATGAACAGGATTTTCTAAAAGCTTCTAGGTAAGACTGTTGGAGCCACAATCTGCCTGCCTCATCAGAGAGCCTTTCTAGTGAGCAGCGTGTTTATTGTGATAGCTCAGTGAAACACAGCTGGTGAAAAGAGTACTGTTTTGCTAGGGTAGTCATTTGCATCAAGCTTGCCATACTGTCTCTCTCTCTGAGGTGTTTAATGATCACTTGGCACACTGGGTCCAGCAGCCGCTGAAGAACTGGAACAATAATCTTCTTTATCTACAGAGATAGGTAGGAATTGGATTAATACAACTCTTTCTCAGCAGCAGTTACTGGCATGAGCTCTTATACTCCCTGGGCCTGACCCATTAATTGCTTACTCTTTATTAAGGGACAAGAGAAAGGTGGATTCCATGTGAAGGGTTGTTCCTGCCACCTTTGTTTGATGCAGTGATACCATACTGAGTAACTTCATTAAGTAGATAAGCTATTTAGCAGATACAGGTTTTTCATGGCAATATAACACTCCTGGGAGCCAGCCCCATGTATTTACAGTCTTGAAACTGATGGAATCCTTGCAATTGTAAAATAGTTGATACAGGTTTTCAGTTCAGACTGTTGAACTGATATGGTTATGTAACAGCTTGTGGATTTATAGTAATGCAGGAGTTTCTGGACTATAACCAACAGAACTGACCTCCTGTTATGCTGTCAGTGTGGGAATTGTTGTTTCCAGGAAGTTTAGGTCATTTATATTAAAGGCTTTGACATCTTATGTGACAAGCTTTGTGGGACTGCAGAAATGCATCATACTGTGGTGTCATGTTCTTCTTAGTGTTACTGCTTCTTTAGTGAATATCACAATCATCCTGTCTGTCCTGTAACCCTAGGGTTCATAGCTTTGTTAAGATGCACAACTTATGTTTTTAAATCATTTAAACTTACATTTTTAAACCCTAACCCTAACCCTATATATAATATATATATTACTCTCTATATGTATATGTATATCACTGTAGATCCTGCCAGTACCTTCTTCTTTAAATACCACTGCTTTCAGTAGGAGCTGATCATTGCCCCTAGTGAGCTGTAGTCACCACTACAAGGGATTTGTGAAATGCAAACTGGAGAGTCAGTCTCTATGAGCTTGACAGGTACTATTGCAGCTCCCAGTGTTTACCGAGATCCAGGTACAATGCCAGCCTTCTCCAAATCTGCTCTTGTTAATTTTATACAAACCTAAATTTATTTTTAATCTCATTGTCTTTATTTTATACACCAATATTGACATGTGGTTCTGCAGTGGAAGCTTTAATAGTATGTTTGCCTGTGCTGTAGATAATGCCATGTGCAATTTTCCCCCCTTTCCTAATGTTGGTGCTGAGTGAGGTATGTGATTAGAAAAAGTCCTTTTCAGTTGGTCCTACAGGACCTGTTTCAATGCTGTAGGGTGTCAACCACATCATCTTCCTTCACTTGAATGCACAGTGTATGTGCTGAGAGGGCAAATCAAGCTGCTTTGTGATATCTCACTTTCGATACACCACTCTGAAAGGCAAAGTTTAGGCTTTCTGGCCAAGCTAGACAATTCCCATTGGGGGAATTCTGTGAAGAAATTCTTGAAGCACCTGGTTCCTTTTATTTACTGAATACTTGCAGATACTCATTTCCTGCTCCATAGGGCCCCAGATGTCTTCCTTTTCTGTTTAATCCAGACATCCCCTCCTTTCTGCAAAATCTCAGTGTTGTTTCTTTAGGGAGACAGGCATCTCAGCTGTAGTAGAGATAGTGCTGTGGCAGAAGCAGCCTCCCTGCTCCAGTGTGTTCTTTCTATGCCTGGACACATTTTTGCCATGTGAAATTGAGGGTCCTGTTTTGGAGACCTTTCATGTAAGTACTCCTCCTAAACTTGCAGATACTTCCATGCTATAAGGCAAATCTGGGAAAGGGGAGCAGTTTTTTGTCTCCTAATGTCTTTAAATTCTATTCTGGATCAAGAAGTACATTGCTGAGCTCAGCAGGGTATATGGCAGAGTCGCACTCTTATCTCAAATTCTGATTTCTGGCCATGAGGCCTCCTTCCTTGCATGTGATGGAAAGGTAGGATGTCATAATGATGTGCTATGATATGTTCACTTCATGTTTTCCAATGTCTGTGTCTGGCTAGATTCAACCAAGGTGTTGTTAGCATGTGAACTGAGGGTTGCAACAACCTTCTGTTTAGTTTACTGTTTAGTTTACTCTCTGACAGCTGGTTTATTCATTTGTTTGTTTGTAGTGTGTTGTATGTCCTCCTCTCTTCCATGAAAAGGCTGTGGCTGAGCAGCAGGAGAGGAGCTCTACATTTTGGGTTAGGTAGACAGCTGGAGCAAAGAGTGTAGGAAAGTAACTGCATGTGTACAGCTGAGTGGAAGGATGGAGAATGCGAAGACAGAGATACAGGTAGTAGAAGTCTGTGGCATGGCAGGGACTGGGAGAGCAACTAGCAGACAAACTACTGTACCTAAGAGATGACAGAAAATACATAGTGGTTCCTAGAAAAACTTTGCATGAGTTTACTATAACCCTGGCAGCTGTTGCAGGTTGCTGGACTGAGAAGAAGCCCTAAAGAAAGGACTTGTCCTTCAAGGACACTGGGCATGGGAAACTTCATCTACAACCCCTTTGGTTTTGTCCATTTTGTCTGGCTGATCTGAGTTTTCTCTGCTTCTAAGTCATTGGTTTTTCTGGTTTATACTCCAATACCACTGACGTTTCACAGTTCACAGCCACTTGGGTGTCTGTCTGTCCTAAGGAAACCTGCAGGTAGATCTGTGTCATGGCTGGCTCAGGTAACCCAGATACCTCTGCGCCTGATTAAACCTGAAGGGACTGGATAAATGTTGCATTCTCAAAATACAGCAAGTACTTCACTCCTTGGCTGTTGAGTTCAGCCAAGCAATGAATGGGAAAAGCATCCATTGAAAACTTAGTCTATGCCATGAACAGAGGAATTACATATCTCAGAGATCTTTTTGGGTCAATTTTCTATTTAAAATGAGGAAAGCCTTGATATTAGTCTGTAGATACTGTATAATTGTTTCACCATAGAGATCGCAGCGCTTCTCAGAGAATTACGTACTTTGGAAGGACACATCTGCTTGCTGAGAACCTTGAAATGAGCATCTCTGAAAACCCACAGCTCTGTTTCTGAAGGCTTAAATCTGGGACGGGAATATTTGTAATAGTTTTGGTATGACATCCAAGAGAAGCCTCATGCATTTTTCTACATTCCACGAATAGAAGGGAGATGTTTGTCAAGCTTTGAAAGTAATCAATACAGAAACAAACTTTTGGCTGTACAGAACTTTTTGTTTGGTACTCACAAAGTATAACTGACCTCGAAGTTGCACTGATAGAAAAAGTTTGTCTAATTGTAGATCCTGGTATAAACTGATACAACAGGCTGCCCAGCTCTTTGCCATCTGGAACATTACCGGAAGCCACAATAAACTGCACGGTGGTAATTCTTTCAGCTAATGTCCAATAGAGGGGGAATTTGGCCTCACAGCAAATCAGACTCTTAATTATTACTGTCTAAGACTTCTTGACTGGGAAACATCTGTTGCTATTACAAGTCACATGGAATCCTGACACTATTTACAGTGATGATCTTTTTAATGCCTGAGCAGGGATACATAACATTAACAGTGTTGATTGGGAATGGATCCTAAAGGCAATGATCTCGCAAATACTACTCATGCACTGTGCCCTGGAACAAAAACTGACAGGAAAGAATGATCTTGTTCTCCATTGCTCTGAAACATATATGAGTGCTGGCTAGATGTGATGGCATTTGGTACTGAATCTGTCTTCCCTGAGGCTACCCAACACTGAGTGCAGAGGTGCAGAGACATTTGTTTTAAAATAGCAGGCTTAGCTGATGTGAAACCCATATACTGGCTTCTATAATTATTGAGTAGTTAATGCAGCAAGCTAAGATGGGCAATGTCTCAGAAAATTTGACGCCTCAGTGCTGTCCTGCAGAAGACAAAAGGCCAGGAGATGTGGTCAGGATTATTTCAGTGGTGTATTGCTAAGCCATTGAGATCCAAATGTCCTTCAATAGTTGTCAAAGTGAAGAGCATGCTCCACAGCCAACCTGCTTGAAGCAGACTTCTGTAGCAGTGAGGCTGCATAATATACCTAGGAGTACTGGGGCAGAACTGGAGAAATGCTGCTCACACTAAGGCCAGCCTGTGGAAATGTGCAGTTTACAAACACAGGGACTGAGGATACAATCTGTGACAAACTCCAAATGGCATTTAAATCCACCTCCCAAAATTAATTTGCTGAAATGAGGAAGGCAGGTGAAATAAAGAGGAGGATGAAAGAGGAGAGATGACATGAGTTTAAAAAGAAGTGCAGATTTCTTAGTGAAATATGCAGTGATAAACATATCCATGTGAAAATTTCCACGTCCATAAAGTCCTGTAGATGTACAAGCTAGTATGTGGTTTTCAGCCAATAGGACATCCAGAGACAATCTATATCACTTGCCCTTGCCTAATCATGTTATACTCATGAGCCTTGTTTAATATGGTCTGACACCATAGAATTTGAAATCTTTTAAAGAAAAGGTTTTGTTCTTCAATGTTCTATCACAAACTTATAGAATCCTAGCGCCTTATTTACAGGGAGGGCAAGAAACAGCAGTGTTCTTAGTTTTAATCAGTGACAGCAAGTATTAGAAGTAATGCACTTTTGTGTCTTTCTGGTATTTCTAGTTCAAGTGTGATGTCTCCTGGTACGTGAGCAAGTGTGCAGTCACTCCTCTGAACAGTAACACAGGCAGTCACTGAGAAGTGGGTGGGCAATGACAGAGAAAATGCCTCTTATGCATGGCAGCTGTAATTAGTGTTGAAAACTCATGTTCAGTCACACCAATGCAGAGCAAAGTAATAGTTACAGAAAGGAAGGACTTGACTAAAACGTCATGTTTGCCATTCAATCTGGGGTTTTTTTTCTTTGCAGTATAATAGGGTTGTTTATATTCCCAAGTCAGCGGAGTTTGGAGTGTTATGGAAAGCAGGAACATCTGATCTGCCTGCTCGGGTTTGTAGATGAGAAGTTTCAGAATGGTATTTGTGCATCATTTTTAATCTTACCCAAAGTTTTTTTCACATATTTCTGTCCCACCAGGGTTCTTATCATGATGGGGCATGATGTTGTTTAGTCATGTCTTAACAGTGCTGCACCTATGAAGGCAAACATAGGTCAGCCTTGACTTTCAGCACTATCTCATTGTCGCTGTGGTCCTCCTCACTTTCTACATATGCCTTGGTGGCATGCGGGGATTGTTTTGCTGGTGAAGATTGTGCTGTTAATTATTGTGAGCAATGTGTGTAAAACCATTAAACCTTTATTTTGCATTTGATTCCCGTTAAACATTTGACAAGCTTTACTTTAGGGTGTTAGGGCATGCAACAAAAACTTCCTAGCAGGGGAGACAGTCTTTCCATCTCATCTTCTTGTTTCCTTCCCATTCCATTTTCTCCTCTCATGCTCACATGCCCCCACCCTCACTGCCTGCATGGGAGGAGCACTGTATTTCCTGCCCAACCAGACAACCAGGGCTGGAAGGCAGGAGCCTTTTGGGTGACAAGAAATTGCTTCCTGTGACAAGAGGCAAAGCATTTGTGATGTGCCTCTATGCAGTGGCAGTGAAGACTGGGAAGTTCCAGTTGCATCTTGCTGCTGGTTTATGTCCTACGTATTGCTGGAACTGTGAAATCTCTCAGGCCCCTGGTGTCAGTGGCTGATTGTGAGATTTGGCTGATATAGATGAGTGAAACCTGAAGACTCCCTGAGGACTGTTCTCCAGTCTTTGGATGTGAAAGATCAGAGGACTTTTACAACCCTGGTTTCAGCTGCCTCCTTTGAAGAAACAATGAAGAAGCTTTCAGGGCACATTAAGCCCAGACAGAGCGTGGCATTACAGAGGTTCCAGTTCAGGCAGCAGGCACAACTGCCAGGTGAAACTTTTACAGACTTTGCTTTGGCACTACAAGAATTGGCATCAGCCTGTGCTTTTGGCTGTTGGCAGGAAGAGCTGATGCTGGATCAGCTAATTGACAAAGCAGCAGACTGGCGAATTCGGGAGAAGCTCTTGATGGAACTTGATACTTTGACTCTGGCCCAGGCAGTGGAGCTGGGATTGCAGATGGAGAGAGTGTTGCAGAAAACTTGCCCCGAGTTTATTTCAGTTCTGACAAAGCAGTGGGAGAACTGGAGCAACAGTAGTAAAATCTGGAAGATAAGAAATGATAATTGCTGTAATCAATGGTACTGCTGGAGACAGAAAAAGTCCCCTGCCCTCACAACAAAATATGACCAAAAGAAGCAAAATCAATTCATCCCATCTTGTCACAGCCCAGTGTCATCCATACCAGTTATGGTGAGGTAACACTTGGGCTGGCAACTGAGATGTCCTGCCACTTCAAATACAAAACATGGGAGAGTCAGGAACTTCCAGGTAGGCTGTTGATTGCAAAGTGACTGGGAAAGAGTGACAGAAAACTAAACAAGGGCACCTGGGACCAGACCATACAAACTGTGGGTCTGTTGCTTATACAGAATCCTAACTCTAGACTAAGTTGCAGTCCTCCAGGTTATACTGCAGTACTTGAACACTTAAACAAAAACCTTTTCTCTCTGGAATGAAGGTATTGGCTGCATGGTGTTACGTACTATGACTTTTGCTTTGTCTTTTGCAAGACTTAAATCTTGCATGAAGGCTTTTGGTGAGGTCTTAACGATTGTGAAAGCAGTGTCTGCACTGGTTCTGGTGTATTGATGTGTTGGCTGGAGGCTTCTACTGAAAAAGCTGGCAGAGAAATAATATTATTAATGGAGTTTTGAACTTGGTACTAAAGGAGGCTGTCTACTGCCTGAAAAAAATCTTCTTAACCCTTTATAACACATAGGAACAGAACTCATTTCTGTAAGAGCTAAGATTTGTGGAAACCT
Source organism: Aptenodytes patagonicus (assembly GCF_965638725.1). Lineage (NCBI taxonomy): Eukaryota > Metazoa > Chordata > Aves > Sphenisciformes > Spheniscidae > Aptenodytes > Aptenodytes patagonicus. The sequence continues at coordinate 26,293,259 of NC_134954.1, forward strand.
CCATCACTCCATAGCCATTGTGCTTTGGAATATAATGGTTGTGTGATGAAGCATCAGATTTATATAGATATCTGTAAATAAAGATCATAAATAATAATATATAAGGAGGGGACAGGCCAAAGGGATCATAGATTTGAGTCCATATCTGAGGTACCTGTGAAACAAGATTGAGTCATAGAAGTTCTGCTGTAATATATGTCTGTCCACAGTATTCTGTTCTATTTTAGTCTAAACTTCCTACTTCTATATAGTGGCAGAAGAAAGGAGGATCAGTTCCTCTCTTCTTTTTTCTTTCTTTTTTTTTGTGTGTTTTGTTTGGTTGGTTGGTTTTATTTCTTTCTTTTTCATTAAAAGACATATGATTTCAACAACATCTTTGATTCTGACAATCACCCTCTACTTGATTTCTGTCTGGCAGATCAGTGAAACTAGCCATTTGTGTAAGATAATAACAGGGTTGGGAAGAAAGGAAACAATGATAAGGAAACTTGATGGAGCCAGATCCAAGAAAAGGACAATTCTTAGCAGAAGTGATAGTAAAATAAGAGAACCTAAAGCACAATCTATGTGGAATCGGGCTCTTTTCAAACAAGGTGATCATCATGGGGCTGCACAGAAGCAAGCTGAAGTAGTCTCTCTCTAAAAGACTAAGAGGAAATAGGGTTTGTGAGTGGTTTTAAGATGTTTCTCCCTGTGTTGTTTGCTTTGTCCTTGCTGAATTCTGTGCCATGAGCTGAACAGGCAAGCTGCATCCCCTTGCAGCTGCCCTGTCTTCCCTAAGGCAATTATTTGTGGTTAGCTACCATAATGTAATTAAATGTTTAGGCTGTCCTGAACAATTGAATATTGTATCTCTAATGCCTGTTATTAGTGCTATTCCTGACAGGTAATGAAAAAAATTATTGAGGTTAAAAATGTCTGGTGCTCTTTGCTTATTCAGCATTGAAGCAAGTGAAAAGGCTGACTGAAGAGAAATGAACTGTGTTGAGAAGTACTCTGACCTGGAGCAATGCCAGCAGGATCTTCAAAGACTTGAAAATGTATGATTTGCATCTTTTTGTTTCCTTTTTAATGTCACTTGATCTTTATGGTTAAGAACAAAGTTGAGGTCTGTTTTATTAACTAAAGTTTACAGCTTTTTGGATGTTCATGCAGGTCTGTGTGCCATTTTTCTTGAACTGACCTTAAGATGGTATCAAATGAGACACAACTTTTGCAAGATTTTTTTTGACCTGGTGATGGTTCTAAGTTAGTGCTGTGCCAAGCAAAATCACTAGGTAGGAGGCTATAGTTACTGTATTCCTGATTCTACAGTGCTGAAAGCTGGATTTTGACTTAAAATGCACATCTCTGTTTGAACTGATAAGCTTCCAAATCTTTCTGTGTATTCAAGTTAGCACTGGCTAGGTGAGGAATTGTGGTATGGATCGAGTGACTGGATCTTGCTCACCTCTGACTCTGTATTCCCTACCACATGGAGTAATTTGCTAATACCTAGGTAGATACACAGGGCAGTTTGGAAGCCTGGGAACAGTTGAGGAATGAATGACTTGATATAACCACACCCACTCCTGCCTCCCTCTCACAATCCTGCTGCCCTGGATTTTCTTCTGCAAGACCTTTTCCTCCTTTCTGCACATTGCCAAGTTGGAGAAAATATGTGTGATGATTTATGGCAGCGTCTCTCACCTCCTCCAGTCCTCTCTCTAACCTTACAATATGGAAAGCCAGATCCTTCCCACTGCACTAATGAGGGACATGCTCTTGAAGTTAACACTTTTTTTGGGCAGCAGTTTCTTCTCCTGTTTTAAAAAAAATAATTACTGCTTCATTGCTAAAGTTTAGGGAAGCCAAAATGAACACTTCAGCTGCAATCCTAGAATCTCCCTTGGTATTAAATAGGTATGACAGACCAAGGAGCACTTCCTCCATCTGAAGAACTAAATGGATATAATTTGTGATCCTAGTTAGGGATATATAATGCTCTCTGCCAGTGAAGAATCTTCACTATGCTATCCATTTTACCATGAGATAGAGGCACATCTCAGATTGTAGGGCAGATGTGCCTAGATGGATTATGCCAAAGGACCTAGGATATGGACAATTTCTCTCCCTTTTGCTGTCTTCTTTATCATATTGCAGTTTTGAGACTTGAAATAAAAAACTTAAATTATAAGGACTGGGTGGTACCTGCCATTTTGCAGTGTGAGGTCTTTTCTAGGCTAAGCAATGTGTCTGGTTCTTCCAGTCTTTTCTTGTATGTCATGCTTTCTAGACCTCTCATCTCTAAAGTGGACATTCTTGGGCCCTTTCTGAGCTCTGCACCTAATATATGGTTGCCTGTAGTTGCAGAGAGCAACGTAGGTTGCTTGTAGATCTGGATTGCTACAGGAGTTCTTTGCTTATGACTGCCCTTCTGTGTCACCTCTGTTATAATGGCGTATCCCCCGGGTCTGTGTATCACAGTAAAATAACTGAGTGAACATCTACAAGTTAATAATTACTGAATTAGAGGGCTACAAGGAGCCAAAAAAGGTCTCATCTGTCCTTCCACTGGAGATCAGCTCTACCTGTGTCATTCCTGTCAGATGTGTATCTAATCTGTACTTAAAGACAGAAAGTGATGGTGACTCCATGCTATCCCCTAGGCAATCCGTCCCAGTTTTTCATTATCCATACTGTTGGTGGTTTATTGATTTTCTCTAACTTCAGTCTTCTCTGCTTCAATTTAAAGTGCTGAAGTCTTGTTTTATCTGTCATATATTTGGAGAGAAGACTACTACCTTGTATCAGTAGTTAAAGACTGTTTTCACATTGTATTCTCTCTCTGGACAACACACTGTACTTTCAATCTTTCCCTATAGCTTATTCATCCTAGATCATTCTTGTTCTTCTTTTGATTATTGCCACTTGCTCCATGTATCCCAATGTAGGGTGCACATCAAGCTTTCTTGAAGGTTCCAGCTGAGGCCTTACCTGTGCCAAGCTCAGGTTCCCCATGCCACTGTAACTGTACTGTATCTATTGTTTTAGACATGTGTAACGTTGGGAGTGTCAGAAAATCCCCAGAAGCCATTTACATGAATGAGGCAGGAGCCTTGTGGCAAAAGCACAGTTGGTAGTTATACTAACTCACCCATGTAGTGAGTTAGTATATCTAATCTAAATCAAATCAAGTGACATCAAATGAAGTCATCACTGGGATAAAAGGTTCCTGAGAATGGGCAGGATCTCAGAGAGAGAAGAGGGCATTTTGGTCACAGATTCATATGACCCTTGTGGATCTTGAAATATAAGGCAGGGATTATGTGACCTCAATTCATCTCATGAGTCGGGACTTTTCATTCCCCTGTGTCTAGAAACTTAATCTTGTATTTACAGTGCAGCTCTCAGGTTGGGAGGTGTTACCATTGTTTTACAGAGGAGGAACATTGGTGAAATCAGGTATCCAAGGTCAAAGGAGAAGTAGGGCATTAAGCTGGATACTGAGTAGCTACACCAAAAAAGGCACCTGAGTCACTTCCTAAGCCCCAGCAGCTGAATGGCTTGCACCCACATGTAATAGTATGCAGTACACTTCAGCTTCAGTCCAGATCTGAAACCCTGGGAGACACTCAACAAGAAAGGCTTGCTCTCCCTTGCAGTGTGCCATGTGGATATAGAAAGGGTTTGAGCTTTAGTAGGAGCAGCGCACCCTGATCACCCATGTTTCAGCTGCAGATCAGGCCTAGCGCTGATGCAGTTCTTATGCCTGTAGTGAAGGCATTAAAATACCTGTAAATAGCCCTTCTACTTTATGTTATGTGGGAAGAGAAGTGGAAACAGTGAGCAAAAAAGGTCTTTGTGAATGACACAACTTCAAGCAGCTGAATCCATGCTCTGCAACAGCGTTGCTAGCTAAGTTTTTCTTGAAAGTTGTTATTTTATACAAATTGGCATGTTATCTGATCTCTTCTGCTTTTAAAAGCTCATTGAGAAGATTTCTCTACCACTGCGGAGAGAGGAGGAAGGGAGTGAGCAGATTGTTGGCACTGGAATATCTCATGTCACCCAGCTAGGCTAAACTCAAATAAGGTGTGAGGATGCAAAGTTGTGTTGGATTCGATTAACTTCCTGAACTCGTGAGCAAGACCTAGCCTGTCCTTGTCCCATGTCTGAAAATCATCCTTCCCATGTCCCTCACTTTACTGCTGACTCCGGATCTGATGCAGTCTGCTTGTAAGAGCTGCCTTTGGCTGCAAAGCCTGTCAACTGTGTTTCTGTTTGTGTAACATTAGCAGGAGTTCAGAGGCCAGGTTACACCCTTCAGGGCAACTGTGTAAGAAACATATACTAAAGGTCAGTAGGGGCAGTTGGGGAGGGGAAGTCCTCATGTATTTTATGCATATGGAGTGATACGGACCAGGAGTTAACCTGAAGATGAAGGGCAATGACAAGAAAAGGAGGAAAAAAACTTGTCTGGCTATCAAAAGCCAGGCTGACTTTGTTAGCAAAGTTCTTACTTAAAGCTATCAGGAACATGCAGTTAGTAATGGCAAGTCAGACTGAGACATATGAAAGAATAATGCTTTTATTATTCATATCTCGTGATAGGGGTGCATGTTTAACTGAGTGTCTCATGGAGCCCCATTAAACTCGTCCCAGCGATGCAAAATAAAGTACTATACTTTTCCTCCATATTTGTTCTTTCTTCCTACTTATTTTCTTCCACTTGATGCCCATCTCACTTCTGCCTTCTCCTTGAGGCCATTCCTCCTTCAAATGCAGTAAGAAAGAGCCTACAAATGTGTTAGGTGCATTTCTGTTCTGTCAGCCCTGTGAGTCCCCAGCTGATGTATATACATACCTTTTAGTGATGTCTCTTTCCTTACTGCCATTGAGGTTTTCTCGTCTGTTTACACAGTAGTCTCTGTGAGGAGACCTCAAGAGAGGCATTAGACTCAATAGAGAAATGAAAAGATAAAAATAATGAGCAGGGGCTGAGATGGTTGAATTCCTGGCTCCGCTGCAGATGCACTGGTATGACTTGAGCGAGTAATTTACTGTGAATCTGTAAAATGAAGATAGTACTTCCTCCCTCTCCGATTCCCTCCCTTTATCTTACATAATTAGACTATAAACACTATGGGGCAGACACTCTCACCATGTTTATCCAGCACATAGCACAATTAGGTCATGGGCTTTGTAGCATCTAGGAACTCAGCAGTACGATGTGCCAGAGGGAGGGTGTTTGGAGTAATAATATTGCAACAGGGCTGATAAAAAGGAGCAGCATTACCACAGAAATATTAGTTCAAAAGCAAACAACATAATCAAGAGGGAGATGCAGTGGCTGAGTGTATTGGGCAATTTGTGATGATGTTTCCACCAAAGGTAGGAGGAGGTCAGGAAAGGCAGGATTTTGTATCAGTCACTGCCTTGTGTCTCCCAGGCTTCATATAGGCCCTTTCCTTCAAAGTGCTTTTTAATTAACAGTCTGAATTATAACTGTCTGCAGACTGATTTTCTTGATTAAACAAAGAAAGCCTATGGTTCTAAAAATGGGCTAAGTGATTAGATTGTAAGAAAAACAAGCCATATATCTCATGACTTTGCACTTGACTTCGAACTTCATTGCAGTCTCATACGTGAACACTGAATTGCTGATCACTAGGGGGAACATCAGTGGATGTCTTGTGGCTACATGTGCACACATACACTTAGGATTTCTTGGACCACTCTCTGTCTTTAATGGAGTCTTTTTTCCAATAGCTTTCTTCTTCAGAGGAGTTTGCCCCGTCTAAAGTATTTGCTGTCTTTCTACTCCTCCGATTCAGCATTCCTTCTCTAATTTCTCAATGGCACTCAAAAAAACAGAATGGCTTCTGAAAAAAAGAATTGAATTTAAAAAAGGTAAATATGTCTGTGCCAAAGTGTACTCAAAAAATGTGATTGCAGCAAGTTTACAGTGGAAGGACAAACCACCACAGCACTCTGCCTGGTCTTCTAGAGCGGAAGTCTCCACTTCTTTCACCAGGAATCCTAAAGGTTCCCACTCAGCAAAGTATTCAAGCATGTCCTTAAACACTCTGAAGGGAAACTAACTGTGAGTGCTGTGTTCATTTAGCAGAGAGCAGCAGGCCAAAATGATCTTTTAAAGAGTATACAAACTTCCACTGGTAGAAGGATGTTAGTACTTGAAGCCCCCTAGCTGCATAGCACAAGAGTTCAGCATGGGCCCTGCCTTTGGAGGAGGATTCACATAGTTTCTGGGTAGGATTTTTGGTGTGTGCAGAGCTGAGTGTTGCTTCTGCCAGACAGCTTGAACCTCATGTAAGTGGATCTTCCTTAGAGAAAGATTAATGGTAAAATTTAGACAGAGGCAGATGTACATTTGCCTCCATGACTCTGAGGCAAGAGCTTCCCTGTGGCCAAGCAAGTTGAATTTTCAGTTTAGAACAAAAAGTGTTTTCACTAAGGCTTAGTCACCTGTTTCATGAAGATACACTGTATCTTCAACATGAACATAGTAACTTCTGATTTTTTTTCTTCTGGGGCAGTCCTGAGCTTTTCTGTGTGAAAAAACATAGAGGAAAGGTGTGAGGGAAGGAGGAAGAGTATTGACTTGGTATTATTAGGCAAGCAAAATATATCCCTGTTTTCATGAAAAGATAATCAGAAATCTAACAATGTAAGCTTTCCATGTGTTGAAGGCAGAAGTACAATGAAGCAATATATTCCCTTTGAAATTTGCCAGCAGAGGGAGTATTGCAATGCAATGAACACAGATAGTTTCGAAGAGCAGGGAAATTGCTTGAGTCTGAATTTTAGCTTCGTGTTCCAAATTTTATTTGACATATTATACCGTTGTGTTTGCCAAAAAATTACCTTTTTCTATTTCAGAACAGTAACAATATTAATTATTGGATCAGTTTAAACTTTACATTTCAAGAGTGAACCTACATAGTTATAGCCTTGGCTAAAATGTAGGATTTCTTTTGGTACAAATAAGCTGTCAGTTTTTAATGTACTTGTGAGAATAAATCTACAAATATTTTCATAATAGTTGTGTCTGATATTGCTGTCTTAATAAAAATGTATTTCTGATGCAAACTGCAGTTTGTAAAGCTTAATGGAAGAAATAAACCACAAATACAAGATACAGGGAGCCATGAACTTTTCGGTTTTGTGCAATCATATTGTACAAATGACATATCTTGCGTATTTATCTTCTACTTAACACAATAAATCTTTATGCCTCTTCACTGCCTTGCCTCTTCATCTGCTGGGCAGTCCTTATCTGGCTAGAGCTAAGGCAGTACTGAGGAATTTGTTGGTGAGACGCTTGACCTGCAGCACAGTAAGAGACTGGAATGCAGCTTGTATTTATTAAAGGGAGTATGTATTTCTCTGTGCAAGCTGAGTCTGACCAGGCACCTCATCACAACCTCTAGATGGCACCCAGATTACGCATTGTTACTAGAAACTACTACACCTTGGCCAACACATTTTATCTTGGCCAACATTTCTGCTAAGCTGTATGTGCTGGTAGGAGTGTTAATGTCAAAGGAGGGAGACAATGTTTTGGCTTTGGGCTATAAAAGTGTTTTCATGTTGGAATTGACTTGTTGAAAGGAATCAGAGAAGCTGTGTGGAGTGCAGCAGGCCCTCTGCTTGTGGCATTTTTCTGCTGATGCAGTCCTGTACTTACCAAGTGTCATGAGACAACATCATGGTGGAGGCTCAGATTTACCTCTGGGGACAGGTTATTGGGCTGTCATGTCGAAGCGTTCACTGAACAGAAACAGAGCACGGTCACTCAAGCTCGCAGGAGGGGGAAACGCACTGAGGTTTTGGCGGTTATGATGCTGTTATGATGTTTAGATATTTCACTGATTCTGTGCATTGTTTTGCCATTGGTTCCAACCCCTTCTCCCTCTTGCCTTCATCTGGCACTACCACCTCAAGTGATGGTAGCTGCCATAGCCTTATGCAATTGCTCATGTAGTCCTGCTGATTTTGGAATTGCTTAACCATTTGGAGGCTTTCCAGTGAAGACACTAAATAGAACTAGAGCAAGACACTTATGCAGATTATGTCTGCATGTTGTTTCCTCATGCCACTAATTGTTAGTGTAGTGCAAGTTCTCACAAATCAACAGAACTGGCTTTGAGATCTTTTTCAGCAAAAAGTAACTAACTGCACTGTTTGGGAACAATAAAAAGCTCATCCATCTCTTGAGGAAAAGGGAGATATGTTGTTTTAGTGACTTTATATATGAATGGTTCTGTATATAAAAATGTTACAGCTTAAGGATGGACTGCCCTGCAAATAGTGCTATTGTTGTGTATAGACGATTAATGAAACAACTGTGTCCCCAAACTGCTAAAGGACTTAGTGCCAAAGTTGCTTTTGGGTGCCTGTACATATCTGCACTGACTGAAGCAAGAACCTCCTGGGAAAGTTCTGCTTTTCTCATCCATCTGTGAATTTTGTTTCCTCTTGTGCAGTTAAGATGCAAATGTTTGTGTCCTGCATCAAAAACTGAATATGTTTTGCAAGTAAAATGTCATCATTCAGTGACTATAGAGCACTTTCCTCACTATCTGCAGAGGGTTTCATTTCTAGTGTCTTTCAGAGTGCCTGTCAAACTGCATTTGTGCACAGAGCAGAATCAGTCTGAAGGTTCAGAACCACTGCTGACAACAGCGTCACTTCTCAGCAATCCTTATCAAGGTGCAGTGCTGCATCTGCTCTTATTCATACTGTTTTGCTCTTTATAAACATCTGTAACACCTATAATATCCACTGCAATGACAGCCATTCAGAAAAAAAGTGTTTTTCTGCTGACTGAGAAACCGAAGTTCTGTCTGAAGTTAATGTCTTTAAATCTACTTCTTACTCATTAAGTGTAACAAGGTTTGTTTTTACAAGGAAGTAGTAGAAAATGAAGGCTTTGCCAGTGTGCCCTCTTTTCCTTTTTCATTCCCTCCTTTCCATGACGAAGACAAGTTAAGAAAAGGGCTTGGATAGCTGGATTTGATCTAGAAGATAATTTGAGGCCTTGGGGACATTATGTGGCTATCTTACGTAATGTTTTCTTTATAGTTTCTGATCTGAATCTCTGCTGGGTTATTTTTCAAGCCCCAGTAGGTCAGTGCATAGGGATTCTGGGTAGGTTGCTGCTACTGCTCTGTACCCTACACTGTCACCTCCTGTCTGAAGTCCTTTCTCAATGGCAGCTTTTTTAAGGGTGGTTGTATCACCATTAATTTAAGAGCCTTTCCCAAGCTCTGGGCTTCTGTATTATGCGAACCCTGAAAAACACAACTCTGGGCATGTGGGAGGGCTCTCCCAAAGAATTTTATGTTTTCCCTTCAGAGAATAAGACTTTACATGCGAATTCATTTGCCACACAAAGTTCCCCTGAGCTAGGCCTCTGACTCTTTATGCCATGTATAATCCAACCTCTGACTGGCATCCAATTTGCTTTAAGGATTTCTGGACATGCTTTGCATTTATTTAAGTATGGAAGAGAGTAGGTAAGTTGAAACCATTAATTCTGAGTCTGTATCTTTTCCACAAATGTGTTTGAAGGGCTTTTTCTTTATAGCTCTGTGGTGACTGAGGTAGTGTGACTGGTTCCCCAGGATGGCAGCTGTGCTCCATCATTGCCATGAACCACTTTTGAACTCTGTGACAGAACTTTTTGTGAAGGGAACACTTTTTGTGTTGTGTTTGCCTTAAATCCAAGAGCATAATTTAGTTCATGAAAAGCCATTTCTATGACTGTTCTTCTGGAAAGAGTTGGTGGTCTTAGATTTTCCCAGGCATTTCCAACCTCGCAAACATCCAAGTTTCTAGAAGTACCATTACCTTAGGCAACCTTTGCCAGCCCAATTGGAGAGACCAAGGCTTAGTAGGACCTTGAGGCTGGACTCCTCTCTCTCGCTCCAAGACTGTCCCTTTCAGAGCAGCGGTGTATCAAAGGCGCAGAAGGAGAAGCTGGGTGTTTCAAATGCTGTTTCTGTCCTGTGACTGAACATACCTTTGGTTTTTACTCTGTGCCTTCAGTTCAGGATATCCATAATCACTATAACAGTTCTATGACCAGCATTTTTCAAACCTGTGTAGGCCACCTAAGTCCCTACTTGGATGTAGAAAAAGCTCAGCTTTTCACAGCTCTCATTACACAGAGGATGGATGAGTTTCATGCTACCGTGTTAGAGTGCCTCAAATATTTACTGTTTAGCTATCATGAAGATTTAAGACTTTCATACCCAGTCACTATCACTGGGAAGCCAAGGAGAATTGGCTGAAAGTACTGTGAGCCAGAGACTCACAGTCTTTTCAGTAATTCCATTCAGCTTATTATTGAAATATATAGGACACAAGTTAAACCAATACAAGTAACCCTAAATGACATTAGATGACATTACAGCTGAAGTCTGAAGCAGCAGTATTAACAATCCTATATTGCCAGTAAAATGGCCAGTTTCATCCACTAGTTTTGTCTATCTTTCTCTCTCCTCCCCCTTTTTAAAAGACTGTATTAGTGTTGCCCTTCTCAAAGACGGTAATGGAGAGAGAGAGCATGTAGATAATCCCAACACAGAGTACTGAAGTAGGCACAGCCGAATCCCGAGTGCCCTGAGCTCACCTATACTTGCATCAGCAGGAGTTGAAAGCATACAGCACTCTGCAGGATGAGACCTTTTGTAAATGATGCCCTTATGCCTACCCAGGGAATTGCACATTTCCTTTACCTGATAAGCAGGGCTGAGGCCCACTGAGCAGGGAGGACAGCTGGCTCGCTCTCACCTGTGTTAATGGAAGCTGCATTTTAGTCTCATCACATTGCGAGTCAAAGACACTGGCCTGTGCCTTTCAGTCAAACAAGGTGTAAAGGGAGATTTAGGAAATGTATATTAATAACAACTCAAGAGTTGTTGTTACCATCACCTATGGAGAAAACAGTTGTCTGAATCCTTTGAAATATCAATTGATAATGCTTTCACATTGTCTTGAGTTCAGGGAAAAACTGTGTTGATATTCCTTGAGCTGACAATGAGGTAGTAACTATGGTCAGGTGCAAGTTAGTGGGAATGCAAGTCAGGCTTGCTTAAAGAACTTGCATTCACAGTAAAGGCAAAGACCATATAAATGGTCAGATTCTTTTTTGTGGTTGTGAGATTTAAGAATAAATTCCTTCATTAAAAGACTAGTTGAAGTAATACGAATGTCTGTTTAACCTATCCTACCAATTGTTAGGCAGAGAAAATTAGGGAAATACAATATCTGAGAGGCTCACAATTGTTGCAATATAATATTGTAAGTGTGAGAAAATTATGCAAATATAGAATCTGATCTAGAGAAAAAATGACATGTGACTTCCCCACCAAATAAAAAATTTTCACAAGACAAGAGTGGCTGGGCAGATGTCACATATGAGCATTGTCAGTCCTCAGTCAGAGGGCAACTTGGATGGAAGGTATCTTATGTTATAGAGATAGAGGTCTTCACACATCAAAGTCACAAGTTTTGCTTTTCTGGTGACTTTAGGTTGACATGATTATTTATGACTGCATCCAATGATAGCAGGACAGATCATTAACTTCAATTTCATCCTATTTTCTTGGCACATTTCAGAGACAGTGAAAGAGACACAAGAGAAAAGCAGGCAGGGGGAGCTTTGCTTTGATTTGTCTATTGTCTGTGAAGTGCAAAAGCCTTATTTCAGAAGTAGTTTCTTTCATATTTATTCCAGGCTCTTGTCTTCCAACTGTTTATCTGCTTTGAGATTGAAGAGATGTATAAACACACTACTCTGTCCATGGGTGCCGAGGGTTTTCTCAAGAAACCTTCCCAGGAAAGGGCCATAATTTGACTTTTGAAATTCTCAGTGTAATCTCATGGAAATTAAAGACATGAGGACTGTTGTCTAATCAGCAGCCTAGCTGAGGATCAGTGCCACATGTCTACTCAGTTCTCAAGCCCATGACTGTCTGTGTTGGGAAGACAGGACTATATCAAAGGATCTGCCCATTGTAAATTTACCCCCTTCTGCTCCGACTGAGTCCTTTAGACTCAATTTTTACAAAAAAAAGCAGTAAAACACAAAGAGAAGTAGTCCCACAAATCCTAACAAAATACACACACTACAGGTTGGGAGGAAATTAAACTACATATGACAGGTGGTCAGAGCAAAGGCCTGGCCTCCCAGAGGCGCCGAGAAGTCAAAGGCCCATAGAAGAAGGTAAAAATGGCACCATCTGCATGTTGTTTGCTCTGCTAGGACTTCTTCCCTAGTTACCATGGGAAGTTCAGCGAGCTCATGAATTTCAGGTTTACTAGAGGTCAGCTCTAGGCCTCCCTTGTCTGTTAGGCACAGGGCTTTGATAGACATAGCAGGAACTGAAGCTTCTGTGTCCTCTCCCTCCTCAGGGGAACTCCACCCAGGGTACATCTGGTAGAGCAGGCCCCACCAGGCTGATTCTGATGCTGGCTCTTCCCCTTAGCAGCACTGGGGGCATGTGTTCAGTCCTGGGCCCGGTCCAGGAATGCTGGTTGACATTAATTGGTGCCCTTCATACCTAGAATTTGTTTCCTCATTTCCCAGAAGGTATGGAGGCAATTGTGGGGCCTCTGCTTCTGCCTTAATTGCATAATTTTGTATAATACCCATTAAAAACAAATAATGAATTTGGGAGGGGTCACAGTACAAATATCCTGACATAGCTATGTTTGGAATGATGGATGGACTGTAAGGGATCTCTGCCCTAATTTTTTTATAATTTAATTCATAATTATCCTTGGGGACAGTTGGGCATCTTCATTACTTTGTTCCTACTTGCCTGAACAGTTTTTATCTTAGTTTATTGCCATCTGTAAATTTGTGTTCAAAACAGTGTTGAAGAGGCAGTGCTGTCACTGCTGAACAGCTGCTGCTGTACTCACTGCTGTGTAAGCCAAATGCTCACAGTTTATGCTGCTCGATCACTATGTGAAATGCTAGTCTGTGCTGCTTTAATGCTGGTCATTTCTGTCCTGGTAATAGTGAGATTTGACATTATTAAAGGACCTCAATTACATGTGTCACTGATTGCACACAGTAAAGGACACGTTGCTCTGCTGGTTACGTGACTCATGTTGCCATTATAGTGCAATTTGGTCAGGTTTAATGGTGTGAAAGTGATTTTTGGACTTGGATTGAAGTCCACTGAATCCTCCCCCTCCCTCCTCCATTCAATTTTCCTTCTTCTGTCAAGAGAAAATACCAGTCTTCTTATTGAGACTCCCTTTTGGAAATAACCCTAGTGCCTTCCTTTTTTCAATTTACCCTCTATGTTTTGGAGTCTAGAATCAGAAACTCTGTGACATATCCTTTGATGTGATTTGGAATTTGGCTTTCTGATTGAGGACTCACACTGCCTCTGTAACAAAGCACCCTGGTGAAGGTGACATGCAACTCAGGCCGAGGGACCTCGTGTTCTAGTTTGATGGCTGCCATTCACTTGTGGGTCTTTTTTTAAGAAATGTCTTTCATTGTTTGTTATCTCAGTTTCAGATTTTGAAATGTGCTGATCATTCTTGTGATGACTGTTATCAAAACCTGGTTAAAGAGGCATGCAGCATTAGGGTTAAAGGCTGCCATTTATATTTATCTGGCTTCTCATTCTAGATATTAATGGACTGAGGCTGGAGTCAGCTAAATATCTTTGTTTGGTACATTTGTAGAACTTCTGACAATAGCTGTACCTGAAGCTGACAGACAGCAAGTACTATTTTTACCACAAGAAAGCTTGCTGTGATTTCATTTTCTACTTTAGACTGGAGAGACATCCAGACTTCTGTCTGATGGTTAAAGAAAAGAAGACTGAGACTCTCCCAGGGTAGCTGTCTGGGACAAAGACATTTCCTAATATTGACAGCGTGGTTTTGATCTTTCTGCTCTCAGCCACTGATTTGGATGTGCTCTGATAACTGATACATAACTGGTATAAGCCTTCTGGAAAATGAGATCAAAGACTTCTTCCACCTTTGGTTCACGCTTTGGTATGGGTAGTATCCAGTTATTCAGGTGCAAAACTGTTCTGCATATATTTATGTCACATTTCTGTAATTTGGACAGTAACAATTACTTCTCAGGTTTATCACATAAACCTCCTCCTCAGATTTGAAGATGGATTCATTACAGTTTTTAGATCTACCAGCAAGGGATGATTTCCATTTGACTTATTTGAATGTGAAATGTGTCTTGGTATTGGGCTATGAAAGATATGGCCAAAAGTAAAATTTTGGCCTCTGCATAATTACATATTAAAATGAAAAAAATATTAATTAAGAAACATTAAGAAACAAAAAGTAAGAAATAGAAAGACCTCAGGTCCACCAATAAGTATAATATCAAGTATAACTTCCAAAGACATCAGTTAAATACACATTTAATCAGTGTGTATTAAATTAATTGTGTTCCTAAGTGCATTTTCTAATAATAATTCATGCTACCCTGCTGCTGTGGGAAGTCATTGGTAAATCATTCTTTTCTGTTTATTCATAGACTCCAGAGCCAGTTGAAAACTACATCAGTGAAGGAGAGTTTGAAGATGATCTGAGTTCTTCTACCCCGAGCACGATAGAGCTGGAGATACGTGGATCCAGCCAAGAAACAGATGAAGATTATTTTGAGACCCTGTCACATCAGAGTGGATCTTTGTCAGATGTAAAAACTGAGCCTTATGAAAGTGCATCAGACACAGCATCTGTTTCCAGTGATGTAACTGGGGAAACTTGCTTGGATTCAAACTGCCTTTTTACTGAAAAAAAAAATCTGTGCTGTAGTCTTCCTAAAGCAAAGGCAGAAAGAACCCTCCATGAACTTAAGTGCTCAAGGCAACCAGAATTTACCCAGCAGGTATGGTTAGAAGTGTCTTCCAAAACAAAAGCAGCACCAAGCAAAACTGAATTTTGCATACAATCTGCGAAGTCAGAAGGTGAAGAATTGGGTGATGAAGAGTTAACATTAACTAATGATATTTCCAACACAGAGAACCAAGTCAGTGAAGAGGGCATTATATCACAGACAAATAGAAAGTTTGTAACGGTACTGCAAAATAAAGCAGAGTTTGAAAGCAGTAAAGTGCAGTCCTGTACGAACTCAGTACCTACGGAAGATTATGTTACAAGGCAGAAGGAACATCCTGCAGTATTAAGTGTTGCTTGTTTCAAAGCAAACTCAGAAAGTTGTTTGATTTTTCCTGAGGTACAGCAATTTTCCTTCCGGTCAGATGCAGCATCAAGCTGTAGTTTGCCTAATCTTCATTTTGAAACAAATGGACCTAGCTGTAAAAGTTACACTGAAACATCTGACTATAAGTGTGAATTAGATTTTATGTCCAGTATAAAATGCAGCAGGAGGAACTCAGCTGACAGTGAGGAAACTACAGGTAAAAGGATAAAACATGGTAGTACAGAGACCATGTTGACATCAGATTCATTCTTTTACCAGAGTTGCTTCAAACCAAAATCTCAGCCACCACTCACAAGGTCAGAGATTACAGAAAGTAAAACATGGCACAGTGTACCTGAAAATATCAGTGCTCAAAGCAAGCCGGAATATGTGGGGAACTGTATTCATCTGACAGACAAATTTAGATGGTCATGTTCCAGAATACATCTTCAAGGGCTGGATTTTGAATACACTTGGAAAAACTTAGGAAGAATACCTGTAAGCCCTGAAAAGGCAATAAAAATAGAGGGCAAATTTGGCATAAAAAGATCTCCTCTTAATACTGACATAGACTCAAGTGAGTGTCAGCTTTCTCAACCAGCAGGCTCTCCCCAGCGTGTTGATTATTATTTGCCCTCTAAATCAGAGACGTGTGGCCTTAGCCCAGAAGCAGTAGGTACATGTGCTGATAGCTTATCTTCTACACAGATTGATGCTTGTGAGTGTAATCTGAAACAAAAGGAGACTTCATCTGCCCTGGACTGTGAGGCAGTGATCATAAATGCTGAAGAACTTATAAAAAGTGACCAGTACAAAGCTGAAAGAGATCTGGAAGCAGGCAGATTCCCTAGTGATATTGATGTTGAATCTGGCATTGGTGACACTGAGAACCTAGCAGCTTGTCATGTAGGTTTTCCTGCTGTTGTGGAAAACAGAGATTGTGGTTGTTCTGTAAATTGTGTTTCCACTGGTAGAATAGAGCAGAAAAGTTTGAAGGAGAATGGTGTTGAACCTGAACTGTCAAGTATGAAGATTGTGGTAGGGGAAAGATGGGTAGATGATTCTTCTAACCTTGACTTCAGTTGGAAAGTCCTGGAAACCACATTGCAACCAGGTGGCAGTAACACTGGGGCAGAACACAAAGAGTTGATACAGCAAAATACAAGTTGCAAAACTGGTGCCTTAAGGAGTCACTCTGAGCTAGTAACAAATGAACATCCTACTCTTAAAGTAAAGGATGAAGACAGTGTCTTTGCTGTTGAAATGACTCCCAGATCAGATTATATAAGCCAGAGAAGGCATTTAATGACTCTTCCAGAGTTAAAGTCTGCCCTACTTATAGTATCTGTAGAGCAGAAAGGATTACAGTCCAAGACGCTGAATGATAACCTACCTATTGAAGTGGTAACTGGAACATTGAGAAATGTAGTGAGCAAGGATTTGATGTCTCCTCATACTGTCAGCAAAGCTCATGACGAGCCAGAGAGAGTTCTGAGTGAAAGCTGTAGCTATGAAGAACAAATCCTGGCCACCCACCTCATTCCTGGTAGTGCAGAGGTACTCCCTGGTAGGGATACAGCCGAATTTAAACCAGAAGTTTCACAAAAGAAAAGAGAGAAAACAGATGCAGTTTCATCCTTAGGGTTCACCTGTAGTAATTCCACAGTAACAAGTGCAAAAGTGGAATTCAGGAGTGTCACTGTACCACTGGGCAATGATATACTTATTGCAGAAAGTCAGGCAGATCAACGTGAAGAAGTGCTCTTAAAATCACATAGCAGAAGTGGTGTTATGATCTCTCAGAAAGAGCCTTGCAGAACAAAGACTGGTTTTGAATTAGAGACAGAACAGTTCGGAAAGTCACAAGCTGAAACAAGAGATGACCAGGTGTCTAAGGAAGAGGAATTCAAAGCACATCAAGGCAGAGAGGAAGGCTTATATATAACTAGTGCAGTAACACTGGAAACATGCAATGTAAGCAATTTGTGTCAGGAAGATGGTGCTGATGTTGACCTTCAAGGACCCAGCATCATCCCTGAACAAGCAGTAGGCAGGCAAGGAACTGAAGGCTGTAATGGTTCAAAGGAACAAACAGGTATTTGCGAAGAACCTTCTCCTAGCGAAGGAAAGGAGGGCTCTCCTGCAGAAGACACAGCTAGCCCTAGCAGAGACAATAGACTGAATCTCGATGTGTCTGATGTCTTTAACTATTCTGTGAAAAGGGAGACCCATAATGCTTGCATGCTGGGCCTAGATAATATAAGTACCTGCAGCGCTAACAGTGAGGAATTGGATGAGAACTCATTCCACATCCTGGGAAGTAACAGCAGTCTCTATAAAGCTGTGCAAAAGCCAACAAAGAATGGGAATAGTGGGAAAGCTTCCAGGTTTTTAGTATTCTCAAAAATGACATCTTTCAGGAAAACTAAGCCTGCCACAGCAGAAAATCAGGGAAGTAGTAGCTTCTTTGGCAGCAAGGCAAAGATGGAAGAACTGGATGCTGGGAAAGAGGATGAAGACACTGAAAGTTTACAGTCTTTCAAAAGTTGTTCGTCTGGTTCAGCCTTCCACAGAAAGGAAAGCTACGCCTCTGAGTACTCTGACGATGATGATTTATTCTATGAGAGACCTGCAGGACTATTCAACAGAATGAGCCTGAGGAAGGCTTCTGGCTCTGGTCGGATACTGATGGAAGATGTAGATACAAATTCAGCTTCTCCCACACTGGCTGCTGTCAAATATGCTGATCGACAGGTTTCAGGTTCATCTGAAAACAATGACAGTGAACCTGTGGAATACTCTGGGATTAGAAAATCATTCCCTGAAAATGAATACAAAAGAAACAAAAACCCCGAGGGTAAGAAGTTCAAGACAAGGTTGGCCTTGGCACACAAATCCCTCTCAAGCTTATTTGAATCCAAATCTCCAGAAAAGGAAAATAGTGAGCAAAGCTCAAGAGTATCACTGAAAAATGAAAAGGAAAAAGCCAAACTTCGCCAGAGCACCTGGAAAGCTTTTCTAAAAAGCAAGGAGGCAGATGGACTGAAAAGGCCTGTCTTAGCAAGTTTATCACCAACACAGGAGACTCTTAATGCAACTAGAGGCCATGTAATGAGAACAATGTCAGCAGAGCGACAGGATAGTTCCAACGGACACGCATTTTTTAGAACAGAAACACCTAATGGCTCCTCAACAGACACCAACTATTTTGACACCTTTGTGGAGCCTGTTGATGTCTCTTCACTTGCAGGTACGTGGAGAAAACGAATACAGTCCCATGACCTGGGCATCAGATACTCACAGACTTCAGACTGTGATGAACAACAGGAGGCTCTGAGCAACAGTTTAAATACTTCTCTAGAGGAATGCTGGATGAAATCTACATTTAGCCCCACTGATTTGCAGTTGCCATTTAGTCAGTCAAGTCCATCATGTCCCCAGCTCTCAAATTCTGATGGTAAAGACATGCCTTGTAGGCCCATGAGTCCTAAACCACAGAGTCCACGATCGACTTCTCAACACAAGAGCTTCCGTTATCCCGGAAGAATATGTGCCACTTCAATGATCTCTCTTGGGAACAGCTCTGTAGTTGAAAGCAATTTGGAGGCTCCTGAGAGACCAAAGACACTGAAACCCAGAGGTAGTCTCTTGCTTTCTGTACACTCGTTGGACAACGAATACCAGAGGGATGACAGTGGCATAAGCAGTCAATCCCAGATCAGCTTAAACACAGCTTCTTCCATTAGTGACATGCTCCGAGATGAGGTGAGTTGTTGTCTGGCAATGATCAGGTTGTGATTTGGTTTGCAGAGTCTTTTGTTTTAATATGGTTTAGGAATTCCAGTGAAACTCTTTAATGGCTTAGTGAACACATTGGTTAGATGGGTGCATAAATATTTCTCTTTGTCTAAGATAGGTAGCACTACTTAATCTTTCTGTTTCTGTTCAAGACTGTATGAATTGATGCACTCTTTAAGGGAGGATTTACCACAAAAATCTAAAGGAATGGAGTCATCACAACAGTGCTAATGCATAATATGCCTCAGACAGATTACACAGACACCACCCTGTGTTCAACTCCAGCTTTTACTGGGTCTTACGCCTCTTAAGATAAGGCAGAATTAAGCCTTGTAACTGGTGTATAGTAAATATGTTTCTTGAAGTGAAAGGCAACATAGAAATCAATTCCCACTGCTAGAAGTAATTTTTTAACAAGTAAAATCTTTTTCTTTAGACAATGAGTAGCTGTCTTTCAAAGTACCATGAGTATTTTGCAGTCACCATAACTACCCTTTGATTGCCACCGGGAGTCCTTTTCTGCATTTTCTACAGCAAACAGAAAAAAACCCATGGACTCAGGGTCTCCTTTTGATGTTGCACAAACCACCAGAGTGACTGAGACTGATCTGTTAGCTGAGATCCTAGAACCTGGCTTGATCATGCTACTTTTTCAGTATTGCTGCTGATGAATTTTGACATTAAGAAATAGGCACAATGGTTTTTGTTGAGCAGATTTTCAAAAATGGCCCTTGAGAGAGGGTATGAGATTCTGCATATCCCAAGCAGACATTTTTCAGAGTTCATGAATCTGGAACTGCTTGATCAATTCTGCAGCTGAGGGCTGGTTGTGTTCAACTCAAATGAGCCCTTACATAGCTTTTGCTGCTGCTGCTGCCACCTTTTGTCTCTCACATCCCAGGTTATATTAAAGTTTTAAGATACCCTCCAAAATGGTTTTAGCTTACCCTTTCTCCCTATTTTTTTAATAGAAACTCCCTATTTTTTGTATAGAAACAAAAAAAGGTTGGTTGGAACAGACCTTGGGAGGTCATCTAATCCCACCTCCTTCTTCAGACAGGACTAGTGGCAACACCAGATAGACAAAACCATGACTTTGTCTAACCAAGTCTTGAAAACCTCCATTGCTGGAGATTTTACCACCTCTCTGGGAAACATGTTCCTGAGGAAAATTTTTTTTCCTAATGCCGAACCAGAACTTTACAAGCTACGATTGTCTCGTGCCATTGTCTGGCACTACTGAGAAGAGTTTGGATCCATCATCCATGTAACTACAAAACTGTTGCAGAGTGCTCTTATATTGCCTTTAGTGCCCTCTTATCAGCTTGAATAAACCCAGTTCGCTCAACCTCTCCTCACATATTCCCAATGAAGTTTTTTCGGTTGATTGGTTTGGGGTTTTTTTAGCTAATGCTGTCTGGAATCTAAAGAAGCATGTGGGTTGCAGTTTGAGAAGTGAGGGATGTAGAACTGGAATTGCTGTGGGCCGAAGGGGAAGAGAATTTGCTTTATTCTCTTCTGTCCTCTGCTTTACTTAAAAATCTTTTGTTTTCATGGTCATCAACTTAACTTACAAACTTAATACTGGACACCACATTCCAAACAAGAGACTGCAGTGTTACACCAGCCTAGGAAAATGCAAGATACTTGGACTATACACACTGTCAACAGATGAAGTCTCTCAGAGGATGAATAAAATCATTGACCTGTAAATGATAACCCAAAAGAGCATCTAGAAAAGAGTGGAGAGATGAGGCATGTGTAAAGCCTTGAATAGGCAAGCCCACATCCTGTAACGTAACCATTAGGAGTAAATAAATAATTACTTAAATTGATTGCTAGATTAAATAATGTAAAGAAAACCATGAAAAACTTAAATGGTATCTAACCATATAAAAAGAGTTTAATTTTCCTGATTCTTCTGGAGGCTGCAGAATATGATATCTGAAATTGGATAAATGCAGCTGGAGCCTGGAAATTAGTGTAAATGTCCCAGCTTTCAGGACACAACATCTAATCTATTAAAGCAGATAGGGCTTTTATTTATTTCCATTTTCATGACATTGTGAAATGAAGTAGAACTCCTCCCTGGATTTTGTAAGTGAAGTTGTTTTTTCAGGAATCTCTGAAAATACAGCAGAGACATTGGGCAAAGTATATTTGCAGTGTTAAGTCTTTCCAACATGATTGTCATCTAAACACTAAGAATGGTCTTCCTTATATACGTTGCTAAGTAAAAAGGTCATAAAATTAAGTTTAACAGTGGATTTGAAGAAAAGCCCTTTTCTGTTCCACATCAATAAAGACATTATTGCAAAACAAATGCATAATGGTGAAGTTCCTTGAGCTCACTTCCCAGAGTGCCCTCCACTATGGGGATATGTATACATTCCCCAAGCCCCCAGCCAGGTATTTTTTCAGTGGTATCAGCTTAATCTGTGTTACAGTGCTGTACCAAACTGCAATGGATCAGCTTGCTGACACCTCTGGCTACCACACTGGTAAGTAACCCTTCTTAGCCTGATGGAGCACAGACTGGCCCCTCTCTCATTACCTGCTAATGGTTAACATTCTTCAGGTTATATCCGTGACAAAGATTTTATGCTGAAAACAGCAAGACAGAACAATTACTAGTTTGCCGATGTGGCAGGGCCCTCATTACGTATTTAATTAATCTGTTTGTGGCATGATTTTACTTACAGAATTGTGTTACCCAGCAGGCAAGAGCGAACTGTCCTAATATGTCCCATGTTTGGAATCTGCACAAGTTCTCCTTGGTCCTCTCCAATATGATGGGGTTAGGCACAGAATACCAGTAGAATACACTTTCCTTTTTCCATAGCATCTAGTAGATAAGGAGTGTTTCTAGACTGTAGAATCTCTTGCCAGTGGCAAAGAATTGATCTGGGATTGTTGGTTAATTGAGAGTAGATAGGAAGTGCCTCCAGCAGTTTAAGGGTTGTTGTGTTTGGGTTCTTCAAATTAACTGTGAGAAACTGGAGAGATACTATTGTCAGGACACAACATTTTCTTGGCATGAAAAGAGACTCCTGAGATCATTCATTCCTCGATGCTGTTATCTCCCACCTTAAATATTATTGATTCTAACACTGATGCTACCTGGAGTGGTAGTTAGATGCCTCAGGGCACGTTTAATTTCAAGTTGTTCCAGTATAAAAGCTGTAATTTTGTGCAACCACTCGTTAAAAGCAAATGAGAGTGAAGTGCAAAGCTGTGCAATTCCTCGCTCTCAGTCCAACATCAAGCAAATAAAATGGACAGCACAAAGAACACACCAGGAAGCACAGGGCTTAAATATATCAGACCTGCAGGCATCTAGGAAGCGTTTTCACATTGTATAACTGAAGTACAGTTGGAAAAGCACAGACAGACAAGACTGGCCATTATTCTATTTTCAGAGATGCTGTCTGTCTTTGTAAATAATATTATACAGACAGAGTGACCTAAATCCCAGTAGTAATGTTATTGTAATATGCCATCTAGAATGAGGGTGAAAAGGGCATTGTCCTGTGCAGAGGGAGTGTATATTACACTCTCAAAGGATAGCAGAGCTGCTGCTTCAGGGTGGAGTACCCCTAAGCCTATGGAGAAGGCTGAGTGAGTAGACAGGCTGGTTTCAGCCAGCCAGTACTCTTGGGAAAGCATTTTTTTCTGAATAGTTCTGGGGCTAGATAACTGAGCTTTACCATCTTCTGTTCAACCTGGTTTGAAGCAAACAAAATTTCCAGCCACCAAACCCTGTGTTTTCACCTGCTGTTTGTAAAACAGGAGTCTAAACAGCAATGTCAAACACCACCTGAAAAGAGGCCAAATGAGAAATGGGTTCCCCATCGCAAAAGAAGGCCCCCCCAGGTTCCACCATCCCCACGCCCTATCTCCACCCTTGAGAGCAAAGCCTGGAGGCTTTCCTTCCTTGCTCCAGATGAAAAAGCCAAGGAGATTCCAGAGAGGAGGAAGAAGAGACCTAAACCCCTCTATAAGTGCTTCAGCTTCGATGATGTTTGGATGGAGAGGAACCAAAAAAGGAAGCTAGAGAAGGAGACACAGCCAGAGAGAGGGATTCAATTGCGACACCTCCCAGAGGACCCATTAAAAGTAAGAAACTGTACACCGTCCTCCTCATTCTCTGGCACTGTCTTCCTCTCTGCTCCGGCTGCTTCTTTCTACTGTCATCATATTCCTGTTCTTGCACTTTGTCTGGTACCAGCTCTATCTGCTTTTCTTTGGGCCCGGTAGTCTGTGGAGACTGATTAAACACTAAACTGGTCCATAAGTGATGATCTCTAAAGGTAGTGAGTTTTTTAGTTGCTGTAAGTGAGCAGTTCCTGCCCCGTGCCATGTTGGACAATAGGATGCGAGAGCATCAGATTGCTCTGTAAGCTGAAAGATAGGGAGGGCAGGGAGCAAATCAAAGTTGCCTTAAATCAGTATAAATTAAACTGATGAAATCTCATTCTGTGCCCTGTGGTATTGCTGTATAACTTTAAAAACGGACTTCTAAATTAGATTTACCTTGTATCTGAGGCCAACTCCACACTTCCTACTGAGGCAAATTCCTGCTGTGAAGTGCTCAAGAGAACATTGCCATTGGAATTTTAGCTATTAGTATTCTCCTTTCCACCAGGGGAGACTTTTAGATCCATGTTATGATTGCTTGTGGCAAACTTTGTGGCTGTTGTGACTCACACCGATGGCATCTGTTACTCTTGGATCCAGAGTTAAGGTCTGTTCCCTTCAGGGAGAGCCGTGAATCTGTATCCAAGAGCCAAATTTAGCCTTCATACATAAAAAAGAACTTCTGAGGAAAAAGGACATGAGATAGAGGGACACTCCATGCAGCGTCTGATGATAATATGGAGGAAGCTTCTGAGCAAGCTTGAAATCAAGTAGCAGATACTCAAATAAAAGCTTTCCTCAGGGTTTTCTGTTTTGGTCTGTTATCTGCATTTGTCTCCCTTTCTCTCTGTTGTCCTGGTTGCCTGTTTCTGGTTGCTCTTGCATCAAAATGACAATGTTTGAGGGGAGCTGAGGCCCCAGTCCTGTCACCACTTCAGCACGTGCTTGAGCTTATGCGCATAAATAGTTCTGTGGATGGCGAGGTGGAAACTTTCACCTGACACAGGTCAGCTTGTCCACTATGGCTTCCCAGGAGTAAACCTGCTGCCTCATACCTGTCTGCCTGACAGAGCCTCCCATCGAAGCCGATGGACACCTGGTACAGAAAGCCAAGCCAACTCCAGAAAGAGTGTTTCTGAAAATCTGCCCACTCCTGTTCTCCTCTCCTCAAGAAAAGGGGCTAAAAATCTGTGGTATTTCGTATTTGTAGGGTTCTGAAACAAAATGTTGTCAATTGATGCTTGGATGAGTTCTGAGTATGGTTCTGTGATGCGTTGCCTACTCTCAGTTCAGTGAGGATGCTTCCCTGGCTCAGACCCACTACCACCTATGTGTTGAATACAATGAGTAATGCTCCTGAGGCATGTGTATACTAAATTAAAAAAAAAAAAAAAAAAAAAAGAAATTAATTGTGTTACTTTTTTACCTTGTTCACAGTTCTGAGTGTTTAGTGCTGTACGAGCATGAAACAAGCTAGGGAAAATGAATCCCTGGCTTGCATAGGCTCAGTGATAAACAGAAGCCAGTAAAACATGCTAAAAATATTTCTTACAATTCCTTGACAAGCATGGATAGTGATGGAAATCTAGCCCATGCTGCAGGGTATGTTGGCCAGCACTGAGACCGTTAGTGCTTCTAAGAGGAGCAACCCATCACCTCAATAGCTGCCCCTAGAGCCATCAGATTACACAGCTTGAATGCTGTCTGTTTTGCTGATTGACTACACATTTTGATGCTGCCAGAAAACAGCTTTTCCTTTAAGCATTTCCACAATTATTTTCTGGTGCAAACTTACCTCTAAATTGTGATCAGCTGTGTAATGATTTGCAGCTGCCCCTGTGCCCATTGAGGTACCCTCACTTAACATCACCTGCCTGTGGGGTTTATGGGCCTGAGGTAGTTTTCTTGTTCATTCTTCTTTGGGTAGTACAGGTGAGTAGAAGATATTTAGTAGCATGTAGGTAGATTTGTTTTTTACTGTTTCTGTTGATTTAAGTGTGTTATGCAGGTTATTGACACTTTTTGTCTTTGTGGGCAGGCTAGGAGGATGTAATGCTAAGTTTTATTGAGAGAACTGTTGGGATTCAAAGGCTGTTTCCTATATGCCCGTATAACTGCATTTCTTGGCCTGTATTTTTTTATTTGCAATAGCCATCACATAGTTTCTTTTTCCTATGGTGTTTTATTCTGTCTTTGCAATGCTCTATTCCTGTAATAATGCTGGCTTATTCATACTCCTAAGTTTGGTGGGAGTGTTGTCACAAGCTGCAGTGTTTGAGGGCAGTTTTAGAAGGATGCTAAATCCCTTTCTATAAGGAGAAATAAATTATCACAAAAGAAGCTTTGTAAGACGTTCATTGTCTGTTTTGGTTTTGTGACTGGAACGAGGCAACTGTATGGGGCTTTGGAGATCTGAAATTGCAAGTCTGATGTTTTCTGACACATGGCTGAGTTGGGATGTGTGGCTTCAGTTATGACAAGTCGTATTGTGTTAAGTCAAGATCAGGTCAGCATACAAGGTGATGTAATGCTGCAATACTGTGGCAACAACTTAATAGGTCAGATGAGGGAGGAATTCTTGAGGTTTTTTTTTTTTTCAAGTGCTGATTTCTGATACTACTCTATCATTCAGATCAACATACACAAATTAGTATAGTGGTAATAAGAAGCTATTCTGAAGGCTGGCAGTTGGGATTCAGAGGGAGATGGACAAACAGTCAAGAAACTACCTTTAAACTAAAAAAATAACCACTTGAAATACCAGTCCTAAACAGTTCTGTACACTGGTCTTTGTTTTGCTTAGGTCCAGTAAGCTGCTCATCTGCTTTAAATGGGAACAGTGTGTCTAAATCCCTAGAGTCAAACTCAAAGCTTGACCCAGCTGTCCCTTATAATGAAATGCTACCAGTAACAAGCTGAGCAGCTTCTGATCTTGTACCCTAAAATGTTAACATTTAAGTGGTCATGGCAAGCCTTTGAAAGTAGCACCCCCCCGAAGTGGAAGAAGAGAAAATGACATGGCTGTGGAGGAGTCTACTTTCTTTTGCTTGGCCATAGGATTTGCCCTTCACATGGTGATGGGTTTCACAGTGTAGCCTGGGGTCCTCTTGCTTATTTTTAATGCAGTATAAATTCCCTAGCTGGAGCAGAGACAATGCCCCAAACCACTGATACATGTAATGCTGTAACGGCAATAGGCTCTGTTTTGGGAATTATTTTTGCAAATACTGTTTTAGTGATGTCTCTGAACTGCCTGTCTGCTCTCATCCCACTCTTTCCTATTTTGACAAAAAGTTAAAACCCGACTGTTAAGCTTGATGCCTCTCCAGTGCACAGCAATAGAAGCACAGACATGGCTCCTACATGCATTTGTTACAGCACAGTTTCTGCACTGCCCGATTAGAGAGATTCCTAAAAGGCCCATCAGGGGACTATACCCAGAGGGGGTATAGTGCAGAAAAAGCTCTCTCTCTTATTTTGAAAGAGAAATGAGAAGCAGTGAAAAATAGATCTTCAGCTTATTGTCCTGAATATGACTCCTGGAAATCTGATTTTACCCCATCTGAAATAAGAGAAAATTAAGTTTTGCTGTGTGCTACCATGGTTATAAGCACTGTGGGCACCTCAGATACGCTTCAAGAGGGTAATGAACACACTTTGGAGAGGGGATTGAATGAGATAAGTCTCCCCCTGTTGTGCACCTGACAAGGCACAGACACACGACAGGGGTAAATGCCTCTCCCAGGAACTGAACTGCTGTGTGTAAGAGCATAGAAATAACCCCCTTAAACCTATAGCAGGAAATGTAGAAGAGAAGGTCTTTGCTATGCTCTGGTCCCTCGTTTCCCCTCCCCTCCCTTGTAGGTTGGGGAAAACCCTGCCCACATATTACTAATGTCTCTGAAAATGCTGCTGCTCCTGCCTTTGGGTTGTACAGGCCTGGCTTCTCTGCTATAGAAATCAAATGATGCCTGTACCTGAAATTTGCTCTGATGTCCTGGAGATAAATAAGAATGAATCCTGCAATTTTTACTGTAACAGCCCTAAGGCAGTAGTCTCCTTGCTAGTCTTAAACAGAACAATAATGCTTTCTATCACCTTTCATGTAAATAACCTAGACTTTACCCTTGGCATTTTCAGAGCTGTAGCTCAGTAAGTTGCCTGTTTTGCTTGATTTCATTGTCACTGGAAAAGCATGTGCTCCCACTGCGGTTTTGCTATGACTTTTCTAGACAAACAGGCACTGCTCAGGTTAATTTAAAGAGGGTTCATGCTATCCTGCAGGAGATGGTGATTTGTGCCAAAGTATTGGCTGTGTTCTCTTTGTTTTAGGAAAGTAAGTCCAGGAAGAATAAAGCAAACCAGGCACAGAGCAGCAGCACTCTCAGCTGCTTGGGCAATTTGTGTCTATTCAGTGGGCTCAGTTTGCCGTTTAGTTTTAGAAGGATGTTTTGACTAATTGCCATCTTCTAAGGAAGAGGCTTCAGCATCAAGGCTAGTCAGCAGCCTTTAGGCTCATGGGACATAGTGTGGGCTGGTAGGGAGAAGGAAAGATCCTAGATAAACTACTGGACCTCAATATCCCAAATTCTTGGTTGAGTGAAAGATGGATACATTGTAACTGAATGTCACAGCAGCAAAAGGAAGGGGCAGTAGTGATACAGAGATGAAAAATGGCTACGTTCATGGGACCAGTGCTCACTGACGGGTTGATCTCCCAGTTATCTGAAGTCACTGATGTTTTCTGTGTGTGCCAGCCATAGGAGGTATGGGATGGAGAAAAGAGAGAGAAGGAAAAAGGAATAAAAGCATATCTGCGCTATGCCTTAAGTACTACAAGTTTCAGTGACTTTGACAACAATCTGTATTGCTCATTGTCAGATGATCTATATTCTTGTGGTATCTTGCCCAGTATCTTGTGATTCCCTGATGAAGGTTTCATTTCCCTATATCAAGCAGACTTTATTTCTGTTTCAGGGTGGATGAGAGGAGACAGAAAACATTGAAAGTTTCTTGGTGTGGCAAGATTGGCAGAAAATATTAGTTTTGACACAGAAAAGTAGAACAACCTTGTTTACATTTTGGATTTTGTTGATAGGTGTTTTTTTTTAATTTAAGTGAATGTCTGCATGAGAGTGGGTTAGTCTGTGGGTGCAGGGAGTATCTGTATGACAGTGGTTTGTGTGATTTCTTAAACAAACAAAAAACCCCATGTATTTTTGTTTAAGTCTGACTTACTGAGGCATTAGAGGTCATGAGCTATGTGTATGTATCTATATGTTTTCCCCCTTAAACCAGCAAAACTTATTAATTCAATGAGATCTGGCAATGGTATAGAGTTTTCAAAGTTTCATAAAGTTCTGTAAATTTTGTAAAATCAAGCAGCCAGGTGGAGGAGAGAGCAAGAGATCCTATTTGTACCTTTAACTGAAGAGAATAATGTTGTGTTATCCATGTCCTATATGGTTGGGGACGGGTACCAATAAATCTCTGAAGGGAAAAGCTTTATTTACATGTTAAATACCAGAACAGGAATTATTAGTCATAAAGTTGTAGGAAACAGTTCTGTAGCTGAGGGAATGACTTGTTGGGATGATATGCTTCCCCCTCCCACTAGATACACTTCATAGGAAGGAGTGAAACTTTCTGTGAATGTAGGTATGTGTGGTAGTATGTGAAGTATGAGTCCAGTACCTGGTTATCCACTTCTGTTCTTATTACCCTGCAGTTTTCCCCACCTTCTCACTCTTTTCTAACCTCTCTAGCCATAATCATCCACATGTGTCTGCTAACGTACTACTTACTTACATGAGCAGGCATCAGAGGTAGAAAGAGGTGCTCTGTGATGAATGCTGTATTTTGTCCTCCAGGGCATCTAAGTTTAATGTTTGTTGTCTTTGTTTTCCCTCTCTTTTGCAGGCTGGAATAAGTCCATTCATCACATCTGCTGTTGCCTTTGACATCCTACCGCTGAAACTGCATCCATTTTCCCAGAGCACTCCGACAGGCTTAGACTGCGTGGGCTGGAAACGACGTGTCTCCTCTTCTGGTGTGTACACTAGTCTTAGCTGGACATGAAATATGAGAGAATTAAGCTCTGGTTTATTGAGTATATGGAAACCATGTGATAAGCATTCTAACCTGTTTATGTGGAATGCTGCAGCCACACCTGAGCAGAAATCTGCTTTAGAGTTAATTCCTTCATGTGCTTTTCGTATTCTGGTTTGTTTTCTCCCTGAGCGAATAACCAGGGTGCTGTTTAAAGGCAGTGGTCAGCTTTTTAGTGAAGAAAAGATCACTAATGGCAACGATAGCGTGCTTGGTGTAGAAACATTGTATTGTCTCATGAGAACTCTTTCCCACCTAGGATGATGTCATATATATCACACTCTTGATTTAGGTTTCTGCAGATGAAACAGATGCTCTGCCTTGTGTTTGCTGGAGAGCACTACGGTAGGTATGGTGGGGTTCCTCTCAAGTTGCTAATTAGGCACTAAAGCAACTAAATGAGCTCTAGAGGTAGAAGTTTCCTGTACTTTAAATAAATCATCTTAAAGAACAAGTGTGCTGTATTTTCATGAGGAATGTGCATGAAGTTTTGTGTCTGCTTCATTTCCAATGACTGACACTTTCTCAGAATTAACATGTAAGTCACATAGATTATTAAACAGTGAAATGTATCTTTGCCAGGTTTTTAAATTCTCCATCTGACACTGCCTGCCCGAACATTGCAGATATCTCTATCATAGCACTTTGGGGTGGGACAAGAAAAGCAGACTGCAGAGGAGTTGTTTGGTGGTTAGGAATCTAGCCAGGAAAAGCCAACCACGGTTGGGTGTC
The DNA here is from genome assembly GCF_965638725.1 of Aptenodytes patagonicus. NCBI lineage: Eukaryota > Metazoa > Chordata > Aves > Sphenisciformes > Spheniscidae > Aptenodytes > Aptenodytes patagonicus. Next base: position 26,323,242 of record NC_134954.1, read on the forward strand.
AAGCTGCCATTTCTGCCTCAGAAAGTCTCTTTATACCATCAGTTAAACACTGCTGGAATTACCTAATTAAGGGACCATAAGACTGTGCTAATTACATCAGAGTTGAGTTGTCAAGCAAAACTAGTTTGCTTTCTGACACTTTGTACAACTCATGCACAGAGTCATGAGGCTTCATCTGGAAACAAGAAAACAAACTACTTATTATCATGGTGTCAAGAGCCCATCCTCTGCTCTCTTAGCACTGAGGGCTTTGATCACTTGCTGTCACAAGCATCTGGTGTTGCCCTAATGCTTAGGACCAGCTCCCTGGCTGAATTAAAAAAGCTGCAGCTTTACTCCTTGGAAATCCCAGATGGAAACCCACCATTGTCAAGTTGTCTGTGCATCTCTGACATTAGCTGAAATCCCTAAGCACCACTGTCATAGAAGTAAATCCTGAGTCACAGCTGATACAAATTTCATGTTAGTTCCCAATTGGGACCTGAGGGAGTTAAAAAATATTTATGAATTTTGGAGGGTAAATAAGGGGGAGTAAATGTAGATTGACCAGTTGGTAGTGCTGTAGGTGTTTATATGCTATCTGGAAATGGGGCATGAAACCTGAATCATCTATGATTCACACAATATTCCTGAGGTAGGTACAAGTGAATTTCATACTATGACCTAAGCCTGGACCTCAGGAATTTTTGTGTAAATGTAGCAAAACAAATGAAATGCAGCAGAACCCTTTTTCCACCACCAAAAACTTGCTAGTGGGGGAGAAAACTGATGAACAGAGGAAGCGCTGTAATGTTTCTACCACAGCCATCTCTATTACCTGCTGCTTGTAGGCTTCATGTGAAGCATTTTGGGGGTGATGAGTATGTGCACGTGTCCTTCCTGTGGTAGGATGTGGCTGGGAAGAAAACTGCTAATTACTGAAGCAATACGCTTAAGTTGTTAGATCAGTTTTAGGATTGGGAATGTCCTTGAGGCAGCAGTAGTGCAGCAGAATGCTCTCTTTGATTCTTGCACAGCTTTGTTGTGATACCTGTTGCTTTTGACAGAGCTGTAGGTCATTTAAAATAAATATAAAATTAAATGATGAATCCATTTAATCTAATTTTAAGGTTCCTAACTCTGAAGTTGCAACTACCTGTATTAATTATCCTAGCATATGCTTTAGTCATAAAAGACACTGGATATGAAAGTACTGTGCAATATGCAGTGGTACTATATGCTTCCATGTTGAAAATATGGATAAAATTCTCACTCCCAAAGTCTGCACCTGGCCACCTTGTGCAGAGAATGCTGCAGCGACTGTGGGGGATGGGGTATTTTGGAGCCCTCTTTAGTTCTTCAGGTATGAAAAGATGGCTGTCATGGTCCCAGCCCAAAATGTGCCATGCACAGCTATGAGGCTTCTGTTGTGCACCTACCCATTACCTGAGGACAAAAGCTTAGCTGGGCACAAACTTACTATTTTAGGTGAGGCTGCCTGTTCCCAACTAGAACATACCACGAGTGCTGGGAGAAGAGCTTAATTTTAATGCTGTATCTGCTGTGCTTGATAGCTTCCTCTGACCAGTCACTGGCACTAGAGCACTGAGACATTGTTCTCTCCGCCTTTATGTCATGCGGGTCGGTCTTCACCGGCAAGTGCTTGAGCCTCACCGCCCAAGCCACAGAAGGCAAAGGCGGGGACTGGGAGAATGAAGAGCCGCCCACTGTGGGAGAACATCAGGTTCGAGACCATCTAAGGCACCTGAAGGTGCACAAGTCCATGGGACCCGATGAGATCCATCCGCAGGTCCTGAAGGAACTGGCGGATGAAGTTGCTAAGCCACTATCCATCATATTTGAGAAGTCGTGGCAGTCCGGTGAAGTTCCCACTGACTGGAAAAGGGGAAACATAACCCCCATTTTTAAAAAGGGAAAGAAGGAAGACCCGGGGAACTACAGGCCAGTCAGTCTCACCTCTGTGCCTGGGAACATCATGGAACAGATCCTCCTGGAAGCTATGCTAAGGTACGTGGAGGACAGGGAGGAGATTTGAGACAGCCAGCATGGCTTCACCAAGGGCAAGTCCTGCCTGACTAACCTAGTGGCCTTCTATGATGGAGTGACTACATCAGTGGACACGGGAAGGGCTACGGATGTCATCTATCTGGACCTCTGTAAGGCCTTTGACACGGTCCCCCACAACATCCTTTTCTCTCAACTGGAGAGGTATGGATTTGATGGGTGGACTGTCTGGTGGGTGAGGAATTGGTTAGATGGTCACATCCAGAGGGTAGTGGTCAACGGCTCAATGTCCAGATGGAGATTGGTGACAAGGGGTGTCCCCGAGGGGTCCATATTGGGACCAGGACTGTTTAATATCTTCATCAATGACATACACAGTGGGATCGAGTGCACCCCCAGCAAGTTTGCAGATGACACCAAGCTGAGTGGTGCGGTTGACATGCCAGAGGGACAGGATGCCATCCAGAGGGACCTGGACAAGCTTGAGAAGTGGGCCCGTGTGAACCTCATGAGGTTTAACAAGGCCAAGTGCAAGGTCCTGCACCTGGGTCAGGGCAACCCCCAGTATCAATACAGGCTGGGGGATGAAGGGATTGAGAGCAGCCCTGCCGAGAAGGACTTGGGGGTACTGGTGGATGAAAAGCTGCACATGAGCCAGCAATGTGCGCTCGCAGCCCAGAAGGCCAATCGTATCCTGGGCTGCATCAAAAGAAGCGTGGCCAGCAGGTCGAGGGAGGTGATTCTGCCCCTCTGCTCTGCTCTGGTGAGACCCCACCTGGAGTACTCCAGTCCAGCTCTGGAGCCCTCAGCATCAGAAAGGCACGGACCTGTTGGAGCGGGTCCAGAAGAGGGCCACGAAAATGATCAGGGGGATGGAACACCTCTGCTATGAAGAAAGGCTGAGAGAGTTGGGGTTGTTCAGCCTCGAGAAGAGAAGGCTTCGGGGAGACCTTATTGCAGCCTATTGGTACTTAAAGGGGGCTTATAAGAAAGATGGTGGCAAACTTTTTAGCAGGGCCTGTTGAAACAGGACAAGGGGGAATGGCTTTAAGCTAGAGGGGGCTATATTTAGACTAGATATAAGGAAGACATTTTTTGTTCTGAGGGTGGTGAAACACTGGCACAGGTTGCCCAGAGAGGTGGTGGATGCCCCATCCCTGGAAACATTCAAGGTCAGGCTGGACGGGGCTCTGAGCAACCTGATCTAGTTGAAGATGTCCCTGCCCATGGCAGGCGGGTTGGATTAGATGACCTTTAGAGGTCCCTTCCAACCCAAACTATTCTATGATTCTAAATGGGGCAGGCTCAAACCTGTCATTTGGATATCCCAGCAGTTGGGATCAGGCATACTGTAGTGCTCTTGGTCACTGATCAAGTTTTGCAGACTGCCTTCCTATCACCTCTTGTGTCCAGACCAACCACTTGAGAAAATTGTAAGGAACCAGTAGATGGCTCTAACATCTGTGAAATAAAAAGCAGCTGAGGTGGTGCTAATCTATATTCAGCAAAGATTGAATGAGTCTTGAGCCTCCTCCAGAGAAGTATAGAGCACCTGGACACTTGCGCACACACACAATCACACGCACCCCTGAGGTTAGCAAAGTTAACTGTCCAGTTCAAACATCAGGAATGTTTGAACACTTTGGAAGGACCTTCTTGGCTGCACCACACACTTTGGCAGGTAGTATTGATGAATATCAAGTGTCTTTCCCCTTTAGTTGTCTGGTTATGCCCATGTCTTCATTTGTACCTTGCAGTATGTATCTGTTGCTTACTGCCTGGTTTACTGCAGTGTTTGAATAGGCTGAGCTAGAGTGAAAGACCAGCGTAGGAACCAAGCCACTTCCTAATGTAGATATGGGAATGCTTTTCTGCTTTTTGGCAGCCTCTGAAGATCTTGAGAGATCATGTGACCCAGGAATCACCCAGGAAAGGGGTGAGAGGGACAGGCCCAAAACGTACTGGAGAGAGCAGTGGTAGGATAACAAGGTTTTGGGTTAAAGCAGTGGACCAGCATGTTTGTCTTTAGGCTATCTTACTTATCCTCTCCTTCCTTTTCTCTCTCCTGAGTCTGATATCTCTTTATTTGTAACCTGAAGACGTTGCTTAAAATTGGGGATGTTGCTGGGAAGCTGTTTGATGGACAGTGGATGCAGCTGTGAGAATGTAGCTATGACTGGGCTGAAGCTAGGAGATGAGCAGTTCTGGGCATGGGAACTACTAGCCCACAAATCTAGAGCAGAGGGAACTTTCTGGGGAGGTGCTGCCATCTCTGAGCTTTTCCGTAGGGACTTTTCAGCAGGAGACAATCACAAGGTAACACAGTGACAGACAGACACGGGTAATTGAGAGTTGGAGGTGTAGTTCCTTGAAGTCCCTGCTCTCGGTGCTTTCTGTGCTTCTCAGCTGTAGACTTTTCTCCTCTTATGCCTGCTCTCATTACCTTCTCCCAGATGTTTCCCCCATGCTACCTTTCAGAGAATCTGTAAACTTTTGGATAGGGTCACACATATGACTGTAAACCTCCAGGGTTTGTCATATCCTCATAGAGGGAGAAACTTGTAACTAGTGTATTACAAGATCAGGTCTGTAGCTGTGCTATAACAAATCTTAAACCTGTATTATTTAAAATCATTATTTAAATGCAGACTGAATCTTTTTGGCAATTTTCCCTGTGTTTTGTCAGATTTTAAACAGCCTAAGATTTTTACATTTCCTGCTGTCAGATATCTACAAGAGATGCCCAGGAGTTCCACCACAGTGCTGGTGTTGGTTATGCCAACCAAAGAGGCATGAATTCATTCTGACTGATGTGTACTGACGGTGAACATACTGGTGGCCTTGGAAATCTTGCATAAGCAATAAGAATAGGCAAGCCAAATTCTCAAAGTCTGAATCTTTTGTGGATAGTCTGGAAAACAGTGACCACTTAGTGATACTGAGCTATCCTCTGGCCTCACTGGTATAGCGGAAAGTATTTCTCAGAAGCAAAGGGACTGTTTGTTTACTCAACATCATGTGGCCAACTTTCATCTTCTTTTCCCAGCTATAGATGGGCTGTTAAGCTCACACTTGGCAACAGTTAATGTGAAGATGTTTGACAGCCACTGGAGAAATCTATTCAAGAGAGAAAATATTAGCTTAATAACAGGACTTCATTATGTCTTATAAATATTTAGCAGTCCTGTAGTTCAGCAAAATAACAAGCTGAGCTATTTATTCCATTTTTGTCATTTTAGTTCTTGAAGGGATACAGAAAAAAGCGGTATGCGAGTCCTCAGAAGTGTATCATTGTAGCTGTAGCATGAAATGTCCATTCCATCCTCATTAAACCATGGAAGTACCATTGAATTTAAATGGCTAAAAAGCAATCATGTTGCCTACTGTATTTTTCACTTTGTCTCTGAATCACAGAAAGATTAGACCTGCTATGTCAATCTTGATTCTGTTTAACCACAGCCACAAATGTTTGCGCTCTGTGAGGTCTCTGATAACATGTGATCACTCAAAGATTTTCATCCATCCTTAGAAGCTGGGCCAAGTGATGGCTGAGTTCCTGAAAAATTGCCTTAGCAGGTTGAGTGGGATTGTATATTAGCTACTGAGGTGAAAGATTTAGCATACCAATAAAAACTTTCCATGGGGCAAAGAGTGAAAAAGAAGATCCTAACAAATCCTGAATGATTCTGGCAATCACTGTTCAAAGCTACGAGACTACAGGAGAACCCAATAGAGACTAAAAAATCCAGTGGATATTTAGGATCAGGCTGTCCAAGGCTTAGGTTAACTTGACTACCTTGATCAGGCTGTGCAGTGAGATCCTTAATCTGTAGTTGGAGTCAGTTACCGCTATAGCAACTAATTTCTCTCTCTAGTGTCACAGAAGAAAATCGCTATGTAGATTTAACAAAGAAAAAAGAAGAAAAAAAAATCTGTAGTCAGGTGGAATCCCTATGTGATGGGTTGCAGTTTTGAACTCTGATATAATATTGTGCTTTCCACAACCTGGCTTTGTAGTATTTTTCCTCTCTTTCCATTCTATTCGAAAATGCCTATCCAGTACATACATATAATATGCATACCTCTGTAGCACCTTTAGCTAGGATTACAGCACTGTTGTCTCTGGCACTGAATAAACATCTTTTGGTATTTGCCAAGAGTATTCAGTCCAGAGAGCAGGAGGGTTAGCAGAGGAACAGATGGAGTGATTTAAGCAGGTTGAGGGCAGAGATCTCCCAAGCAAGGGCAGTTGCTACAGAGCTTCTGTAAATAATGTCGGGTTTAGTAGTTCAGTCAAGGAGAGATACAGGTACATGGAGTTTCCTCACTTCTCATGTACCAAGCATGGATTTCAAGAAGCAGGGGTAGGTTAATTAGGACTGAATTGTAGCCTCTCCTTAGCACCTTTCGTGTCTGAAGAGCTACACTGTCCCTTCCTCTTCTCAGTGCCCTGTGCTCCATATCCACAGAACAGCTGCATTCATCTTTGTTGTTAATGCTTAACTTGCCTTCTCCCCCATTATTATGATCAAGAAGTGTTTCTCTCCATTTGTACTTTAATGCAGGCAGTTCTAGGAGGTCCTGGAAGGACCAGATCAATGCAGAAGAGTGGTTCTGCTGCAGTCAAATCGAGAATACATTCCCATTTCTGTACTGGGAGGCATTAGAGGAAGATATTTTGGTCTAAGTAGCTACATTCAGAAGATAATTGAAGGATTTTTTTTTGTTATGGGCCACTGTAGAAATGTTATTTTTGCTACTACTGCAGAGACCTTTCTTGTAAAGAATAGCTGAAATATTTAAGGACTCAAAAGTTGGTTCAGCATTGTTGGATGCTTTGTAGTAGCCTGCAGCAATGGAGGGCAAAGGTTTTTTCTTTTAGGAAATACTCAGAAAAATAGAAGTCTTACTGAAATAAAATAACCCTGCTACTGCACAGATAGTGAGGCAAAGCCAAAGGGGTCTCTCTGTCAGGGCAGGCTGTGATGGCCATATAATAACATGGCTTTATTTACTTTGGACAGAATTACCTTACACAGAAATAGTAAAACAAGCATTTTCAATTCTTGTGTGAAATTAGGCTCCTAGTTTTGGGTTTGGGTGTCTAGACACACTTTCATTTTGTAAATGGTAGGAGCAGGTTGATATTTCCCAGCATGCTCCTTTGTGTCCCACCTGTGGGCGGCTGTCACCCTCCCACCTGTGCTAGTGGAGCTGAACTCCTCATTTACTTCAGTCCAAACCCCTAGCTACAGAGTCTCACCTGGCTAACTTTGAGCTGACCTGGATAATCTCACACTGAGGCAATCTAGTTCTGGTCTTACACTTATTCTGGTAACTAGCATAAGAAGTTTTATAATGTTTTCTGCTGCACACGGTACAAACCATGTGGCTACTCTTAAATTATTTTGATAATTTGACAATCTGCCATTGTAAGGCAGGTGTGTTAGCAGAGTGGCAGTCTGGAAACGTCCTTTATCATAAAACCTCTGTGGTGTCTCAAAGCTGCTGTTAAACAGTACAGGAATTCCTGCGTTTTCAGGAAACTAGTATTCTTTTAGAATTCTTTTTATAGGGGCACAATGAATCGCATGTTAGGTAATGAGAATATAAAACTTTTAAATTAGAAAGTAGTTAGTGATGCTGTTTCACTTGGGACTGAGGTCTCTTGCAAAGGTCACACACTGAAATAGGGACCATCCCAGGTCTACAGTCTGGGAATGGATGCTAAATGATTTTTCAAAGCTCCCAGCTGCAACCTCCCCAAATCTCAATCCATGTTTTTCTGGCTTTGATTTCATTTTGAATTCTTTTTCTGACGACTTACAAAAATAGTTTTTAATAGCAGCAGCCACAGCCAGTTCTAAACATGATTAGTTTATATGTTAAGTCCTTTCTGAGTTCTCTGGGGAAGCAGATAACACAAGGTCTTTCTCACTTGGGCATTTTTAAAATGCATGAAATTCTACTATTCCCACTTACTTATTTTTTAATCTAACAGTTCTGCTAAATTAGGAGGGAAGATCTCTGTCCCACCCTTGCTTTTTTAATGCCTTGAAATCAGCTTTAATAAAAATCAGCTGCTAGAAGCTGCAGCTGAGAGCAATTGAGCTGCCACAGAGGGAGCCTCCTTAGTGGACCCCTATGATGTCAGGATGCATCGAGACAAGCAGAGAGGAGGACAGGAATCCAGCTCAGTCCTCAGACAGCACTGCCAGGTACCACTACCCTGGGAGCAGCTACAGAGCGCTTTGCCCATTTCCTCCCGCAGCAGAGCAGAGCCCCTGGCTCTCCCTCTTACCTGCCTGCATGAGGACCCAGCAGTGCCCCAGTGAGTCCAGTGGGGCACACAGTGGAGAAAACTGCAGTAGCAGTGGAAGCTCCGGGCTCTCACCGGGTTCGGATTCAGACAGCAGTGGGGTGGTGTGTGGTGGTGGTGGGATGAGAGGCGTCCTGTCCAGATACTGGAGCTTGGAGAGTCTTCACTCTGCCACAGGTAAGGGACTTGTTGGGGGTGGTGGGGGGGTGGGGGGTGTTAGGTGTGGGGTTTTTTTCTTTTTTTTAATTTAAACTGCTCTGTGATATTGCACTGACCTTCAGAAACCAAATCAAACCTTCTGGAAAAAGTATATAATTTGGAAATGCAGTCTCTTGATCATGAGAAATAACCAAAATATTCAGTGTTTGCTAGTTGTCCCCCCTGCAGACTTACAGCTAAAACAAAACAGCATAGACCCTTAATATACTACTTAAGTCAGAAGGCAAGAAATATGTTCTTAATGGCTTTGGAAACAGTGCTTAGGCTTCTACCTGATTAACACTGTCCTATCCTTTTGGAACACTGTTTCTTATATCAGCTTTATTATATAGAGCCCAACGTTAGAGCTGGCATTTCTCTGTGTAAATGCCAGCGTAGAGTATTGCTGCCTTTAGAAAATGTCCAAGTGAGGTGCTGTGCAGCAGATGAGGGCTAGGTAGGTTTGCACTGCTGTGTACTGAAAGAGGGAAAGGCAGTTCCCTGAGCCAGCTGCTCAAGTTCGGTTTCTGTTTTCCCATCCTTCATTTAATTCCTTTTTGAACCAGAGATTTTGGAGGCATGTTCACATAGTCTGGATCTGTTCTCACTCAGCCTGCCTGGATCTGGCATTCTAGTTTTTAATCACTGATGTGCCTATTTAGGCTTTGGATGTTTGAACTGCAAGCATAGGAAGGAAGCTTTCTTATTCGCAATTGGTACTAGCAAAGGAACCTGGCAATGATTTTAATGGCCAGCGATTGCTGAGCTGTTCAGTTTGTTTCTTGACTGTTGCTGTTTAGAGAGATTTTTAGTAGATCTGCAGCAAATTAGTTCCTTTCTTAGATTCAAACAAGTGCCTTCAGGGCCACCAGTGACTGCCATTTCCTTAGCAAAAATACTCAGTGCTACCAGCTAACGGCAAGACTTGGGAAGAATTTTAGGTGTAGTTCTGTGTAATCTGCTTTAGTTGCTTATACTTTTAATTATTGAAAGGTCTTGTAATTCCATCTACTACTGTAGATTTGGGACTGTCTAATAAAATCTCCATTGCTGCTCTGGAGTCTTCTGCTGAAGTGAGAGTAACTGTGCTATCATATGGGGAAGGACTACAGCAGGGTGGCCAGCCTATCTGACTTTCCAACACACACACCAGATCTTCTAGGTGGCCAAGAAACACTGAACACCTACAGTGTGTCCTGAGAGTCCAGGGGCAGGAAAAAAGGCTCAGGGTGAGATCAGGCCATTTGTGCTCTGTTTTGGGGAAAGATCTGGGCTGCAAATGCAAGGGGATTGAATTCTGCATCTCAGTAGGATCTGCTGGTTCATTTTCCCCTGTAACTGGGAATGCAAATAATCCCCAGCATAGCTCTGACATTGGCATAAAGTAACCCTGGCACAGGATCCTTTCTCAAACTACTACTCAGAGAGTCGCACATGGGGCAGTAGCGGTAGCTCGGTCCCCTCTGTCTTAGAGGATTTGCTGTCAGCTGTCCTCCATGGATGCATTCTTGGGCTCAATCAGGTCAGTTGATACAAATGATGTACAGTGATTTAAAAGAAGTAAGGCTGATAGCAAAAGCAAACTTAGAAGCTAAGTCTCTTTTTCTAAATGCTCTTTCATTTCCACAATATTCTTGTTCCAAAGGCTGTGAGGCATGGTGTCATTTTGTGGAGGCTGCATGCATTTAACAGGAAATGCAGAGATGAGAGGAAATAGAATAGAATAGAAAATGGTATGGAGACAGACTGAGGACAGGGAGAAACCAAATTAAGTTTCATAATTACAGTATTGATATATCAATACAATAATAAAAGCAGATCACTGCACTTCAGGCTCCTTGCTGCCTCAAAATACTATGGTTTGTAAGTGTCTTCTCATGTGCAAAAGATGTCTGAGCAGTTTGCCTCCAACTACTAACAAAATGCAGGTCAGAACTGGGATTAAACCTTGAGAGCAATGCACCTCCCAAAAGAATTTATTTTGCTTTGATTCTGCACTATCGGTATTCTTCTCTGGATTAAACTAAGGCAGCTGTGGTAGGAGAACTGCTCCTTGCCATCAACACCAATTGGCTGTCAGAGGAGTGAGGCAGGATTTCTTTAAAGCATGTGCTAAATAATATTTTTGAATGGTAAAATTTAATTAAAACAAACAAAAAAACCCAGCAGGAGCAACAGCAGCTGGCAGTGCATGAGAGTAGTGGTAACTAGAATGCATGGAGATGTCCTCACCTCAGAGGAGCAGGGAGTCCCCAGCATCTTGGCATGTGTCCCATCAAGAAGCTGGGGGAAAAAAAAGCATGAACTGTGTGGAAACACTATGAACTGCCCGATGGCGCATTAAAAAAGGGCTGGAAGATGAGTCAGTCTCTTTCTCTGGTTTAAAGGGATTCTGCATGTCCAGTAGTGGCTTTAAAGCTGGATAGGTGGACTTGGCAGACAGGGTTTTGCTTTTCTTCTCTCAGTGCGTGCATAAACTTGTCTATAGGGATCTATAGGGATCTTCATACTGAGTCTGTTGCTGTCTAAGACTTCAGAGAAGATTAGAAAGAAATCAGATTTAAGTGACTGAAAAGTGGAGGTGAAAGGAAGGTGAGAGGTCTTCAGTACAATTGGAATGCAGCCATTTGAGTTTCTCTTTTACATAATTTAGATTTCAAGAGAGTGAAAAGACAGATGTGTATGTATGTTTACACATGTATATATTTGACAACGTATGATTTCAGAAATACAAATTGATATTCCCTATGTAGAAAAGACAGGTAGCGTTTTCCCAGGTTCACAAGGGGAAAAAGCTATCTTTGGTTAATAATCTTTCTCTGCAATCAGTAATGAAGTATAATTCCATTTGTTTTGGAGTTGACTTTCTTGTAATACATTGATCAAGAGGGGAAGTTAAATGTGGTACAGAACTGAAAGAGAAAAGACCCGTTGTTACAGCACAAAGTTCTGTGCAAATGCCATTTGAAAACATTATGCAAAAAACATATTTCAGACTTGTATGAAGTGAAAAATTCTACTGTTTTTTAATATCGGTCCATGGCATTTTTGGTCTAAATGTCAATATACATTACATTACATGAGGAGGCCCTTCTCCCTGAGGCTAAATATAAACATGAAAAGAGGGAATGTTTTGCAGTTCTACCAGGCTCTCCATTTGAGGATGCCAGAGGACTTCATAAGCATCAATAATCCTCAAAAAGGGCCCGAGAGGCTTTCTAAGTTTGATTTAGGATAGAAAAAGAGGTACATGTAGTTTGATACTTGGATAGTAGCCTTGCTATTTTTAAATACTTACGAGCAATTTCCAAATGTTTGGTCAGTGCAGTATTCCAGTGAGAAAATGACTGGGAACTGGGGTTGCTCAGCAGTTCTGAAAATTAGGCCTTAAGTATCTCAGCTGGACAAAAAGACGTGAGGCATCCAAATTAAAGGTCAGTTGTGACAGTGCTCCAGCAAATGATTCAATGGCACTGTGGGCACTCTAACCCCGGTTTCCTAGGCAAGACTTCGTATCCCGGGCTCATGCTGCCTATATCCCATTCATCACTGTTATACAGCTCTACTGAAAAGTTTATTTCCTTTAGAATATTTCCAGATTCAAGCTTGTGAGTAGGTCTCTTTGCTTTTCCAGCTTCTTTGTTGCACATCCAATCCCGACCTCATTAATACTTCTGTTTATTCTTTTGCTTGTCCAAGCCGGGAAGGACTAGAAGAGCAAAGAAAGGTAGGGACAAAGGGGGAATTGCAACTTGGTGGACTAGTGGTTGCCATAGTTTCCCAAAGAGGTCCTCTGTGTATTTGTGCATATGTAGCAATTCCAATTGTACAGACTACATTTCAGTGCGCCTCTGCACAGTTTTGTGGCTCCTGATATGCAGATATGCTCATCTACAAACCTTGGGAATATGGCCTTTAAACAAACAAGAAAACATAAAGTACAGGTGGGGAGTTTATTTTTTTTTTCATTCAGAGCTTAAAAAAAAAAAGGGGGTATTTTAGAAAGGTTTTTCAAGTCATTCATTTCATTATTGTGGCTGATGAGGGAGGCAGTAATAGAGCTGTAGCAAATGCTTTGCATCTTTCTTGTTTGGCAAGAGATTTTTTTTTGAGCTCTTTCTTTTTCCTCCCCCCCCCCCCCCCCCGCCCTGCCTTTTTGGTACTGATGTCTACAGCTGTGTTCATGGACTGCAGTGCATAATTCCACTGACCCTTCTTTCTCTAGGGTCAGGTAGTCAGCAGGAGTTAAAGAGGTCACACAATGGGAGTTTGATTTAAGGTTCAAAGTGTTTCAGAATGCTTCCAAAGGAGAGCGGGGGGGGGGGGAGAAGTTAGTGCCTCAAAGCATACACTACAGCATGTTGATGTTATGTTTTGCCCTTGACTTGGCAAATTGTGAGCTAGGATGTTTCAGCTGGATTCATGATTGCATTGTGGCATGTCCTATGTGTTTTCCCTCCCCCCCCCCCCCCATATTTGCTGTGTCACCTGCCAGAATAACTTCCACTCATCTTCTGAACAATTAATCAATGAATTAAAAAAAAAAAAAAGAGATACAACAACCCATGCTAAATTAACTTGGATTTTTCTCTTTATGTGGATTCATTTGTAATGGTGACTGTTACAGTTGGGTAAACCTAAGGGAGATCCTGAACTTTTGAGGAAGAATTACAAGATTAACATTTCTTGGCTGAACTAATGAGCTGCCCTAACGCTTAAGCAAAGATTTCTTATTTGAAAATACATCTTCCAAATAATGTGTTGAGTGTTGCTGAACTGTGACTTGGCATCATACTCAAATAATGAGGGCATCTACATTAATAGTGGTTGAGTTCATTCTAGTAAATGCTAAGTGTATGTAAACTTGGCCACCTAACACATTTAGTACATTTAAAGAAATGTGTTTTCAGTGCAAAATGTCCTCTAGTATTATGCTTTTCCATAAAAAGGAATAGAAAATAGTGTTAATGTAGGTAGAAAAGTCTAATCATGTTTCTGTACCTCTGTTTGCAGCAGAACCAGTTTTTGTAAGTTCAGCTAGTTTGTAGTTCTAATTACATTTTAATGTATTGGGGGGGCTGTGTTAGTTGACTTTCCCCTGAGACTTTTTCGTTTTGTTTTAAAAGGAGTAAATGCTTATTCTCATCATGTCCCCATGAGGCACAGATTACCATCTGTGCCTGCCAAGAGATAAACATTCCCATCTTTGCTGATGCTGTGTTTGCAGGGGGGAAAAGGTAAATTTTTGGGAGCATTGCCTGTGACACTTCCCCAGGTGTACACCCTGTTCAGGTATACCATCTTCATTCTTTTCCTTCTCTGCTTTCAAAACAACTCCAATGAAGAACATTTAGGTTGTGATTACTATTCCCTTTGCTGAGGAAGATGACATCTTCTAAGGCTATATTTCCTCAAAGATTCAGTTACCTTTAAAATAGCCTTTCAGACCAACACTTCTTTTGTGTATATCCATGCTTCAGTTGCTGTTATTTTTCTAGATGGAAGTGAAACAGCTTTAAGCCACCTGATTTGGATACTACCAGCATCACAGCTCTTGCAGCAGGAAACTTGCATGGTCCAAGCAAGTAAACGGAAGGGGGAATGAGGTGGTACCATGAAGCCTACCTGACCCTTCCTTTCTCTACCTTTGGGTAGCCATGCAAAGGCTTAGAGTAACTGTTGAATGTGCCTGTTCATTTGGGTTATCTGGACCTACTTCATGTAGGTAAAAAAAGCAGTGAAAAAATAGGTTATGACATGTGCTGGCCAATAGTGTGTATGCCCAATGGTCATGAAGAATGTGTATAATTGTTGCCTACACATGATGAATCTTCACTATTACTGCTTAGCAGTTAGTTAGTTTAAACAGTATAGGTAACAATCATGCCTTTTCTTTGCAATGGGGATGTATTCTTTAACTTGCTAAGCTTGTCTGTAACTAAGCTTATTCCCTATTAAGATCTTGTTCTCCAATTCATCTGAACCATGAGAAGTATCTTTGAAGGATTAGAGAAATACAGCCCTCTTCTGAGGGTCAGTAATTATCTGTGGAGGTTTCTAATTTAATTAGAATCCTGCCTCATCTCAAAATCCTTCGTAGTCTGAGGTTTGTTTAAACCAACTAACTAGTTCAGTAGTTTGCTTAAAAGTGCTAGGGACAAGCTGGGCGCACTAGACTGCGCAGGGTACTGTTCTGAGCAAGCCCAAAGTCCGAAGGTGAGCTGTCTTCCCAAGTACTGAATGCCTTCAGTAGCTGTGCCATTCAAACAAAGCTCTTGTTAAAAGTGGTGTGTCTGCACATGAAAGCAAGACATTAGCTTGGGTGTAAGCTGATAGGACCATAGTTTGCACCTGGCTAACTATCTTGGATTACAGTGTGTGAACATACAAGTGTTGGCAGCTGTCGCTACAAATATACCTCAAGGTATATTTGCCTAAACAGGTATAGAGCTTTGTTTGTTATTATTATCAATCCCTTCTAATCAAGGAGCAAGAGATTCCCTGGACTATGGTGTTGGCTCATAAGAGGTCAAGTAACTTTGGTTTTGCCATGGAGTACAGACAAAGAGTAAGTAATTGCTTTGCTAGAGTAATTGAGCCATTTCCAAGTTGTGCTGTATCCCAAGGAGTGCTTATGGAAGCTCTGGTGCATCAGTCCCACGTGCAGGCGGATTTCTGTATTCTGTGGCCTCCCAGCGTGATGTAGGCTGGCAGTGGTAGTGGAACAGGAAGCAATTCATGTGTCAAAGGCAACTGAGTACGCAAAGAAATAAAATCCATATCAGTTGTTTTGAACATCCAGTTCTCTTTTTATCTCATATTTGAGTGTGTGTGTATACATACAGTTGTTCACTGGTTAAGCTTAGAATATTCCACGTACTTATTATCAAAACTGACTGTGAGGTTTCTCAAAAACAAGCATTTCTAGATTTGGGCTCTAAATTTGTTTATCTACCGATGGATACTGATAAGGTTTCTTTCAAATCCATTCTTAAGGGATCTAATAAATGCCTAAATAATAATTTGAAATCCATTTCACATGTACTGTTAAGATATTTGGTACCATCCTGTTGTACTGGAAGGTAAATTACATGTGAGTATTTATAAAATAACTTGAAAAAGAAGGTTTTGTTTCAGGAACATCAGGAAAACGCAGAGCTTTGATTTTAATTTTTTTTTTAAATCAAAAAACATTATAACATCACTGTAATGTTTCATGTTGAGAATAAATATAGGTAAGACTGGCTATATTTTCATAATAGCTGGCAGAGATGTATTTCTACATGGGATTGAAACAGTGAGAAGTTTCCCTTTTGGCTAACGGAAATAGTTTCCATGAGGTAGTTTTGAATTAGCCTCTTGTATTATTGAAGTCTGTCCTTAAAAAGGTAGGTAAAAAGATGATGTGCTAGGAGGCCCAATATTAACACCAAATGATCTGTTTTAATGGGTAGGATTAAGCTATCTGTGTTCTCCCTCTGCCAATGAAATCTTTCCATGCCAGGTGTTAAAAGCCCTCAGCTAAGCATGAACCAAGATGACTACTCAAATGCACATGCAAAAAGACATACTTGGCATTTAGAAACTGCAGTTCATAGATTCTTTTAAGAAGCAAAGGAAGACTACAAACAGCGCGTATGCACTAATTGGACATGGCTCCCTATTCTTGGAGCTGTCACTGAGGTTATTCCTTGCAGTGAACTTTAGAAAAATCAAGGCATATACAAGTTTGGAGGAGGAAAAGCTGTCTACATAATTATTGAATCAAAAAAAAAATTGCTGTGTGGAAACTAAAGGTTCAGCTGTAGCAATAAGGCGCAGCATGCAGTAAGAATCAGTCTCATCGGCTGAAAAGGTGCACCCCAAGGGCTGCTGGAGCTTCTTCTGCCGTGTGACTTCCGTTGCTGTCTCTCGGGTAATGCACCATTCTATTCGGTTGTATAGTCTGGGACACAGTGTGGCTGTAAGGCTTAAGAGAATCACACAAGTCAGCAACCCTGTTCAGCGCTGTGTGCTGAAGCGGTCAATTCGGAGTTCATCTGAAAAATATACGCCTGCAGTGTTCAGACCTGACCTTGGTTTCGGTTGTGAAGTATCTGCAATTGGAAGATTACAGCAGGATGCTGAAGGCAGGAGTATGGTCCAAGAGTAAGGCACTCTGAGCTCCAGGCCTGGGTTGTTTTGTTTGTTTGCCTGCCTACAGCAGGCAAAACTGCTCATGTGGTTATTGTGCAGATTTTTTTGTATGGATATGTTCAAAGTGTCTCAATTTCTGATGATACAAAGCGACCTGGAAAAGAAAATAATAGCATGAATTCTGGAGCTTTTGTTTGAAGCACTAAGTAGCTTCTCAGTTGGCTCAGCTCGTGCTGACTCGACTGGTGCTCTGGCAGGAGGGCACTCTCCCTGAGCAGAGCTGCATGTCAGCTTGAGGTCACTGATGGTACATCCTGCTCAAGGCAAAAACCTACCCTGCGTGCCTGAAAGAAGCTTTGACAATAAGCCTTTTAAGAGAGTTTATTATGAAAACACAGCATTACTAATACCCTGAAATAGTGGATTTGGATCAATTTGAAATGTGGCATTCTTATCAGCCTTAAAAGCCTGAATAAATTAAAAATATGCAAAAACCATCTGTACTGAAACTTGTTGATTGAATCTGTCAGCTTTCTTTAGAAAAAGCAAAATAAATTATTTCGAGCTATTTCTG
This sequence comes from Aptenodytes patagonicus, assembly GCF_965638725.1. Lineage (NCBI taxonomy): Eukaryota > Metazoa > Chordata > Aves > Sphenisciformes > Spheniscidae > Aptenodytes > Aptenodytes patagonicus. Next base: position 26,340,473 of record NC_134954.1, read on the forward strand.
GTCCCAATTCTAAGCTTCACCAGAATTGCTATACTGCTGTAAATGTAGGGCCTGGCAGACCTATTTCAAGCTAGCTTAATGCCAGTACTCTCCATAGGCGGAATTCTGGGTGTTCGGTCAAGCCTTCTCCTGTGCATCTATGGTCACAGTTGGTGGTATAATGCTCACCTGTAAAGCATTATAATGTTTCATGCGGCTTTTTCTGGCTCACGTGAGAGCATGCACTAGGCAGCTGGGACTTCCACTTGGCCCCCAGGTACCACTCGACCATCATCTCTAAGCCACTGGAGGAAGTCTCCGAAGTGATTGTATGTAGGACAGCTTACGCATCTTTTAGGCATCCGCTTGTGATGGTCTGCTCTAGATAACTCCTCTGATCTGGAGAACTTGGCTTTCTGAAGAAAAACAATGTACTTCCAAGGGTAAGATAAAGAAATGTCACAGCTTTTCAACCCTGTGACTTGATACTTGAACAGAATTATATAAAATTCCACTGAATTAATAATAGCCAGATCATTAGTTTTGACTTATCTAAATCATTCTTGATGTCTCTGGAATCATAAATGTAGATGAGTGTGAGCACTGCTGGGTCAATTCCTGAAAGACTGTGTGGCCAAATACAAGGTTTTTTCTGAATAAAGATGGGGACTGCAGCCTGGCATTCTGCCTTCCTCTCAGGCGCTGCCTTTCCTTTTCTCAGCTTTCATTTTTGAGAAAGGCATCTTGATTGCAAAGATTTTTCCAGTTGTAATAAAAATAAAAGATGAGGATGACTTCTGTTTTTTACGGGAATATAGTGCCAATACAGGGAAGAGTAGGATCATTCTGTCCACTTCTCAGAGAATTTGTCACCTATTATTATGCTTAACACTTCTATTAGGGCATTCACTGATGTGCAGTGGCACCAGTGCTTTAACTTTGCAGCTGACTGTGACCCAATTCCTTTATCATACTGAGCAAAGAAGAGGCAGTTCAGCGAGTTCTTAGTGCTAAGAGGAAAATGAGTCTTGGCTAAGTGCAAACTGTATGCAGATAAGGGCAGAAGTAATTTCTTCCAGTTACTTCCCAGCCTTTACATATGACAAAGGTTTTTAATGGCACCTTGACTTGTGTGGTTCACTCTGCTGGCTGGAGTATTGATCCTCTTCTCTGATAAGGCAGCAGTGGGGGATGGAAGCTTCCCCCTGCACCACTGTATTTGGCAAGGAGGCTAACTTGTGTTATTGATACCAATTTTCATTAATCATGCTCATGTTTCCAGAGTCCTGGAGAACTGAAGCATCCTCTTCAGTGGGCTGCTCCTGAAAGCTTTGCCTACTGTAGAAGTTCTAGTTTTGCTTCAGGGCTTCTAAAGCAGGTCTTCCTCCTAACCTGAATCTCAGAATGGTTTAGGCACTTCTGGAGACCCTCTTGTCCAAACCCCTGCTTAAAACAGGGTTACCTAGAGCAGGTGGCCAGCTGAGTTTTGAATATCTCCAGGAATGGAGACTCCATAACTTCTCTGGGCAACCCCTTCCAGGCTGTGACCACCCTTACAGTAAAAAAAAATTTTAGGTTTTAATAGAATTTACTGTATTTCAGTTTGTGTCCATTTTTTCTTGTCCTTTTATCAGCCACCACTGAGCAGAGTCCGGCTCTGTCTTCTGCGTGCGCCCCCGCCCCAATCAGGTATGTATGCACATTGTTAAGATCCCCCTGAGCCTTCTCTTCTCCAGGCTGAACAATCCCAGCTTGCTCAGCCTCTCCATGTATGTCAGGTGCTCCAATGCCTTAATCATGTGTGGCCTTCTGCTAGACCCACTCCAGTACATCCATATTTTCCTTGCAGTCTCATTTGCACTGGTTGTCAGCTGAGTCCTGACTGAGTTTAGTATGCTGGTTTTTTTGAGTCCTAACCACCTTAATGATCATCCCTCTCCCTGTGGGTAGCAGAGCAACTGGTATCACATCTGAAGCTTTATCTGGCAAGTGCTTTCTTTGGCAAAGGAAGTCAGCAGATGAAATGTTCTGAAAACAGAAGCAAATCTTTCCTGCCTTGGTCCTGAGGGCCAGGGTTTGCTGACTGTTGGATCGCTGTGGGCCTCATAAGTTGCTTCCTATTGATCAGGTGAGCGCATAGTTGGAGAGAGAGCTTTGTGGAAACAAGACAGGATGGAGTTGCTTAATTGCAGCAGATCTTGTAGTTGATGGTTCATTGGTGACATGTGCCTGTACAGACAGTGTTTGATGCCTAAAGCTCTGAAATAGCGTTTGGTGTTTTGTTTTGCTTTGGTTTTTTTTTTCCTAGGCTATGAATTGCATGGTGTGAGGTATTTTGTTTGTGGTTTTTTTCGTGGGGTTTTTCCGTGGCCTTTTGCTGCACGTTTCTGCACTTGCTAAGCATGCCAGTGGGAAGTGGGAGAGTTAACATCTGGTCAGTGCTGGTTTTGCTTTTCTGAGAGTAATGTCTGATATTAGCTGTATCATGGCCTCAGATATATGCCAGACCAGACCTTGGTGTGTATGTGAAAGGGATCTCTGGTTGCACAAATAGTTTATGCAAAGGTGAAGACTTGTCTGATGTATCTCTCGAAAGCACTGAGGCTATGTGCTCTTCAATCAAGCCTTATGCGTGGTTTCTGTACTATATATACTGACTCATTCAGCCTCTCTATTTATAGCACTTAATAAGTAACAAGTTGTGGCACAGAAGGGACCTATGATATTGGACACAACAGCCTACTGTTTCACTGCTGCAATACTGTAATTATTAATCCCAGAAACCTATGTGAGAGGCCAGTGTGCTTGTTAGAATGAGCACTTGTGAGTAAATTCCATGGACCACCCAGTTTAAACACAGCATCCCTTGACTGTGAATGTATTCCCTTGTCGGCCAGCCTGTGGTGCACAAAGGGTGTCGATCTAGCAATTGTTCTTACGCAGTTTGAAGCATTACAGTTAAAACAGGGCTTTCTCCTGTGAACACTGATCCAGGCTACCTGCTTCTTGTCAAAGCACCTGAGGTAGCAAGACTTTGGGAAGTTCTTGGGAGAGACTCTGGACGTAGACAGGAATGCTGGGGGAAAAGGCGTTTTGGCGATTACTAACTCTGTGTGCTCTTGGTGGCAGGCAGGCACATTAGCTTCATTCCTGCTCTGTTTGCCTCTTCTACAAAGCCTAAATACAAGGGACAAGCTTGTGTGGGTTGCTAAGCACTGTCTGTAAGATAATCAAAAGGAAAACAGAGCTGGGCCATAGACCAAAAACATTGCTTCAAGTACCCTACAAGGGCCTTAGAAAGAGCTCTGACTCTGCTGCAGGTTGGAATTTCCTGGCTCCCTGCATAGCACTGATCCTCAGAGCCACATGAGTGGGAGTGTCTTAGTGGATTTTCAGAGTTTAACAGTAGCTGTATGTACCCATTCACTATTTTAAATGGATTGATGTTAAAAGCCCAAGCAATTCACACATTGTGGAGCTCTGGTTGTGCCGGAATGATATTTACTACTTAGGAGCCTGCAGTACGGCAAGAGCAGCAAGGCACTTATGTTTTGCCTTATAACATGCGATGTATTATGCTAAGGCGGCAGCTGGCAATAAGGGCCTCGGGTCAGGTCCTGCACTGTAATGGGGTGATACTGTTTGCGGTACTCTGCAGGAGGCCTTACTGCTGGGTGCACCTCACTTGGCTATGAGAAGGAGGAAAATGCTGGCAAGTCCTTCTGATGTGACTTAAGAAGCTGTCTGTTCTTTGTTTCTGCCAGTCTTCTACCTTCAAAGCAGAGCTGGTGAAATGAAATGAGTGTATAAGCCTTAGCTCTTTCAAAATAAGGGTGGGAAAATAAATTTAAACCTTCTTTCATCAGCAGTTAATGCTCAGCTGTTTGACTCTGTACTGGAGAACTTTGGGTGAAGCTAGGCAGCTGGTTCCCTCCCCTCTGCAGCAGGAGAGAGCACGGGTGGCAGAAATGTGGTGATCAACAACTGACAGCACTAGTATCTCAAAGGGCCACCATTAATTCTTCTCCGAGTGTTTGCCCGTGGCCATAAGGAAGGAACTGGGTTTAAATGCAGTGCAGCAGAACGCCCTCTAGTCATGTGTCTCTTCCTTCTCTGTTTGTTGAAGTCAAATGTCTATATCTGGCACCTCCTAGACTGTTGTCATGGAAATGGTTGTATTGACACATCCATAGCAGAGCAGCTTTGTTCTGTACAGAAGGATCAGAAAGATGATGGGTGAGAAGGGAAGAGGCCTGTTCTCAGCATTCAGGCATTCATATTTGTTCTTCAGCTTCTTAGCTCCAGTTGGAAGGCATACAGCTGTTGGATTAGTTGTGTTGAGCCAGTATTGAAAGAATTATGTAGAACAATACCCAACATTTGAATTTAACACAGAACATTACTGAACATCACACAAGATAGGATCCCCAGTTACAATAGCTGCCTCCTACACAACTAGTATGCTACTGATTAGCACCATTGCAGAGCAGGAACATCTCTGCTCAGTCCCTTTTACCCTGTATTTCTATTTCATGTGAGATCTTGCATGTTCCTACAAAGTGAAAATGCACCTACTATTCTGAAAATGGTAGGAAAAAACACTTACCCTTTGTGCTCTCCATTTGAACATTGTAGCTGGAAACATCAGGGACTGTAGCCAGATATTTCCTCCTGAACACATGGAAAAGAGTAATATTGAAGAGTTAATGAAGGTGAACTTAGAGGGTAGAAGTTAGTAATTTTGGCAGATTTCATGCCTAGTGTGCTTTCTGCTGCTGCCAGGCCACCCTGCACTTCCCCCAAGACAGGTCATCAGCTGTGAGAATGGGAAGGAATAGAAGAATGAAAGTTGAATCTATTTGCCTCATGTCAGAGTATTTTCACAGCCTGTTGCTACAGGGAGCTTCTCAGCTTCACGCCAAGAAGAGTCAGAAGATAAGAAACTTCAGAAGCAGTGAGGGAAGCCTCATCCTGCAACTCAAAACTGAGCTCTGCAGGGTTCTTTCCTCTAGCGCCTGGATCTGTGGGAGAAGTTCCTCCCCCTTCCTGTGCATCCTGAACATGGTGGGAGCATGTTTCAATGCTTTTAATTAGATATTTGTTGTTTGGTTGGGTTTTTTTCCTCTGTTAAACATGTAAACAGAGGCTGGTACATGCTTCGTACAAGTCATGCTGCTTCTAATGCAGTTTGGTTATGTATCCATCATGATCCAAAAATAATCATACCTAGACTGCAGATAAGGATGGCCTTTTCTGGTTCCGTGTCAAAAATCTTCACTCATCATGATGGCCCCTGCAGATTGGACAGAATGCAAGTAAAGCTAGTTCCTGTCCCTGCATGACAACTGTCCCATGCACTCCAGATCCCCCTGTAAGAAGGAAGGGCAGGACTTATACAGAATCCACCTCTGCTGTGCTCCCAACCACTTTTAAGTGCTTTAATGGATTTTGTCTTTTCAGATTTCAGGAATGTTTATTCGTTAATCAACTTTCCAGATTCTGTCATATATGAGCAATCCATTATTAGGGTGGTAAAAGGTATTTGTAATTAGAGCTTCCCAAAACCTAAGTTTTCAAATTTTGCATTGCATATTTGATTTAAAAAAAAAAAAAGCTTTATTGTTTTGATGCAATAGTCTGTTTCCTGGTGCTTTTATCGTGTATGTATATGAAGGGAACCAGATTTGAAGGATTTTCAGTTTGTGTAGAAATTTGCAAGATTAAGAACATCATCTCAATTTTTTAGCTGCCTATCTGTTCCTCCTGTTCTGCCTGAGAAAGCTTCTGCTTGCTTCAGGGTTCTGTGGTCCTAGCACAAACTGGTCACCCTATAAATGGTGGTGAAACACTGGAACAGGTTGCCAAGAGAGGTGGTGGATGCCCCATCCCTGGAAAACATTCAAGGTCAGGTTGGACGGGGCTCTGAGAAACCTGATTTGGTTGAGGATGTCCCTGCCCACGGCAGGGGGGTTGGACTAGATGACCTTTAAAGGTCCCTTCCAACCCAAACTGTTCTGATTCTATGATTCTATAAATACTGGCAGATTAGGGTTACAGAACCAATACTATTGCTGTTCAAAAAAGAAGCATCAATAGCTGCAACCTGGAACTTACTGTTTATCTTTTGATAAAGCCAAATACTGAAAAATATTCTGTAAACTTGGCCCTTAATTTTCATGACAAGTGAAATGAAAGATGGTCAATACTTATTATTAGATGCCATTATCTATTTATTATTAGATACCATTTATTAAAGTGCATCTTTATTTCTCCTCCTCCTTTCTAGGAAGATGGTTCTCTTGATTAGTGATAGCACATCTACATTGCTGCCCTGGGCACAGATGATGACTGCCTTGTGTGGTTGAATAATGGAATGAACAAAATATGAAGTATAATCAGAACAAGTTCCCAGGTAGTTTTTCATGTTAGAAATTGGGGAAGACCTTAAGAAGAAATATTTTCCTTTAGAAAGTCATTTTTATATACATTTTCTTGGAGCAAAGGGTCTTTCGCAGATATTCTGAACCTTATGAAGTAATCTTTCCAGATCAAGGAACCTCACCCAGGGAAGGAGGGCTGGTTGGCTGCTTTCAGTTCATCTCTCTGGTGAACTCTTTCTTTTTGTATCTCACAAGGGCAGCATAGAACACTTTTTTTTGTTTTCTTTTTTTGACGGGGACCACCTCTGAGGCAAATGTCAAGCAACTATTGTAAGTATGCTCACTGTTTTGGTAGTATAGTGGAAAAGGTGAAGAAATCGCTGGGAACTTGGATATAGGTTCTGTTGAGCTGTACATTGGCTTTGCTGGAACATGAAGACCGTTTGCAAACTAACCTTTATAAAAAGATAACACAGGCATAGAACTGCTGTCCTTATCTGGCTTCTTTAAGCGGAAGTAGGTAGAAATCTCTCCTGACGCTGCAGTGGAAAATTTTATATAGTGCAGAAGCAGAAAATGCCAAATGCAAAAATGTCATCATCCTTATTGTAGGATGCCAACTTTGCTTATACAGAAGGTCCAACTCTATTATATAACAGCATGAGGCATTTGACACACAAGCTACTTTGCCCGGCCAAAGCCCGCTCATTTACACATTGCAACTCTCGCCAGTTTCACACAGACAGTGTTTTCATCCAGTTATCTGGTGTATCCAGTTTGTGTGTGTTTGATGGCTGCAGTTATGGCAGGCATCTTGAGTTGTCCAGAAACACTTAGCAATCAGAATTTAAGGGTTGGGAGGCCTATTCACAAGGACCAATATAAAGCTTTGTAATCAGATTCACATAGGCAACTAGTTATGGTTAAAAGAGCCAAGTGTTTTACTGTCTTGTTTTGTTGTCACATCCCTGCACCTGGCTTCTGAGTAATTAATTGATATATTCTGTGAAGCCTGTGACTTTTGTGACATCAGTGAGGAAATGGGATTTGGTGGCTGCTTAGGAACTTCTGATTGAGAAGTTAAATGTGCAGAAGATGGTAATAGAAACACTGAATATATTGATGTTTTCAGGCGGATGACCTCTTGGCTGTCCTTAGCATTTCTGAGTAACGTGCCCTGGATCTCTGTCAGTGTCATGTTCTCCCCTATACCTTTTCTGCTTGCACAGTCACACACCAGTCTGCCTACTGTGGATTCACAGGCTCCTACAGTTTCTGGGGATCCATCTTCAGTTCTTCTCAGACGTGCTGATTTCCTCTTCCTGTCATCCATATATGACCAGCTTCAATAAGCTCTCTTCACCTCCCAAACTTTCTCTGTTATCATTTTCCCACTGTGAAACACCAATGTCATGTGCTCCTAATACAACCTGTCAATTTGATTAGTTAACAGTATGTGGGAAGAGACTGTTGAATTTTACTTGTGCTCCATGAAAGCTTTTGACATACATATCTATTCTCTCTGTTCTCCAGACACCTCCACCTCTGTTGGAGGCACCTTAAACTCTTTATAGGTCATCCTGTAATAAACCTATGGCTTTACTGCAGGAGTTTGACTCGGGTCACCTTCCAACACTGTGCCACTGGCCTCTAGTGCTGTAAACAGCACTAGGTTGTATCCTCTGCTGTCACATGGGTGTAGCTTCTTCAGTTTCAGGTCTAGATAAACTATCAAGAGGGTAGAATTGAGCTTTGCTGTCTGGAGGGCATCAGACCTTTGTCAGTATAGAGCTGTTGTGTGCTCAAAGTGGATCCAATCCTTGTGTCTTACAACTTTCAGAGTAACCTGTAGCTATTGCCAGCTGACTTCAATTAGCTTTTACTTTTCCAAAAGTAAATCTTAGAAGTGTGCCTGGAATTAAAATTTAGGCTTTCCAGTGGGTCTTATTCTGCTTGTATTGCCATGAACTGAAATAACTTCCTGCAAGAAAGAATAGTATGCAGGTGAGAAGATGCTATCTTAGGGAAAGTTTCCAAAACAGTTGCATAATATAAAGTGACATGGAAAATTAAAAGCTAATTTACCTGAGAAGTTAGCTCTGACTCACTAAATCTTGCTCTGCTCAACTCTTAAAACTATCTAAAATAGTGATTTTCATATCAGGTGTCTCACTTGCATTCTGAGATCCTCATGCTCTGGAAGGTGATTCTGATTAGCTCTCCTTATGACTGATTAAATTAGTTTTCCTCCTTCAGCAGCTGAATACAGTTGTAGATAAGTAGCAATTATGATACATACATTGGGAGTGTCTGTTTTACCTGTACTTGCTTTCTTCTCTATGCAGTAGTACTTTGCATAAAACTATTCGTGCTAGTCTTTGACGTTCCACTTTGAATCTAATTTTAATGGCTTTTCCTTTATATAGACTTATGTAGACTTATATAGACGTATAACTACATGAAGTAAAATCCATTTAGCTGTTTAATTAGAAAGCCAGCTCCTATTGCTGGCCTTCAAGGAAATGCATTTATAATTGGTGACTTGCTCTGTAAACAAGTAATTAGCATGAGGTATCAGAAAAATTAATTTGCTGCATTTGAGCACACAAAAGTGAAGACTTTCTGTGGCATCAACAGGAAATACCAATGGTTTACAGTGGGAAAATTCTCACTGTTATTATAATGCAAATACGCATGAGTTAATTGGTTAGGAGTAGAGAAAGCTCTTTAATTGGAATGTAAAAAAAGAGGCAAACATGCAGAAAAGTTGCAGGTAGAGCACTTAGCGCTAGAGAGAAAAGTACTCTGCAGTATTAATTAGACTATGCCTGTAGCATAGTTTTGGTCTGCATCCAGTGAAGAATTTTGTAATACATAGACCTGATGGTCAGTCAGCTTATTTGCAGTCAATGCTAATTTATGACTTAAAATAATCTTACCTCTGCTTTGTGACAGTTGTTGCTTGGGAGACTGGATGAAGTAAGGACAAAACAAGACAAACGAGATTTGTGTCATACAGCATGGGTTTTGTGACTAAGATTGGAATATCTCTCTATCAGTGGACCTTTCTGGTGAATATCTTGTGCCTCAGGTTAAGAGTGGATATGCTCACTGTCAGGCTGGCGTAGCTGGTTGTATCCCCTCCCACAGACTCACAGGCAGAGGCACTTAACCTCTGGCATTGCTCATGCAGAAAGGAATTCAAGGACTGGTCGGCATCTATTTCAGACACATTTTCACACTTGATGAGGCAATAAATACAGAAGCTAGCATACAAAGCTGTAAGTTTCTGTGGAGGGAGGACTGTGCTTTATTTATATTGATGCTATTTTTTTGATGTCAGACAAAGACAGTAACTCATTTCTAAAATGAAGCATCCATTTATGGGTGGAATTATTGGAGGTTTATTAGTGATAGCAGGAGACAGATTGATGCCTCAGGAATTCAGTTCTGCCCAGATGTCTCATATTCCTGTGCTGGACTTCCAAATTTTGTGCATTCTCTCTCCGCAGCAGAGACTCTGAGGTAGTGAAAAATACTGGGTTTTGTTTTGGGGCTTTTCTGTGTCTGAAAAGTGAAGGCTTTTAATGTTGTGTTTAATGTAATTTCCTCAAGGTTTCCAACTAGCCCTTACAAATCAAGGAATTAGCTACTTGTTAGCTTTTCATGTTAGAACACTTGCCAGAGGAAGTATGTAGTTCAGCCCCTGGAGCGACAAGCCAGTGGGTGGATGTCTCGTGCACTTTAGCTAGATCACAAAGACCACCACTTACCATGGAAAATCCTCTGGTATTTCCTGGCAGCTGGCCATTCATGAAGGCCTTGAGCTAGATAGCTTAGAAACCCAGAGCATGGGAACTTGAGCGGAATTAAGTTGGATGAATCTGGGCCCTAATCCCCATTTACCTCAGTGTTCTCATCTGTGGTTTAGCAGTATTAGTTACTGTACATGCTAAGGCTGAGGTCTTGGTCATTAATGCTGAAAGAGATTGAAGACACTATTATTTTCCATGCATGGGCTTCCAGAAGTTCTGTGCTATCTGGAGACGTATAGCCAAAAGACTTTAAGTGCTCTTGGTAGGGTGGTGGATCTCTGTGTTGGGTTCAGTCTGAGCTGGAAGGAGGTTCTGTCACTCTTACTGGTTGTGTTGTGTGACCTTGGTTGGTGGGACATGTAAACCCACCTAAGTTTGTGTAACCTTTCCTGTGACACTTACCATGAACAAAAGTAGGACTGTAATTGCTTAGTGAAGCCCATATTCAGAGTGAAATCTATTTCATCTTTGACTAAGAACATATGGATTGCCTTGTCTTCTGAGTATACTCACCACATACAGACATCTTTTCTGGGAGACAAAGGAACACCTGTTTGTGTTCACACTCTTACTTTGTTTGACCTGATGGGCTGCCTAGGCTTAGCCCTGGGATGAGAGAGGGACAGACAGAAAGTCCCTGTAAAGGGCACTGTCATTTTTAAATGGGCATCAGAACTTTTGTTGCAAATGGGATTTTTGTCTAAAACTAACAATCTTTGGTGCCTCTTTTTACAGATGCCAGCTGAACTCTTGAATAATTCTGTGCAGTTTTGCTTTCAGAGGAATAGGAATGTTTAATGATAATAACTCTTACCTGAGGAACTGAACTTAGAGCATCTCTAAAATCTTAGCTTGACACCTAAAATGGAATATAGAAAAGGGCTATCATTCCTAAACCCACAGCAGAGATGAAAGAAGCTGAAAGCACTAGCCTCCTAAGCCAGTGTGACAGCTTTTTTTTCCTATTTTATTAATGTTTACTTTAGAAACAAAGATGTACTTGCTCAGTGTGTTCATTTTCTGAGACTAATTTATGTTCTGAGTTCAGCCACACTATTTTTCTTAGTGCTATGGAATTTGGTTATACTAACAATGAAAGAAAAATCCAGAGGGTTGATCTAGAGACAGGCATAATTTATTATGGAAGGAGGAAACCCAGTGGCATATCTTGTCGCTCCAGTTTTCAGTAATAGAAGGAAACTATTCAGCTCTTTTTGTCCAGATGTTATGGCAGACAGAACTCCAGAACTTTGGCTGCAACAGTTGCAGAAAACAGAGTTAATCACTTTGGCACCTGGGAAGCTAATTTACTACTTGGCTCTGAAAAATGAGGAGCCTGGGAATCTTTATGCAAAATATATTTGGGAAGAAATAACTATAATGAAGTAAAAATTAATCAGCTAGCCCAAAGCCTTAACTAAATGAATGCTTTTGAGAAAATACTACAGACCAAATGCATTGTTCAAAGATTTCAGGAGGTGTATTATAAATCCAAGGCTCTTACTCTGAGGAAATTTTATTACTGCGTACAAAACCCATGTAACCCAAGATGACAAATACCACTTTGGCTTTCCCCACTCCTTTGAAGAAACTATTCACTATGAAAGCACTAAATTTTTTGTTACATGTTGTACTGTGAGCTGTGAAGAGTAAGGGCACAAGAACATGAGAAGTTCAGGATCCAGTTTGTACATTGCAGAGGGAGTTGCTTTAAATTTAGAAACTGGACAAGCTGTGTAAACTTCTTCTGCATTTTTGGGTTTGGTTATTTGGTAGGTTTGCTTGGATTGCACAAAAACTATTCCAAGTTCTGTCCTGCTCCCAGCTGTTCTTGGCTCTGGTCAACTTCACTGGGAGCAGTGAAATGTGCAGTTAGATTTCACTTGTGCAGAACACATCACCACAGTAAGTTGAAGGTTGTTTCCAAATTCAAATGTCTTTTTATTAAAAGACAAGATTCTCCTGTTTTGTATTTTACCCAAGAATCTCTATCTTTATGCTTCCAGCACCTCTTAGTGCCATGTTTCAGGATAGAGGACAATGTCTTGCTGTCTTGGGTCAGTGACCATCTAGTTTTTATTCCTGACAAAGACAGCTAACTGGAAAAAGAAAGCACTACACTTGACTTTAGGTCAATATACTATCTTAGTTGATTGCATTTTACAATCACAGAGCATAACTGTATAACTTCTGATATATCAGGGCGTTATAATGTTATCGCTGACCAAAATTAACAGAAACCTGACCTGAATTAAGATTGGGGGAATTCAGAGCTTGTAACTGTGGTTTTACAGCAAGGTTTCAAAACATGATTGAAAAAAGATACCTCCAATGTTTGAGGTAGCAATAAAGATTTGGAATGTGATCGTCAGTTGAAGAGATTAGTGGATTTCTCGGTGTGTAATAAGTATTAATCAGCAACTTATCACCTTCCCATGGTTGTATTAGGTCTGTAAAATTAACAGTAAAGGAGAATATTATCTTTTAATTAAAATAGATAGGTCTGATCAAATGAGCTTACCAGACCTTTCAATAAGAATGATTCCTACTTTAAGATCATACTTCCACTCTTAATTTAAAAATGCAACTCAAGGTTTTAAATAATCGAGCTACAAGGATGCAGCTCTTACTCACAGGAAGAGCAAGAGCAGGTTTTTTTTGTTCTCTGTGACTACTGTAGCATCACAGAGTTAGGTCTGGTACCGTTTATGGAAGAGCTCAGTTGGGTCAGCTTTTCGGGTAGATAAGAAAACTTTATTTAGCCATGTTATGCAGAGCATGTTCTCTGTCTCAGCCCTATCCTCAGGAACAAGTGTCCACATCATGATAAACACAAATGGGGGTTTCTTGTTGTCAGGCTCTGGAGTAGGTTCATGAATTCATCCCAAGAGGTTCCTTCCTAAATAGTACTAAAGAACTGTGAGCTCCTGTGGACAGCTCAGACAGCCTCTGCCTTTGCTCCACCTGCTTTCCAAACAGATGATGAACACTTTAAAGGGTTTGGCAGCCTACTAATGCTTCTGAAGTGCTTACTTCCCATCAGAGCTGAAGGTGCTATTTGGGGACATGCCCTTGCTAACCTTGAAATGAAGTGATCACAGCAGGAACATGAACTAATTCCTTTTATTTCTTAGTGCTCTGTATAGCTTCCCTGTGCCCACAGCTAGGCAGCAGCTTGTTGGCTCTGTTTCCTGTCTTGTCATCTTCCTTTTAATCCAGATTCACCCTCTTTCATTTTTAGGTATTTAGGTTCTGATTTCTGAAAGAGAAAGAAAGGAACTTCTGATGAAAGAGGTAGGCATGACTCTTCTTTTAAGAAAGGAGAGAAAGAAAAAGTGAAGTATTGTGTAGTGTGTTTGCTGAAGAACAGACTATTCAGTGACACAGACTATTCATGGTTTTATTGTGAAGCAGAATGAAATTCCCAGTGGTCAGAGTTCAGACCCAGAGGAATTGGCTCTAGCAACAGGCAATAGCAGCCCTGCTAGGAAAGGTTTACCCCCCCGAGATTTTTCTACATGAATAAATTCAGTTTGCATAATGGAGTGAGGAATACCTCTTTTTTTAGCTGACCTCTTTTTGGCTTCTCAGCTTCTTTCACTGTCTAATAGCCAGAGACAATCTCTATCTGAAATTCCCACAGTTCTTTGCCCCTTTCATTCTCTGGCCACCTGGAAACCACTTTCTATTTCTGGATTAGTGCTGGGAAAAAGTTATCTGGGGAACTTGAGAGTAAGAGGGTGCATTTCAAACTAATCTCAGGATTACTGTAGCTGGATGATGAGGTATATCTGTGTATGGTCTGAAACTACCAAAATCTGTTCCCATATCCCAGGTAATATGCAGAGAGTGGAAGCAGCGTTGGTGATATAGTATAACCAAGATATTCTCAGACTTATGGCACTTCTACTGCAGTTCTGGGGTAGAATCAGAATTTTTATTTTACTATCTGTAGATGCAGTAGAATGTGTGTTTCAGAAAGAAAACAACCAGCCACTGTAAGCTGGATTCTGATTCCTGCACTAATTCCTGAAGCCTTCAAGAATCATACTCGATCTCTTTAAATGATGAGGGAGAAGAAAATGATAGAGCTATGTTGTGACCCCTTCTCTACTACTGTTTCTCCCCCCACCCCCCGCCTTGATTTTTGGTGAAGCAAAGAACAGGGAGGAGGGAGAATATGGTATTTGCAGCTATATCTTATTTTCTGAGCATTAAGCATAAATGCTTAATTATCTTGCTTTGTGCCATCAGAACAACTGGCTTTTTTCCTACAGAAAGCTGGTTAGTTGATCATGTTTGAGCCTGTTTGCCAAGACCAATTCTTTCGCACATTTCAGATGCACTGAAGAAAAAGACATTGTTTGATCAGTCTTTGCTTAGTAGGCATGTTATTTAATGGTGCCATTAAATCTGGGGAGCAGCCTTTTACTCTAGTATTTTCCACGAGATTATAATTTACCTCGAGTCATTTATTTTTTTTTAGAATGTATGCCTTGGGCTCTTTTCTTTGACAGTTTCAATCTACAATGTTGATCTGCAGCCAGAATGTTTTCATCCTGTTCTGGGTGACTGGTGGTTCTTCTAGAGAGTTTCTTGAGGGAAGTGCATTTGAACCCATGTCCAACACTGCATGTCTAAACCCAGGCACCTTCTGTGCCTTATGCTCCAAGCTGGTCAGCAAGTACAGTACAAATTTATACTGCTTCTTAGCATGTTTTCCTTTGGATTTGCCAGATGAGGTGACTCTGTAAGGTACAGAATTAGATCTCGGAAAGATTTATATTGAGGTTTTCAGGTATTTTTATTACTCTGGAAATTACACATAGAATATAGGTCATGATTTCACAGGGAAAAATGGGTCAAAAATCTTACTGAAACAGTGAGGGTCCCCTGATACTGTAGGTATGCAGAACTGATATATCCCGTACACATTTAGTATACCTGCCTATCATGGGATCTGCACCTGTCATCTGCAGAAAGTGTGAGTAGATCTGGGTTTACAATTGGAAGCCCTAACCCTGTGCTGTCCATATCCAACATATTTGATGGCCTTAGGGGAAGTCTGTGATGCACAAGGAATGTGGGTTTGCTGCCAAGTGTTATAAAATGTGGAGATAACTGCTCTGTTCCACAGAGCACAGTCTAGAAAGATGCACAGACATCTTTTACATGATGCTGGTGTCCTTCTTCTTTTGAGCAAAAAGACAACACAGACTAGGAAATCCAGTGGTAAAGGTGGCTGAAGGGTTTTATTGTCTTAAATATAAACTTGTATCTTGCCTAGAGAAAAAAAAAAGGTAATTTTGGAGGGTTTCTACAGTTTTTCTGATGGTTTGTTTCTGTCTTGGTGACTGAGACTTTTTGCTAAATGGCATTTTTGACTTTAATTTATCAAAAGCCTATTAACATGATGCATGAGTTTTATAGCTCCCATCCCTTACCTACGAGCACTCACTGTTTTTAGTCAGAAGTAATGTGTGCTTCTGAACGTAGATCTAGTCAAACTGATTAGGCTGTTAATCAGTGAAGTGGTTTTGAGTTGCAATAATTTAAACCAGTTTCACAGACATATTACTTTATCATCAAGTCTTGGCCAAATATCCATTAATATCATAGCCTCTGGTAAAGCAAGTACAATGTCCTTCCTTGCAAATTCTTTCTTACTAGAAAGAAAGAGAGCTTGATGCTCTCAACGATGGGTTGTCAGTGGTAAATAAAATAGTGAGAGGCATCTCACAAAACAGAGTGAGATTTCAGATGGCTGTTGTAGGCTGTTGAAACCAGTGCTGACTTTCAGCTGAAACACAGTTCTTGGAAACATTGGGGCTAAAGTCACTCTGGTTTGTCTTGGAAGAGAGGTTGCTGGGGAATAACTTTCAGGTCTGTCCAGATACTTGTGAACTTTGAGTACTGGATTTCTTAGTGACTACTGAAGCAGCATATACAGTTTTCCAGAGGGCCTACTCTGCAAAACCAAGCTTGGGTCTGGTATCCATCTTTTCAGCAAGGTCATCCTTCCAGTGGTGTAAGCACTTCCGCTCACAGTTGTCACGAACACCATGAGCAATTCCAGTTGGAGACTGGATTTTGAACAGGCAGATTTAGTGCTGCTTTTGGTAAAGTGTGTGTATGTATATACATATACATCCTTCTCTCCATCACCAGCAGAATCAGCCTAAGCCAGTATGTCAAGTGTTTTTCCTGCACACATCACTAACAATGCAGTTCCAGAAGCTGACTGCACATCCCTTGTTTGCCTGTCAGACGCTACAGGGAATTTGTGGAGTATGAGCTTCCTTTGGGACAGACCTTCAGGCAGAGCATGCTAATTAGTACTGCAGAAAAGGGAAGTCTGAAGGGAACTGCTCAGAAGGAGACTTTTGAACTAGGCTGGCTTTTTGTTTTGTTTCCCTGGGAAAGAACAGCTTTTCCATTTTGTAGTAGAGTTAGTAAAGAGAAGTCATGCTTGTGCAAACGGCTGCTGTGATGCTGTTAGCAATGATGCCTCTGCACTACTTCAAACAAATCCACTTTTTTGAAAGTGGTGTCTGACCCACTGCAGCACGCTAATAAGTCTGAAGATGGGAATGGGAAATGTTCTGTTGCCTATACAGGCTAAAATATGGGAAGGGTCTGAAGTCAAAACTGACCCTGTCTTTCCATTAGAGAATACACCAACTTCACTAGCTCATTCCCACACATTGGCCGTCATTCTGTAGTTTGCTGTGCTGACCTTAGTACAAAAAATCGGTTTGGGGCTGCCTTTGAAGTTAAAAGTTAATTTAAACTTTTTCAAGTAAGTATTCTTGTGGCTGCTCTCCCATACCTTTGCCTGCATCACAGCAACAGACCTCTTTAGTAATAGGTGAAATTCTTCACTTTTTGAAAGTGAAATGCTATTCCAGGTTGATCTCTTTTGCCAGGTGATGCATGTGTATGAATAACTGGCAATTAGAAAAAGTTCTGCATCATTGCTTTGCTGGCTTCATGACATTTCTTTGTGTCACTCCAGCAGTATACAATCCAGAATCTCTTTGAAAGACTATACAACAGTTGATGAGGTGGATGGGAGAAGTATCCCTCTTCTGTTTCAGAATACCTCTGTGCTGATTGTTTTATTTCAGGGAACTAACAGTTCTCCTGACATAAATCTGAAAACGTGTTAACAGCCTTTCAGCCAAATTTGAGCATCTGTTATCTTAAAAAAGAAAGGAAAAAAAAAAAAAGAGAAGGCATTAAAACAAGAGATGATGTCAAACTCTACAAGACAATGTCAAGTCTTGCCTCATGAAAACAGCTATGAAGATTGGGACTCTTAAGAGCTTTTTTCCTGTCTCTATTTGAACTTTAAAAAAAAAAAAGGAAACTTTATTTGAGGTATTAGTAGTTAGTAGTCGAGAAGCAAGTCATAATGTAAAGACAAGTCCTGTGCCAGACAGCTAAATTCAGGCTTTGTTCTTTTAACAAGTCACAGATACCTCACCCTGGTATTCATCATCTGAAAAGGGAAGCTGGACATGGTCTGGCACTGGACAGCTGAATTACTCTTCTTCCTCAACTAATCAAGGATCTTTATGCTATATAAGTCAGACCTTGGTTTACTGTTTTAATACTGGCATATCTTTGTTTCCTGAATTATGGATCCAACACAAAATATGTTGGTTTTGTCAAGAGTAGGATAGTACCCAACAGAGCATATCAGTGCAATAGCTAGTGGGGAGATAAATGCTTATCACTGTCAAACATTTGTGAATCAAACTTATTTCCTTTTCCCCTAGATGGTGGTATCCAAGATGTCCAGAGGGAACAATTTAGTAGTTCGTCTGTAATTGACATGAACATTTTGTGCAAATAAGATGCCTAATCTGATAGCAGGTTGGCAAACAAACTGAAAGCAGGTTGGTCGGCAGGCAGAAATGAATACTAAATATTTTCCTTGCTGCCTCCCGTACTTTTGGAAACTGTTTGGAAGCCAGAAATGTTCATTGGCAACGTTCATTAAAATGATCCCCAAAGTGGATTAGTCAGCTAGTTCTGGAAGAACACTGCAAATTCTTTTCTGTTGTGCTGTTGGCCTCCTTGCATCACTATTAATTATGAAACTTAGCTCTTTAGCAGACTGCTAATTAAATTGGGCTGCAGTGATATGGACAAGTAGAGTACCTCTTTCTATTCTCTGCCAAGATAGTCATATATCCTGGGGTTGTCATGAGGGAAAACCAGCCAAGCTGCCAGTTACCCTTCCTCTAGGGATGACGTGTCACGTTTCATTTGACTACTTGTCTGTTACAGTGAATCTCTCCTTTTCTTTTAATTTTAGAATTGTTTATCTCATCCTTTTTCAAGGCGAGAGTTCAGCCTGACAGTGCCTTTTTGACTTGGTTTGAGGGCTCTTAATCAGTCAACTATGTGATTCAATTCTGTCCTGAAGGCGGTGTTGGCCATAGTGTGGAAACTGAAGGCAAGGACAAGAAGTTACTAGTAGTAGCATCTCTATAATCATAAATACTGTCGCAGTTCTATAAATCTGCTGAACTCTGACGTTTTTCTCTTGTGAAACTTACTTAAGCTACAGGTGCCTTACAAACAGTGTTTCACTCTCCCTAGACACAGCCTGATTTCTCTGACTTCACTGGGGAGAGATGATGGTTTACTTCATCATATCACCTGATTTGTCGTCTGCTCTTAGCTAAAGTAACATGATGATGGAGACGGAGTTTTGTTCTGTAATTTCACTCTAATTTTTTTGATGACAAAAGGATGCTGAAGGAGAAGATAGTGCCAGAAGTAGAGTTTTGTGTCATCTCTGTAAAGTAAGCTACTAACTGCTGGCTGATGCCTAGTGGGCTAGGGCTTGCATCCTCTTGTACAGCTCTTTGTACCTTTCAGTTGGGAAGTCCCTTCCATATTCCTTGCTGACCTCTTGCTGGAAAGCTATAGCGTGATATTTGTATAGTACTGCTTTTTCAATCTATTCTGTGTATGAAAGAGACTGTTTGAACCAGACACACATCAATTTTTCTCAAAAAGAGTAAGGCTTTCGTTCTGTGATATGTGGCTGCTATACCCTTCTTCTGAGCACCAGTGGAAGACTGTTTTGGAGAAGTGAGAAGACAAATGCAATGCCATAGTAAGCAATGAGTTAACTTTAATTTCCCGCTTTCTGAGTGTTGAATTTCAAAGCCCTGTTGAACAGAAACTGCAACACCATTATATTTTTTACTAGCTATGCCATTCAGATATTGATCAAAATCTGCCTTTGCATTCACCATTTTACCTAAAAAGCTGATGTGTTATCTCCGAGATAGTAATCTTTTCTACCAAAAAAAAAAAAAAATCCCTTAACTTTTCACATTCTCTTGTTTTGATCTAAATATATTCTTCTTGGAAATTTAAAGCTCGTCTAGCAAGTTTTGTGGGTAGGATTTTACAGCTGAAGAATATCAGGGGCACTGTGTATGTGTAACCTCCTAGTCCAAATTACAATTTAAAGCAGATCAGAGGAATCTGGAATTTGCTTAGTATAAAAGGATTCTCATAGATTTGTAGCCTACACTGTTATCACCATTACATTTGCATCATATTTACCATCAGTATATGAGAAGCATATATATTGATATTGGGTTTTGTTAAAAATTAAGATTAAATATAATTCCATCTTTTCTGTCCCAAATTCCTTATTTGAGTTTTCTTGTAATATTTTTCTTTTAACTTGGGAAAACATTGGAGTTTTCTGTTGGATTTTCTTGTTTGGTTTTCAGTTTCTGAGACGTATTGGTATCTTTCCTTGCCAGACTGAAATACACAACTGAGATTTGTTATAAATAGCTAGTCAAACACTGGAATTCTTCATAGTATAAAAAGCCATGGTCACAACACTGGTTTGTGCATTCCTGTTACAAGATTTACTGTGATATGAAAATGCCTACAATGGGTTATTGAAACTAAAAGTAGTGTGGATTAAGAATAGTGTGAGTTAAAATCCCCTGTTAAGACCTTTTTCTTTTTTTTTAAATACTTAACCAAGAAAACTGCATAGTTGTGTTTACAGAAATGCATACCTTCAGTGAGTTTATTATACTGAAATCACAAGGTTAGCCAGTGTTGTACACATATGCACATATGAATAAAGAACAAGCTGACTGAAGAAAATTCAACATAGGGTTTGCAATTCAATAAACTCAAATTTGCCAGCTTAAAAAACTGTGAACTTTACTGCAAATTTGGGACAAAAAATTCCCTGCAAACAAGGGGACTGATTAATTGGGGCTATATAACATACCTAAAGAAGTAATGTGTAGTAATACTTTTTCCAAACAAGTTTCAAGTCTTTTCAGGCAAAACTTTATTGTCTTCCATTAACTGCTGTGGAGAATTCAGTAGATGCTCACCCTATTCAAATAGGGAAATCTCAGCTCCACTGAAAAATAGGTTAATGTTTCCAATCTAGTCTTTATCATGAAGCTATCACGGATGCTTTGTTCTAAAGAAAGGATTCTAGCCTCAAAAACCTCTTTACATTTCCTATGCATGAGACATTTTTGCAAAGCATCTTCTCACCAGCCTTGTTCCACACTATGAGTCCATTCATGAGTGTAACAGGATGATCCTGGCAAATAGGTAATGATTTTCCTGAGACAGGAAGGGAAGCAAGAAGCTGTTTCACAGGACTAACCTAAAGATGCTCAGAGGGATTTTTCTTCTGGTACCAGAGCTGGGCTGTTTATCATAATATTGATGGGGTAGAAAGAAGATCTCTTCACCTATGTTTCCTAACAATATCTGTGTAACTCTGTAGGTTCAATTGCAACAGGGGAAATTCTGAATAGAAATTAATTTTTTTCACAATTCAGTCATCTCGCTGCCTACTGCTTTCACACTAGTCGGGGGAGAAAGGTGACATTAGCCTTACAGACATTAAATCTGTAGTAGCCACTTTGTGTGTCTGGCCCTCCTGCTCACTTCTGTCACCTTGTTTGTTGTTGAAATGACAGAGTGGTGTCTACTGCCTACTGGCTGTAGTTGGCTGCTCTAAAGTCCTGGAGATCATGGTTTATTTAGCCTTGTGCACCTCCAAAGCTCAGTGTAACACAGGTTTCCTATTCAAGGTAGCATGGTGCATAGAAAGATAACACTGTACTCTTGGCCAAATGATGCATAGCGAAACCCTTCAGTTCAGTGGCCCAAATCTGTTTTGACTTTCTATTACATGTATATTGTCAGTTTCTTATCTAGTGTTTCTTTCTATTTCTTCCTATAACTATCACCTTCTGCTGTGCATTTCTGAACTGGTTATTTATGTATAGGTGAAGCTCCAGTCTATAGCTGTGACTGACTCTGTTCTGTCTGTGTTGTACATTTTTGAATACCACATTGGGATGCTTTTCAGCCTGCATGTATTATGTTGGGTGTATTTGGTATGGACCTTGGTTAGCTCTTTGACAGACTACAGATGGTCTGTTCATCAGTCTGTTATCTAGCTGCTTATCAGTCATGCTCTCAAACTCCAGTCCTTGTTTCAGTTGCACAGCTGCAGTAATTAAGACTCCATTGTTTCTATGCTTGCATAGCATTGCTTCAGCCCACAAGTGGGAGTCCTGCAGCAGCCCAAGTGTGCTTCTGTCTGCCAGTGCCTCCCACCCAGAGTTTGAAGAGGTGGCAAGGAAGCAAGTCATGCCTCTTCTGTAGTTTGGGAAAAGTCTCTTTTTCTGCTTTCTGCTCTGCTCACTAGGGTAAGCTCTGATCTTCAGCCAGGAGTCTTACAGTGAAAGACCACCTACCAGAAAGAGGAGTCCTCAACCAGTAGTATTCAGGGAGAGTTGGGAAAGCCTTGCATGAGGGACAAGGCAATGGGAGGAGGACAGAGAGAGATTAATAGAAGATGGGAACTCTTTCCCCTCCTGCCCTCATCCTTTACAAGGTGGAATTCATCAGTTTCTTTGAAGGAAGCAAGAAAGAACTCCTGGGTTTGAATCAAACCGGGAAATGGCTGCGGCAAAACCACCTTGAACAAAATTTTGTAGTGCAGGCAGTGCCTCACAGACTTACATGAAAAGCTGAAAAAGATTCCAGTCATATCCCCTAGTCAGCCAGAAATATTGCACCCTGAGGCGTGTTAAAGGATAGAGCTGTACAGGCAAGAGTTATAGCTCTTCCTGTAACTTCTCCTTGGATGGATGAAGAGGTCTACAGAAAGGAAATTTGATCAATTCAATTTAGACTAGAGAAATAAAATGACAAGAAGATCTTATTTCTTTCATCTTTATTAAATTCTAGGGTACATTTCCTTACAAGACTTATGTGATTGTAACATTTTATTGATTTAGCATGGTATGCAAAGTAGTTAAAAATACTAGTTTTAAAGAAGTTGGAGCCATACCCTGGCATATTGACATATCCAGATTCCCTTACAGTTTAATGAACCTTTCCTGTACACTGTCCAGTAACACTTGATTGATAAGGGACTTTATGTGCCTGTTATTTGAGGGTGCCAAGACAGGGATTTGAATGTCTTATATGCAGTCAGAAAGGTAGCCCAGGGTACAGCTGAGCACAAAGTGCTTGATAGAATACTCTATCGACTCCCCTGCCTATACACTTGGCTCCCCTACACTTCTTCCTACGCATGTGGAGTTACCATCCTGACAGGTATATGGAATGGTTTGTAACATGCAGCAAAGCAGAACCAATCTCCTTACAGGTAGTAGTGTTGGGCACAGGTATCTGACTTGGGTGCCTTGTTTATGAGATTTTTTTGGTTTTGTTCTGGTTTTTTTTTTCAGTGCTGACTGATCCTTAATTTGTCATCTTTAGCTTATTTTAAAAGAAAATACAGGACCATCAGGGACTTGCTGAGTCACTGTCTTACAATCTCAAATAAGAATAGTCCTTTTTCTCTTGCAGCCAACTCTGTTCTGGGATACCTGTGTAGCTTATTTTCCAGAATGTGTCTTTAAATCAACTAGATTGTCCTGCCCTCGTCACTGTTGTTTAGGAGGCTGTTCCATGACCTTACTGCTTGGAGAGTTACAAGCCCTCTGCAACTAAAATGTCTTCATAGTCTTAAATTTCCTTACAGCAAGTTTGTACACATTTGTCCTTGTGCCAGCGTTGTCCTTCCAGTTGAATAGCTTCTCCCCACCCTCAAGTTATGTAGGCATTTCTCTTCTGAGAAGCCCCTATTGCTCTGCTTGTCACAGGGGGCCTTCTCTGTGCCAGGAGAACTGGGCTTTGGCATTAAAGATTATTTTCTCAAACAAGGATACTTTGTGCTTTGTGAATTTTATGCCAACAGTTGAAAAGATCCTCAGCTTCCTCTGACCTGTGGGAGTTCTCCTCACAGAATATGCCCTTCTTAAATAAAAATCCCCCATGTGGGAATTTTCAGACTCCTGTTAGCTTTTGTGATCAAGTAGCAAAGAGAATCCTCAGGTAACCCGTGAGGAAGAAGTTTCTGAGCAAAAAAGGCTTGAGTGCCAGGGACTTGGGGATGTCAAAGTCAAGCAATAATTAAAACTACCATCATTTAGTGGTCCTTTTGCACTGAAGAGACTCTTACCATTGCACTCGCATCATAAGGGCAAATTTCTTCCAGAAATACTGAGCAAATAAGATGTTTGGGTTAAAGCATCTGGCAGCCTCTATCTTGCATGCTTCTCTGACAGTTATAGCTAATGTCAAATTGAAGATTTGGAGCTTTTAGGTCCTGTATTAATGGCCCTGTCTAATTCTTTACATTCCTTGAGATTTGTTTATGTCTATGGAGGCTAAACAGATTTGATGACGGAAGAGGCTGTATGTTACATTAAGCTGTGCAGGGAGAGAACTGAATTCCAGACTTCCTAGCATGTCTTTGGTTACTTGTGCTGAGATCAGCATGGGACTAACCTTGTCCAGGGAGTCAATTTAAAAAAAGTAATTCTTACTCAATGTTCAAGATTTTAGTTACTGGTCTGTCAGCCATCATGTTTAGGTGATTTCTTTGAACACTTGGATATAATTTTTGCTTTGATTTCCTAAAAAGAATAGAATTCATTTGTGTATTGTGGTTTAAGCAAGAAATCCCCAATAGCAAGAATGGGAGATTGGACTAATAGTTGGCTGATATGTTTGCATTCATATCCTATACCAGCCAGGTTACAAGGTCACAGATTCTGTGGACAGATTCCTCTCTGGTTGAGACACAAACTGTGACTTGCAGTTTACTAATCAACTTGAGTTTTTAGCAATAGTTCATGTTCAGCTGAAATTTAAAGCAAGTCTTCCATCTGCCAAGATAACATGACATTAACTGTGGCATAAATGTTATAGGCTCTATAATGTAATAGGGTTTGAGGTCCTTTTGCTTTGGATTTCCTTATTGTGTGTATGCTATTGAAGGAGACCTCTCTCTTTGTTCTCACTCCTGTGCTACTCCCAAGAGGAATGTTTTTATAGCCAGGATACTGAAAATCTGAAGCAATGTCAGAAAAACAGAAAGCACAGGCTAAGAATCATCTTCACCTCAGTAATGGCCTCAGCCTGGAGCTATCTGCCACTGCTTGTTCTCAAATGCTCTCTTCTGTTTCTGTTTTTAAGGCTTTTTCCTGGACCCTTGGTCTGTAGGAGAGGCGCTCATCCTTTCAGTAGCAAAGATAGGGTGGTGCCTCCTAATGTGTGCAATAGAGATATATATCCACAACAGGTATAAGGTTTGTTTTACATACACCACAGATTGCCACAGGAAAAATGTTTTGTTAAATTGCCTTGGAAACTTCAGTTGCGAGCCCAAATCTTTGCACATCTAGAGCAAGGCAGCTTTAAGACCAGGCTTTCTAAGATAGATTGTGGGTTTCTTTTGTTGCCCTCCCCTTCCCAAAAAGCCATAGATGAGACTTGCAATCTGTTTTAAACTATTTCTTCTGGGTGAGGATAATGAAGTCTTTTAAAGTAAAAGCTCCACGCTTTTCTCTTATTCCCAACTTGAATATTTCCACAGTCTCTTGATGCATTTACTGTAAGCCTAGAAAAAGCTTCTTCAGAACTATTTTTTCTCTTTTATGTTTTGTTTTCCTGATTCATCCAAAGTTGCCTAAATAGTGGGGAATGGGCACAGCAGAAACCCAGGGGCACTGAAAGCATTTTGAATTCCAACACAAGCAAGATGTAGCTAAGCACAGGATCACCAGGCCACAGAGTGCCATGTTGCAGTTTGTGCAAGTCTGATGCTTGTTCAGCATCTGTGATGTGTCTAGGATGGAGGGATCTGAAAACTGGGAAGTATGAGATTCTAACTCAGAGAGGTTTTTTTGTGGGTTTGGGTGGAGGGGGGACTTCTTGCCAGCATGAGTCCATGAGAACAATAACATCCTGGCCTGCTGCTAGTGAAACAGCATGCTTGTGTGCATTAGGAAGCTTGTGATACACATCCCAAATGTGACTGTTGGCAAGGTGCTCGTATTCCCAAGCAAAATCAGAGGAGTATCCTCATATGAGTATGGATAATGTGCAGACTGAATTACAGAAAGCTGATTCCATGGGTATTTTGAAGCACAAAAGTGTGCAGTTCTGGCATCCCACCACTTGATTCTGGGTATTGTCTTTTTCCCTGCTATTTTCTTTCTCCATTGTAATTACTTCTGGGTATGTGACCCAGCTTGCTGGCTTTGGTGTCATGCCTATTTTCTGTGCATATAGTGGAGTAGACAGGCATTTTGGGTGTCTGCTGCTGCCTAATAAGAAAGCAAAGCTGAGGTATGCACAGCAATGGAAGGACCACCAAATGCTGCAAACCCCAGCTTTTGCTTCCTTTTTTCAAAGCCTAAGTTCAGTGGTTTGCTGCACTTTTTCCTTCAGGCAAACCACATATTGGCCATTCCCCCGTCTGGGCTTCCTCCTGCAGCTTGAAAAAGTGCAGCCAAAATAGCAAATTTTAGTCCATCACAATTGTTGTATTGCAGTAGCAGTGGAGTCCTGCCAATCCACAGCCTCATTCCAGTCTATGCGGTACAAGCAGGCCGTGGAGGTGAGTCTGTCTTACGAGGGCAAATCTTCTCTAAATGGTTGGGCTGTATAGCATGAATGTGAGTCTTGCTGCTGACCTGATCAGACAATAACCAGATCAATAAAAATGTAATCTTTCTGGCCAGACTTCTTGCAAAGTTGCCTTTCATTTAATCTATACCAATAAAGTCAAGCCCTTGCTTAGGTATTTTTATTAATATTTTTACAAGTGGTAGAAGAGTAGCCTTAGGCAAGTCTTTCCTATCTGCATGTCTCAGGACATTATAATCTGAAAGGATGCTGTCATGGCTGATAGCAGTTATATAAGATGATTACAAAAACAAGTGAGCTTTCAGGCCTGTTTACAAAAGCCATGATATAGAATAGAATAGACTATTTCAGTTGGAAGGGACCTACAATGATCATCTAGTCCAACTGCCTGACCACTTCAGGGCTGACCAAGCTAAAGCATGTTATTAAGGGCATTGTCCAAATGCCTCTTAAACACTGACAGGCTTGGGGCATCAACTACCTCTCTAGGAAGCCTGTTCCAGTGTTCTGCGAGTCTTTCTCCCAATGGCAAGAGCTCCAGGAGCTATTTTACTCTGGAGTGCAGCAGGGGAATTGACAGAAATTAATATTTAGACCTGAGTGTGATTGCAGGTAATGACACACGTGAGTTAGTGGTGCAGGAAAACCTACAAAAGTAAGAATGAGGAGATCTTCCTTCAGTTTCAGTACTGTCACCAGCAAATTGCTTTGTCTGTCTCTGCTTTCTACTGTCAGCCTTGTATCACAGTTTGTCCCCTTTTGTAGTCCCACCTAGCAGAGGGTCTGTGTCCTTAAATTGCCTGGCAGAGTGGTGTTGTGATCCACTCTGAAGTCTCTTTGCATGCTAGTAACACAAGGAGCTATTCAAAGCTTTTTTTTGGAAAAAAACCTCCTGTTACAGTTTTAGAACTTGCTCATACTGAGCACCTTGTGCAGCAAAAGTAATTGTATTCTTGGAGTAAATGGGCAGCAAAATGGTTTCCAAGGGGAGATTATAGACCATGACTAAGATGTGACTTCTGCGGAGCTTTGTTTTAATGACAACATATTGCTGTATATAAAACACGTACATTGAGGTAAATTCATATTCTTTGGCACTGGCATCTGAGAGGTTATTGCATGTTCATTGTAACCAGGCAGGCACAACAACAATTTTATTTTGAGTTGGCCTGTAAGCAGCTTTAGGATATTGCAAAAAGCTCTGCAGTGCCTGGATTTTATGCATTTGCATTAAACCCCAACAATTCCAGGAAGCGTCTGAGTTCTTGTGCTGCTGATCACTTGTCTTTCTCCTCACTAAAGACTATGTGGAAGAGAGCAAGACTAAGGCTGCAGTTATGGCCTAAATCATATGAACAAATAGAGGAATGTCTTCCTCAATTATTTTTGAAATTAGTCTGCAGCTTGAGTTCCCTTTTCTGGCACATAACTCCCAGTTCTTTCAAAACCCTGCTTGCTTAAGCAAGATCAGAAAACTGTAAACTACCACATCTTCCGAGCTCACAGTCCCCGCTTGCTGTGCTTGATTACAAGGCTATACTGAAAGTGGGAGTAAGGTTCAAGACATAGGGCAAAAGAGGGCAGCTGAGGTCATGTTTCCAGGACCTGGGGCTGGGAGGCAGGCCAGATTCTGCTCCAGGCTGTGCTGTGGCACACTATGAATTGGGATCCACTTACTCAGACTGCTGAGCTCTTGCTCACTTATGACATGGCAGTGGTTTACAAGGCACAACTGCAGAGAGGATTTATATACTAAAGTGAGCAAAGGATTCACAGTTTAGCCTGTGACATTCAATTTTGGTTTGTTGTGTGCCCTGTTTTACCAGAACTTTAAATGGAATTCGGTATTTCTTTCCTGGCAAGATCTGTAGATAGAAAGCTTTAAAGTTAGCTTCCACCTCCAAAACAGAGCACTGTTAAAGACTTCCAAGGTAGTTATGCATGAGCAGATATGTCTGTGTGAGTTAGATCTTGGTAGCCAGGTTGTGACAGTGATTAACAGCCTGGTTAATCAACCTGGCTGAAACAGTGAACTGATGTATTCATGCTCCTTCTGGAGCCAGGTCATCGTGGGCTAACTTGGGTATTGATCCTTCCAGTCTTGAATTAAAACTTTAAAATCACCTTGCGCTTCCTGATGCGTGTGCTGTGACTGTAAGCTGAGATGCTCTCTTTAATTAATAGCTTCAGTCCCAACCCTGGCACAGCCTTGCTGTTCTGGTGGCCACAATATACTAGATGTGATACAACCCAAAAAGCTATTGTTTGCTGCCCTGGTGCACTGCCTGTCCTAGGATTGAGGAGAGCAGTAGAATTTTGGTGCAAGCCTAACTGAACTCTTAGCTGTCCTAACTATCAGCATGAGCTAAGTGGCCTGTACTGCAGAGTGGCTTCAGGCCCTTGGGTTCCCTGGTCTGCACACCACAGCGTAGGCATGGTGCTGCATCAGAGCAAAATCAACAGGCAGATTTATTAAGAGAATAGAATGCAAACTGCAACTTGGCCAGAGCAATTTCTTAATGGTGCTTGAAGTGAGGCTAGAAGTCATACTCCAACTGCAAACTGCTGTTCTCGGGACAGCAGAGAACTAGTGTTCTCACTAGTCGACTAGTGAGCAGCCATGAGCTAATTGGAGCAAGATAGCATTATCCAGTGCAGCTGTTCTGTCATTGTTTGCACAGGTGAATATCACTCAGAGCAAACCTTGCTGGCCAAAATCTTTCAAAATCCAGTGGGAGCTGTAGGCTGAGAGAGTTGTTCTGTCCCCTCTGACTGAGCTGCTCCCTGTTCCCCTTGGCTGGAGACGAGGCTGAGTGGGAGTATTCTGCTCAGCATGAATTCCTGCCCTAAGCATTCCTCCCTCCCCGCTGTGCCCCAGTGACTGCTTGATCTGCTGTGCTGCATTAGATTGTCCTAATCCCCTGCTTCCTATGTCCTCTTCCCTTTGGGAGCTGGGGAAGCCAGTGTGTACCAAGCCTTTGCTGTGAGTGCAGCCCAGCTAAGACCTGTGGACTGCTTGGGCAGCTCCCCCTGACCTCAGCCTCTGCTGTAGCAGGAGTCAAGTAGCAGCTTCTTAACCCAGTGCACTAGTGCTCCTGCAATGGCATTTGACAGGGCCCGTGTTTTATCTAGAGGGGGACCTTTAACCAACACAATAATATCTGAAAATTTTTTGCTGGTGACTGAGTGCAATTAAAAGCTAAATGTCACACAGCAGTGTCAGCTGCACTTTTCTAGTGAAAATGTTACATGGTGATTTGGTGGCAGCAGTTAATTAGTTTGGGCAAATGATCTCTTGCTGTGGGTGTTTATCAGTGCAGTAACATTTATAGTCAAGCTAACTGGGTAGAAAAAAAGGGAGGGGAATACTCTCTCTGACCTTTTGCATTAGGGAGGGCAGATCATCAAGCTATGTGACTCTTTGTAAGACAGGGACCTGGCTCTGTGCTTTTTTCCCCTCAGTTCTTTGCTAAACAAAATGCTCAGCGGCAAGAGTGTCTCCTGAAGGTCACTGAGCTGCACACAACAAGAACTGACAGGTCTCTTTCCAGGATCTGACTGAGCTGCAGTAAATAAGAGAAAATGAGAGACATCCAGGTTCAGCAGAGCTCTCTGAAGGAGTGTGTGGGAAGGTCAGGCCAAAGTGGGTACCAGTAACTGTGCTTTGTGTGCTCAGTGCAGATCAAGAGAGGCCCAGTGAGTAAGAGAACTTCCAAATTATAGAGCATGATTGTGCTAGAACATGTTGCACTGGGTTTATAGAGCAGGCGTGTGACTGTCTGGCACCTTTCCCAAGGAATAGTGCTGAACTTCCGTGAAGAGAGCAACGCCTATTGGTGCCCAGAAACATAGTGCCCTTAATTTAACTAAGTTTGAGTGAGTTCATGGCGAATACATCCTTGTTGACCAGTCTAGTCTAAAATGCACTACATAAATCTTCTCTATAATTTAAAATAAAGCTGACTTGAACTCATAACATTATAATTTGAATATGCTTAGCTTTAAGTGTGAAACAGTGTGTAGGCTGACTTGTTAAGTGTATGTATCGTTTAAAGGATATATAGTGCATATTTTTGGGCACCACAATAAGAATGCTGTGGGATGAGTTGGAGAGGATCCAGAAGAAAGTAATGAGAGTAATCTGGGGAATGTGATCTAGAGGAGAAGTTCGGATGATTTTAGGGGTATGCAGTAGAGGAGAATGGGGGAAGAAGACATCAATCTTGAAATACCTAAAAAAGCTGTTGTGAAGGGAATAATTTGTTTCTTGTTCATGGGATGGGGAGAGTTGGGGGGTACAGGGGGCAGGGAAATCTGTAGCAAAGACGACTCAGATTGGATGCTAGGTGAAGCACTGGGAAAAGATTATCTGGAGAGACTATGAAGTCTCAATCATTGAAGATCTTGAGAAGGAGGTTGGGGAAACCTCTTTCAAAAGCTACTATGGCTGTTGATTCAGCTTTGGATCAGATGGAATGGCAAGAAGACTTTGTGAGGTTCCGTTCCAGTCTTGCCTTTTGTAGACAAGGTCAGAATGAACACTGGGCCACTACCTATGCTTTGAGGTGCAATTCAAGCAAATGGTTTCATTGATCTTTTTTATTACTGCACAGTAAATAACTTTGGTTCCATTCCAATATTCTTTACTCTGGAAAAAGTTGGATTAAATCCTTTTTGCACAGTTAGGAGCACAGCTATGGCTTCAAGATATTTCCTGATAACTTGTTATGTTATTTAAAAGCATTTTATGTATTTGTAAAGGATGAAGATGACTTTACAGGCTCCCCTTTCCACTTTCAGTGACATGTGTAGATGTTTGAGTTGTGACTATTGTAGAAATCAGTAGGGTATTTGGATGGCCCCATAGATAATTCAAGCTGAGACATGTAGGGAGGAAGTACTAGATAAAGTTTGGGCTTCTAGATATCTTAGTACCCCATCTTGGAGAACTTATCTGTGGTGAGTCTCCATTCTGTTCAAAAAATGAACAAAAACATGTCTCGTGACTACTTTAGACAGGATAGCATTTAACCTTTTTATTGACATCATCAGTTCCTGGTGTGTCAGAGACAGAATCCAGATGCCAAATGTTATCAGGGAAAGTTTTCAGCAGCAAAGCGCTGCTCAGTAGTTAATAGTACATGCAATTTTTGGTGGTTTGTCTCGTGCACTGACCGTCTTCCAGCAGTGCTACGTCTGCATTTTCTTGCCTTCCTGACCCCATTCTTTCTCTAACATGGGTCAGCAACTACTAAAAATGGTATTGTATACCCACTGGGAGTGAGGGCTCCAGATTCTGCAGTGATGCCTGTGGGGCCATCTCTGTGTTGTTATTATCTATAAGTAGCTGCATTCAGCTGCAGACTTGGTCATCTTACAGCAGGGAGATAACTGGGGAAGGATTGAAGGAGATGTAAATCAACTGCTGGACCAAGAGAAAATTGAAGCAGGCTTTCAACATCTTTCTCATTAGAATCCACCATAAGTTGTTCATGGGGCCTGGGGAATACAATTTACAAGTTGTTCTCTTTAGCCAAAATTTGCCTGTTGCTTCTCACTGGATAAATGCAATCCTTAGTCAGAGACTGAAGGCGCTTGTTCCAGTAATTGAATTGTTTCAAACTGGTTTCTGGAACAAATTTATGTGGCTTCATATGTTGTTTCCAAGGCCCAAATCCTTTCTTCTTGCTACAGTGGAGATTGATAGTAGTCACGTTGAATGGTAGCAAGAGGGAATCTGCGCCTTCTACAGAATACTAATTGTGGCTATGAGGCTGGGGGACATGCTCTCCTTCCAGGGGTGAGGGTAGGAAAACAAGCAGAGTATCTTGCTGGCATCACCTTGTAAAAGCCTATGGATGATGCGAGGGTAAAGAGTATGTTGATTTAGTCAAAGATCCTCTGTTCCCTGCAGTGTTTACCTGGTGATTCCGAGAAAGCAAACTGGTGGATTAGGAGGAATTCTAGAACATCCCAAGTTCAGATATAGTGTTTGTAGTTTTAGGGGTTGGGGTTTTTTTCTTAATAAATTGAATAAATGCAATAGAAAACTGAGGAGTGGCATACTCTTATAGGTTTATGCTGTAGCTGCACAGCACTAATGATGTATTCAGAAAACATTCTGCCCTGATAGTATGTTGGGAAATGGATCCTTCCTCATCAGAGGAAAAAGAACTTTGAACCATGGGGGTATTAGGGAGAAGGGTATAGGCTGAGTACGAATTTTAAAGTTCCTTTCTTAAAAGCAGAAGAGAATTTTCTGTTTGTAGATGTGCCTTTAGTGTGGGAAAGGAAAATTATATAATTGTAGTGATTTGGAGTAAAACAGTACTGTGATGCTCAGGACTCTCTGGTTGCTTGTCCTCCTATTCAGCAGCATGCTTGGTCTTGCTCTGCTTTTTCCACATCACACAGAGGAAAGCGAGAATTTACTTGAGTATGGGTAATAATAGCCTCACTCACTGATGTTGGAAGTATAAAATAATAACCAGGGGAAAAATGTTTTGCATCATGGGTCCTTTTTGGGCAAGGTAGATCTGTTCACAGTATGATTGAGCCTGCACCCTTCCTCCCCTTTGTTTGCTAATACTAGATAAAGCTGCTGCTGCTGCTTGCTTTCTAATGGAAGACAAGGTGGTCAGCTGTGAGTCCACTGAGCAGTCCTGCATGCTTGCTTCTCTTGCTGCTAACTCCTGGTGTGATCTTGCCTTTAATAGTGGCTTGGGGATAGTGTCTGCTCTGGACTGTCTTTGCACATTGTATAATTTTGGGTTTTGTTGTCTTCTCAACTGTGGAAATATCTGGAATTTTAATGTGAGATTTTTCTGCCTGAAACTCCTATTTCCAGGTAATTAATTCTGTGACTGTGCTGCAGATGTTGCTTTCTGTGCCTAGGAAAATATTGACAGGAGGCTGAATTAGATGCAAGTGTAAAAAACAAACAAACAAACAAAAACCCCCCAAAACACCAACAAAAAAACAAACCAAAAAAACCCACAAAAACAAACAAAAAACCCTAAACAAAACCAACAAAACCAAAAAAACCCCACCACAATGCAAAACAAAACAAAACAAAAAAAAACCAAACCACAAACCATAGCAAACTTCTCTTTCTGCAGTTGTATTTCAATTTGTTTTTAAAAGGGAGATCTAATTGTGATTATTCTAAGGAACAAGGTGGATGCTCAGTTGAGGAAGTAGCATCAATTGTGGTGAGATGGGATTCACACTATTTCCATTCCCCAACAGGGAGAGCAAAATAGTAGTCAAGTCAGGAAGCCATCCTCACACAGACCAAACTCAGTTCTCGCTTGGGTTTGACTGATTTCACAGGTCAGGTTTTCACGTGTTCTAGCAATAGCTAGGGCCAGGAGAATCAAATGTATTTGTACAGTCATGCCCATAGCGTTGTCACTGGGAGCATAGAAGCCTTATCCTCAATTTCCAGGTCAGTTCTTCAGTTGTCATCATTTTGGAACTGAAAAAACCTACCGATTTCTTCATCAACCCCAATCTTTGTTATCAGTCCCAGAACCCATTGCTCAGAAGAGTAACATTCTGATAACAAGTGTATCTGCCTCCTAAAAGGCTGGATTAAACTGGAGTTGGCTAAAAAGTGAAGTTGTAAATTTAGTGGTGGAGTCATTGGAACTGTGGTGATCCATGACCATAGTATCTGAGTGCCAAACGTTCCTGGATTTCAGTTGTCAGTAGGCAAGCCCATTCCTAAGTGACAACTCATACCTTTGCTGATCCCAACCACTGCAGAATGTGGTACAAGTAAATGTACCACAATGTACAAATGATGGGTATAAGTAAAAAATTCATGTATTGTGCCTACAATATTGCTTTCACCTCAGCCAAAATCTGGGAAGGCTAACATCAAAGGACGCTATTTTGTTGCTTTGGACTGAGAGTACTAATTATAATGGGAGTACTGATTATAATCCTTTTCATAATCTCTTTGTTAATACCTTGTTTAGTTGTGAATTCATCTTTTCTTTTTGTCCTTCCCATCTAGTTTCTGTTCACCATTAAAAGAGATACGTGTACATGGAGAGTATTTTTCTTTCACCTCTGAGAGAGCTTTCTAACCTTTATCAGACTGGAAATGCCATGCTCTATTGAAACAAGGCAAGCACAGTTGTGCCTGTTTTGATTGTTTTGCTGTTGACATTTTTGAGATTATGCAACCAGGGATCTGTGCAGTTTGGTGAAGAGAATGAGCTCAAACCTCTAAGGTTACTGTGAGGTTAATAATGAAAACTCATACAGCTCGGAAAATGTGTCCTCGAATCGATTGGAGACAGTACTGGGTACAGAGCAATTATTCCCAAGAACAACAATTTCCAGTTCAAACAAGCTCAGATTGTATTTACAGCAAAGGGATACTGGGGTCAAGGGGATTGTTTAAGTTCTGATACGCTTTGATGACATCCGCTACATTTTCAGCAGAAAAGATAAGCAGACGCCAGGAACATAGTCTAGAAATGGTAGTTTCCTGCCTTCAGTAGAATTGCACCTGCTGAGTTCAGAAAGGGACTCAAGAGGGGAAAAAAGTCCCATTTTCAGAGCCTGTCCTTTGCATTTGTGTTTGAAAGAAAAGGCAGACAGAAATGTAATTAATCAAGGTGCGAGGAAACAGGATTGTAAAGAGATTTATGTACATCATCTGCATGTATAATGGCTCTGTCAGCTGCATGACAGCCGCTATGAAGGGGCTGCTGTCTAACATGGTGGAATTTAGAGCTCTGCAAGGCTGAGGCAGGTGAAGGTGGGGAGGTTGCTACCGGGTGATGTGGGTCCCTATTTTCCTCATCCTTTGGTTTTGTTCTGATCACCACAGAACTGGGACAAAGAAGGGGAGAACGGAGGGTCAACACAGTTTGTTGATATAAACAAAAAGCTAACTTGTAAAGATTTGGGAGTTTACTTTGGGCTACTTTGTGAGCAGAAGGGGCATACGTGAATGGCTAAAGAGTATTCTCTTTGCATTTGTCTGTCATTGTTCTCTATAGCACTGCAGTTGCTAGCAGTGCTGGCTATCTCCAGCAAGAGTAAGGGATGAGGTCTGTTAATCATTTTGCTTTTCTAGGCTATCACAAAGGCGCTGCATTGCGGCATCGCCCCCTAAGTCAGGCTGATACTGTGTGCTGCAGCTTAGCCATACGCTCTGAATGCAGTATGCCAAATACCAAATGTATGTGCATGGAATAGCTGTCATTGCTGCACCCACATGGCCTTGTGGACTTAAAAAGCATCCTGAATTTTTTTCATGAATTTTACAGCATGCTAAACTTCCATGATCCCCAGTACGTGCTACGTGCCTCACTCACTGATTTTAATCACTAGAATAATACTCTTTTAAAGATCCTTTAGAATATATCAGCAATATTCTCACTATTCTCTTCTGTTCCTGAACTCTGGATTTTGCAGAAACTGAAAAGCAGTAGACCAGTAGCTCCCACAATTGCTTCTGGGGAAAAATCTGGAGAAGTTAAGGAGAGCCACTTCAGACCTGCCATGGCGTGCATGGCAGTACAGCATGCAATATGCACCTTGCCCTGCTGTTTTTTTCCTCCTGTCGGTCTCTTCAGGTCACTCTTTACACACTCCATTCTTGTCAAATAAAGCAAATGTTTTTGGTGCTGGGAGCACTGGTCACTGTCAAAGCAAAGATAGATGGCTTTCCAGGCAGGAAGGACATCTTCTGGGAATTTGTTTTAGAGGGGTTTTTTTTTGTTTGTTTGTTTCATATTGGAGGAAGAAATTTATGTCTTTTGACAGTAGTGTCCTGGGGGAATCTTTTCTTTATTGATACTTCAGTGTTGTCCTTTGATGTAATAATCCTGCAATGCATAGTCTGTCACTCAGAAATGAAGAAGTTGGGCTTCTGGTGCAAGGGAATACCACCAAAGCTGAAAATAAAAATAATTATTTAAATCTACAAGACAGAGACAACAGTTATGCCTTAACTTAAAGGACGATACTACTGCACAGAACCATTCATGATGAATATGAAAATAAACCAGCAGCTTGATTTCATAGAAATATAATCTAAACTGACAGATTTTGTATTTGCACTTTGTCCAGGGTATGTCATCAGCCAACTTAAAATACACAGATACTTACAAGTAGCTCTTTCATTGCATAAACTTTTTAAATATACCTCAACCACGTCCTGCTCTGTAGCAGTTTTCTCTTTGGGGAAAATAATCTGTTTGTAAATATGGGGGATTGTTTTTGTTTTCCTCGGAACTCCATTTGAAAATGTAATAAGGTACTAAGACTACCAGTCCATAGGATTTGAGACTGAAGAATTTGTGTTGCTCTGTTCAAAAGATCAAATTTTGATATATGAGAGTAAAGCTCATAGGTAAAATATGGGCTGCAAAGATAGAGAAATCAGCTTGGTTAAATTGTCAGGGAAAGGAGAAACTGGACACTTAGATTCATCATCCTAAGTGAACGTGCATCAGGTATAAGACCTTTGGAAAATAAGGTTAATATAAATTTCACTTTTAAATTGGCAGGTTGTTACTGGAAGAATTCCCTCGCCATTTGCTTTAGTTCTGAGGAACTGATTTTTAGACACTGAAGGACCAAATCATTGTGTAACTAGTAAACTACAGCACATCCTTCAGTGTATTTGAGGATAAAGGTAACTTTATACATTGAGCACTTTTGAAAGCTAGGTGGCATGGGGCTTGGGTTAATTGTTTCTTTTCCCTGCCCCTCAGTCGGATACAGTGTAGCTGGAGAGATGTTTGGAAAACTAGAATGTGTTTCTGGAATTGCAAGCCTGGCATCTGGAGCAGAGTCTGGAGCAAGTTATTTGTATTTTTTTAGCTGCTTAGGAAAAGCTAAGGGTTGGGAAATAGTAAATGTACAGTTTCTTTTCAGAAACAAAGCATTTTCCTATTCTCATTGGTGGCGTATGGGGTCTAAATAAGAATCAATTCATAAATGGAAACAATAACAGTGGTACTGTGGGATTAAATGTTTCAAATTTTGGCTAATCACAGGAAAGGTCAAATTCGACATATCTGCCTTTCAGTGGAAGGATTATTATGTTTGTTTTATAAGTTCAAACAACTGATAAAGAATTGCAGGTTTGTTGACCAGTGCTGTGCACTAGAACACGCAGAGTTACTCTGGAAGCCACTGTCCTTGTTTTAGCCTGTTTTGATTTTGCAAGTTACACCACTAATGTCAAATTTGCAAAGATTATTTTGACTGCTTCATCTGTCTCTCTAGAAGAATGTCCCTTTTCTGACATGTGACTTAGGTAGAGCTGCATTTGACTGTACGCTGTAGGTACTGGACAAAAGAAGGATAGGCTTGCTTCAGGTAATGTGACTTCTGAAAAGGCTTCATCTTCTCTTACCTTTTTAAGAGACTTTGTTCAGTTTGGTCACTGCTAATCAGCAATGCTCTTTTACTAGTTAGTACTGAGATTACATTGCTGCCTGTGTTAATATACTTTTGCCACTTAATTTTACCATCTCCAGCTGGGGGTGGGTTCAACTTTTAAATCAGTCTCCAAAGCTTCCAAAATATTCTGGTTGCATCCAATGATCTGTAAGTGGTGATGTGTCATTTTGAATTCATAGTTCAAAATGCACACTTAGCATCTCAGGCTCATGATTTGCTGAAATGCTGGTCTTACCAATTCTGCTACTCTTATTTCCTTGTTGAAGCCCACAGTAAACATCCTAAGTAATGAATTTAACTATTAAAGGCACACTGACCAATGTGACCTTGCCAGAATGCTTCCTCCTGTTAAAGGGATGATTAATAATGGCTTTGAATTGAATACTTGATGTATTCCAAGAAGAATAATGTTTTCCTTGGAAGAGTTTTCTTGCTGTAGGGTGAGATTGCATCTGACACGTTCACCTATAATTCGGACCTAGAGCTGAATATTGTGAAAACACTCTGAAATAAGGTACCTTCTCACACCAGTGTCCTAGGAAACCTAAAATTATTGAATGCGAAGTCTCTTTTTCCTATGATACTTGAAAATTTATTGAGATGCATCAGTCAACAGGTTCAGTATCTTGAGCTTAATTCTTTAAATTTGATTTGCAGTAATATACCATATCTGCACCCTCAGATTTCCAGGAAGCAAATGCTTCACAGTCGGCAGCTCTTGTTCCTACTACAGTATGAACAGTATCGAATGGATAAGGCTGTAAGGCCTGTCCTTGAGTTCTTAAATATATTTCATAAGAATATTGCTGTCCAT
The DNA here is from genome assembly GCF_965638725.1 of Aptenodytes patagonicus. Classification (NCBI taxonomy): domain Eukaryota; kingdom Metazoa; phylum Chordata; class Aves; order Sphenisciformes; family Spheniscidae; genus Aptenodytes; species Aptenodytes patagonicus. The sequence continues at coordinate 26,378,929 of NC_134954.1, forward strand.
GTACAGTTTGAAATTATTTTGGTGCAGTCTCTTTCACTTTCATATAAGTCACTGGCAGGAAAGTCTGGAGGCCCTGGGGAGGAGAGGTAATGAGGGCTGACTGGTGTGGGGACTACTGTTGGAGCTGGCATGAAGCAGACTCCCAGCCATGCAGCGAGGGCAAGAGACTGCACCATCCTCTCATCCAGGTCACCTCTATGCTCCAACCTTCTTCTTCCATCGGTTTGTAGAGCTGGTCTTCAACACAGGTGACATAGCAGTACTGGATATTAAAACCAGTCAGTCCTAGACTCTGGCAGTGAAGTTTACGCTCACAGAACTGTAAATATGCAATGTCTGAGTGAGTTTGAAATTTCCACCTTGTCTCTGTCCATGAGGTCCCTCTAAACTAAGCTAATGTGGCACCCTCCTATTCTGCACTCATCTTCTAGTGGAGATGCTCTTGTGTCTTTTTCTACTCAGAATATAAAGACTGGATTACACTTGGCCATGTTTAGCATCTCTCCTATAGCTTGCTCAGAGCTGATCTCCCAAATCTGTTCTGAATAACACCAAAGAAGAATCACCCTGATTAACTCAGAGCCTGACTTTGCCTCCTTTGTTTGTGTAGTGTTATGTGATTCAAACATGTATGCTGCAAAGAGCCTGATCCCTTAGCTATCATGGCAGTTGTAGTTAAATAATATTAATCCTTGATTTCCTGTTTTCCCTTCAGAAATATTTGGTAGCTTGATCTCGGGGATTTTCTTAGAACTCAGATTAAAATATAAACAGGGACAGAGGGATTTCCTAAAGGTAAAGCAGTTTTACCAGTATTTTTAATGAAAAGACTGTAGCCCCAGTGTGAAACCAGATCATCTGTTGTGTGTTACATGAAGACTGGTCATTCAAAATAGTGTCAACAAAACAGTCTTGCTGCCCCTTGAGACTTATACTTGATAATGCACAAGAGCAATTGAAAGTCTTCTCATGGCATTCATTTTTAATTACTTCTGTGGTACAAGGTCATGAGCATAAGCCACTTGTCAGCCTGGACAGCTTCACAAAGATAAAGACTAGATTTATAGCATTATGCAGAATTCTGGGAAAAAACAAAGGTCACATTTTTCAAATTTAAGTGTTCAAAGTTAGCCTCTTAAATCTGTCTTCAGACACTTATATAAACAGCCTGCTTTTCAGAAGTGCCACGCAGTGGCTCTTTGTGCTGACTTTGCTGGAAACAGTATGTGCCCAGCACATCTATGTTATTCATTGTATTGGTTAGCTAGCTATAGGCTTGCAGGCCTCATTTCAGGTTCTGAAATGTCTTAACCAAAGGTGGCTGCATTGTCAAAGGTTTTAAATCATTATCAAGACAATTCTTCACTCTCAATCGTTCAAGTTATAATGAGGATTACTCCATTGTAAGAAGACCCCATATCTTTTTTTTTCTTTCTTTTTCTTTTCCTGCTCCAGGTTTGACTGTCATGAAAATAGCGTAAGGAAGTTGATGTTTCCATGCAAAGTTGGCATGACTGGGTGCAACATTTTAAAGACTTTTGTGATACGAATTGTTTTACTTCCTAGTGACAATTCTTCATAAAAATTACCTTAACCATTCTTTACAGTGTGGTCTTTTCCAGGCCAGTAGTTAAAGCTTAGTGTATAGTGGAATTTCCTTGTTTCTAGACTGTGACTTAAGACTAAAGAAGACTGTATGCTTTTTGGCAACAAAAACTTTAGCAAAGACTTAGCTTCCGAGCTTTTCATCTTCTGAGGGTGTACTTGATGTAAAGACCTAATAGAAGCGTGCAATCTTTGGAAATATAAATCAAAGGTATTTTCTACAGCATGTTTACATTCTTTCCTTTGTTTAATAAAGTAATAGGTACAAGAAAGGAGGCACTACGAGAGCCTGTGATAACTTGGGTTTCTAACACTCTCCTGTGAGTGCTCTTAAGAAGTTGTTTCAGAGGTGAAGCAAACATCACAGCTAAATCAATATAATTAAAACAGACAAGGGCAGCATGAGATTTGGGAGATAACAGCACTTGCATTAAGGAAAAAACTCCAATTAAGTCCCTGGGAAGTAGCTGCAGAGGTAGGAGGAATAACAATTCCTGAAAGAATATGGAGGAACATTTTTCAACTCAAGGTCTTCATTTGAGGACTGGTGATGACTAGAAGCATTATTTATGTCCAAATTGTTTGAGGCTTTTTTGTTTGCTTTCTGGAGGAGAAAAAAAAAAAGGTTAAAACACAGAGTTTGAGTATAAACCAGGGCTTAGATTCAGGTGAACTCAGATTAAATAATGGCAGAGCAGTAAGACTCGGTAGCAGTAAGATAGTGTGGCTCCTTTTGTTTGCATGTTCCCACAGGCAAGATTCATATACTTGTGCAAGCAAAAGATGAGAGAAGCCCAAAGGTGACCTTTAGGAGTGATGCCACATGTAACTCTGCACTGAAGTACTGGCAGGTGTTGAGATCGTATAGGGGAATCCATGGGAATAATCTTTTAAGAAAACAGTGTGTCTTTTTTTTGCCAGATTGCTGATCTTCCAACTTGTGGGATGTGCCTATAAGGTTTTGAAAATCTGGAGCAGATGCTCTCCTAAATAAACAAAACAAACAAAAAAAAGCCTGAAATCTTATTGACAAAGCCCTTTCAAATTCATGTTTGTCAGGCTTGTCAGCTGCACTAACACTCTTTGATGTTGCTTTTACCTCCTATGTTTGCTGAAGTAGGTGTTGTCCACTGTAAATAACTATTGTTCTGATTTCCTGGCTCATTTGCTCGAATTTCCTCAGTTGTTACACTTTTGGGTAAGAATGGGTGGATGTGGAGACACGGACATGGTGTTTTCATCTTTGCAGATGAGCTGAAAGCTCATCCGAGGTTACTGCTGATCTGAATTGACTCTGATCATGCTCTACTAGACAGTGTCAGATACGTTGTTTCCCAACCAGCAGCCTGTCAGTATTTTGGGAGGCAGTTGTCTGATGAAGGGGCAGCTTTGTGTTGTTGTTTTTCACTTCAAGGGAGGGGAGTGTGGTCTGGGTTTGATTTTTACTTCAAGGCATAGCAGGCACAGGGCTAAGCAGCAGAGTTAAATGGACAGGTAAAAATTCAGCATGAGTTTGGAATGTCAGTGTTTGTTTCCTGTTAGAAACAAGAAATGCAACCATTTTAGTCTTCCACAGAGGAAACTTTTGAAAAATTATAATGGATGGTTTCATCTACCACCCCCCCACCCCCCCAACTCCTTTAAATAGCAGCTATGTCAATGAATAAGACTTGTTGTTGGGGCAGTAAATGACATGTCAGATATTCCAACCAGTACATCCTACCGAGACTACGGTAAAGAATGTACCTGGATACTAGAAGGGATTTGTCTGCTAGTTTTGATTGCTACGATTGATTTAATGTTTAGATTGTGATAGGGCTTAAAGGACTGAACTAGAATTCGCCCCATCATGTTCAACATTGTCCAGACATAAAGTAAATATCACTTCCAAAAATGTTCATCTGAATAATGAAAACAAACGTGTCTGTATGGATGAGTAATCAGACCTGAGCAAATAAACAACAAATACGTAGAGTAGGAGGACATGCCTGCTTCTTTCCAAGTCAGTAGCTGTGACGGGAATGAGGCCAGTCAATTAATAGTTTGTTTGGAGTACAACAGAGGGGCTTTTCAACAAAAGATCAGGCTTTGGGTCAAGAAAGTACATTTATGTGATTTCCTATCTGTTTTTCCCATTGTTTCCACTCTTCTTCAAATCTAATTAAACTGCTCCCCCTCTTCTCTCCCACCCGTAACATCACTCAACAAGCAAGGAAGGTACTGGGGGGCAGTATGTCTTGGCATGTCTGCCAAGGCAAAATGGACCAAGTTGCAAGCGCGTAGCAAGTGGTAATGTGGGAGTCAGAGCTGCAGAGCCATTCATAATCCGCATCTCTCTTCCCCATAATTATCTCCGCTACCCGAGAGAGCTGAGAACTCCCTTAAGCCTCCCTGCAAGTCATTTAGATTCTAATTGGGATTTAAAAACTCTTGAAACCTGAGTGGGTGGCTCAGTGCATTATTGCTGATGAATGTTACCCTGGGTGATGTGCCCAGCAGACCCACAGAGGACCTGCGCTCAGCTTTCCATTGAAGAACTATGTCCTTTTTGTTTTTGAGCACAGATTTGCTCTTTGCCTCAGCTAATTAGGAACTGGTTTCATTCACAACAGCAATTCCATTTGTGGCATTATACCAAAATGTTAATTTAATTTTGTTATGTTGAATCCTTTCCCTTCTTAACATTCCTTTAAAATGGAGGTGATGAAACTTGCTTTTTTCACTTAAATATTTTCTGCCTCTCCTCCCCATTCTGTGTTCTTTTTTTTCCTCAATGATTCACTGAACACAGTTTCATTACCTGCTCAGAAATGTCATCATGAGGACCTTAGCTCTCTAAGGCTTGGCTTTGTAGGCCCATGTCCTTGGTTGGTTTGTTTTGTGGGTTTCCCCCCACCCCCCCGAAGCTCATACTAACTGGTCATTGTTCCGTTGTTGCTAATTCCCTGCCAGACTTCCCTCTTCCTGTTAAACTGTCCCACAACCATAAGCAGAATGATGTGAGAGGGTCCATCAGCACAGTAAAGAGCTGGAGAATTGCACTGCTGGGGCAGAAGGGGGATGACATCACTCTGATGGATTTTACTGTGGCAGCTGCATAGGGACCTCCATATATCAAGCAACTGATAAAAGAAGCCCGTAATTTAGAACAGGACTGATGGAGGCTGCAGCACTACTGTGGCAGTTATTTCTAAGGGAGATGAGGGTTTAGCAATTCAGAGTGGGTGAAGAGGAGGATGGAGGGGCTCTTTTCACCTGGGCAATCTAGTCTGGGTTTGGTTTCCCCACCCCACGCACCCCTTTCCTTTGTTTATCATCTTAAATCTCTAGAACTACTCTCTTCATCAGTTGCAGTGCACTTTCTTGTGGGCACTGCACACAACCACAGCAATCTCTGCTCAGTGAGGCAGAGGGAATGATGTTGTTAGCTCTGAATTAATTTGCTCTGAGTGTAAATCAGACTCCCACTGTATTTCAGTGAATTATTTTCAATGTAAATGCTACAGAGACAAATGTGTGGATGTGGTACTGAAAAAGCATACTTGAAAGAGAGATACTTCAAGTCCACAAAAGTTGTTCCCTTTGTCATTAATATAATGTGCTTTTAATAAACTATGGATGCTCTTGGCTTTCAAAGCTGTTTGTAGTCATCATGGATTCCTGTCCCAGCCTTACCCCTAAAAGCTGTAGGCTGTAAGTCAAGTGAAAACAGATAACCAAAATTTTTTAGGAAACTGCCTCTAGCCCATTTTCCTTCAGTCCTGGGTCATTGTTCAGGCTTCTGACCCAGGCACACATCTGAAGCTCCTCGCCAACAGGGAGCTACTGGGGTTTATTCCAGCTGAGACATAAACCTATGTGACTTTGAGAGATACCTGTTAAGAGGCTGTGCTAGATTTGGGGCTGCAGTACCCAGCTGCTCTGAGGAAACTGTTCTAGAAACTTATTCTGTGTTTCTCCAGTGAGAGGGTGGGTGGTTTGGGGGTTTTTTTTGGGTGGTTTTTTTTTTTTGGGTGGTGGTAGTATTTATTTTTGGCCAACAGCAACTTGTGTTCACTAATTCCTGGCACTTAGAATGTATGAAGCAGGTGCATCCTTTGAGAGAGGAGAGGAGCTCAGACATGGTGAACAGTGTCACCTGTACTAGGTGACACTAGTCTTAACTGAACTCTGGACTATGGTTAGTATTCGTTTTCAGTCTGTGACCTTCAGTAGATCATCTAATCCCAACTTCTTTTGGTTTCCCACCAGTTAGATGAACAACACAAGGCTTCTCTCATTTTTCCCTCCCCGCCATCTTCTGTTGGTTATTAAGATCAAGGCTGTCCCAGTGTAGCCCAGCTGTTTTGTTCTCCAGTGTCAGATAGGCTTGATCGTGGCTCCCAAGAGTAAACATCCTACCATAGAGGCAGCTGCCTGTATGCATTTCAAATTATCCAAACTTACCTATAAGTCGGATGCAGCTGGCAGGCCACTAGCTGGGGTGGCTAAGAGTTCTACAGCTGTGGTTTATACTGCGGCTATTGCATGGCTTGTCTCTCACTGCGAGCACAGAGTGCTCTTCTGTGTGAAACCACAGAGCTGATAACAGCTCCAATGGCTTTCTGATGAGATGGAGAGCTCTGTAACTGTGTAGGAGAAGTACCTCTCAGGGTTGCTTGGTGTCAACCTTTTACATGCTCCCCTTCAGCAAGGTGGGGGCACAAGCAGAGCCCAGCCAGGACCCTTCCCACTGTTGACTGCTTATGCCTGCATCCCAAAGACTGTAGGAAGGGGTAAAGGTGAACCCATGTACCTTCTTCCTCTGGACCATTTTGATCAAGCTTTATTTGATTTTTATAGAATTCTTCCCTTTTGTTTTTTTGACTGTTCTTGAATGTAGCCTGTCTCAGTGCTGTCTGCTCAAACACTTGAACGCAGACCACCTGTGCTGGTAGCCGTTTTCAGTGCCACTTTTTGTATAACTTTTGCTGTTCATGTCATCAAGATATTTCTTTGTGGAGTCAGGCTCTTGACACCTTATCCTCTATTCAGATGCATAAAAAAGGGTTTGTGCTGCATTCTTTCATGAGCTACTATTGCTAGAATTATCCATCTGCTTTTGTACTTTAATGGCGTAAAACCCGAGCTTGGGCTTGGACTAACAACAGTATAAAGCAGAGTTTTAATACTTGCACAGAAGGTTGTAGTACTAAATGTTGGCGACAACCTCTCCCTGTGTTCCTATGTATGGGATTTGTTGCCATATTTAGTGAAATTTATCAGGACAGCCATATAAAATATGGAGAAATCTGCTTGAGCTAATTAGATGCTTGGCGTTATTTTTTGACAGAACATTGTTCTTTAGTGTTGCCTGATTGCCAGGGACAGGTCAGATCAGTGGTTTGAGAGAGAGACAGAAAGGCCAGCTGTGACTGTACCAGTAGATTTCAGTGTTAAACAGAGATGAGCATTTGGGGGGGGGTGGGAATGAGGCATCCGAGTCAACTACCATGCAGCTTAATAGCTGCCTGTCCAACTAGTACTGTCCTGTTGAGGAAGCTGACAGACTATTTCAGCAATCTCTGCTAACTTGTCTTTAAAGATTTTTTTTATATAGTTCTTGCTTCTTTTCCTACTTGACCTAGTTTATGCTGTGCATGTTGAGTCACTATCTACATTAAAAATCTTCGTTCTTCTACTTCCTTGATGGATTTCTAGTGTGTTGGGTCACCATTCCAGACTACTGTTTTATTTATTTATTTTTAATCATGTCTCCCATGTAAGCTGCTTCAGAGCAAATTCTCATTTTTTCATTAGTTTTATTCTTCCCTGGAATATTAGCTAGTTTGGGAAAATGTATAATGGCTATCTTGGGCCACTCTTCCTCAAGGATTGAGAACTTTCGTATGACTGAGCTGCGTGTTTTGGTGAAATATGTCCATGAGGACTTTTCTGCCAGGAAAACTAATCCAAAATGCAGTAGCAGGTTTTGAGACTGCAGAAAATTGATGAGCTTGGTAAGATCAGAGAAGAAAAACAGATCTCTAGTAAAAGCAAACACAGCTTTCAAGGCACTTAGCAGAGGTATAGAGCATTTTAAGTAATACAGATAAATATCTCCCTGGAGCTTTTGCTTTTTCATCTAAGCACAGATCACAGAACAAATAGGAAAATGTGGGGGGGAAAACACAAAAGCTTTAAAGATGTCAATGAACATTTTTCAAGCTGAAAATTACTTTTAGCAGTGAAAATAGCAGATGTATAAGGCAAAAGCAATGAAGCCATGCATAAAATAAGGGAAAAGAATGAGATCAGAGGGATGCAAAGAAAGTTTTGAATTAAGTGACTGCTAACTCCCTTCTTATAAATGATTTATTTTTATTTGATCTTGAAAAAGATTTCTAATTTGTTTTTGTTGCTGTACTAATACACTGAAAGTTGTTCATTACTATCAGACAAATGTTTTTCAGACAGTGTATGAGCAAAAAGCGATACTTTAATGCTCTTTTAAAAAAATAAATTTAAGTGCAAACCATGGTAATTCTGCATAAAATGATATCATCAGTAACATTCCAGCTGTTTTTGAGTTTTATATTAATGGGCTAGGTCTTAGTCCCAGAACTGCTTTATATGCAATTTATACTACTAGCACGTATCCATAGAATCATAGAATAGTTTGGGTTGGAAGGGACCTCTAAAGGTCATCTAATCCAACCCGCCTGCCATGGGCAGGGACATCTTCAACTAGATCAGGTTGCTCAGAGCCCCGTCCAGCCTGACCTTGAATGTTTCCAGGGATGGAGCGTCCACCACCTCTCTGGGCAACCTCTTCCAGTGTTTCACCACCCTCAGAACAAAAAATTTCTTCCTTATATCTAGTCTAAATATAGCCCCCTCTAGCTTAAAGCCATTCCCCCTTGTCCTGTCGCAACAGGCCCTGCTAAAAAGTTTGCTGCCACCTTTTTTATAAGCCCCCTTTAAGTACTGATAGGCTGCAATAAGGTCTCCCGAAGCCTTCTCTTCTCGAGGCTGAACAACCCCAACTCTCTCAGCCTTTCTTCATAGCAGAGGTGTTCCATCCCCCTGATCATTTTCGTGGCCCTCTTCTGGACCCGCTCCAACAGGTCCGTGCCTTTCTGATGCTGAGGGCTCCAGAGCTGGACTGGAGTACTCCAGGTGGGGTCTCACCAGAGCAGAGCAGAGGGGCAGAATCACCTCCCTCGACCTGCTGGCCACGCTTCTTTTGATGCAGCCCAGGATACGATTGGCCTTCTGGGCTGCGAGCGCACATTGCTGGCTCATGTGCAGCTTTTCATCCACCAGTACCCCCAAGTGCTTCTCGGCAGGGCTGCTCTCAATCCCTTCATCCCCCAGCCTGTATTGATACTGGGGGTTGCCCTGACCCAGGTGCAGGACCTTGCACTTGGCCTTGTTAAACCTCATGAGGTTCACACGGGCCCACTTCTCAAGCTTGTCCAGGTCCCTCTGGATGGCATCCTGTCCCTCTGGCATGTCAACCGCACCACTCAGCTTGGTGTCATCTGCAAACTTGCTGGGGGTGCATTCGATCCCACTGTCTATGTCGTTGATGAAGATATTAAACAGTCCCGGTCCCAATATGGACCCCTGGGGGACACCCCTTGTCACCAATCTCCATCTGGACATTGAGCCGTTGACCACTACCCTCTGGATGCGACCATCTAACCAATTCCTCACCCACCAGACAGTCCACCCATCAAATCCATACCTCTCCAGTTGAGAGAGAAGGATGTTGTGGGGGACCGTGTCAAAGGCCTTACAGAGGTCCAGATAGACGACATCTGTTAGCCTTTCCCGTGTCCACTGATGTAGTCACTCCATCATAGAAGGCCACTAGGTTAGTCAGGCAGGACTTGCCCTTGGTGAAGCCATGCTGGCTGTCTCAAATCTCCTCCCTGTCCTCCACGTGCCTTAGCATAGCTTCCAGGAGGATCTGTTCCATGATGTTCCCAGGCACAGAGGTGAGACTGACTGGCCTGTAGTTCCCCGGGTCTTCCTTTTTTCCCTTTTTAAAAATGGGGGTTATGTTTCCCCTTTTCCAGTCAGTGGGAACTTCACCGGACTGCCACGACTTCTCAAATATGATGGATAGTGGCTTAGCAACTTCATCCGCCAGTTCCTTCAGGACCTGCGGATGGATCTCATCGGGTCCCATGGACTTGTGCACCTTCAGGTGCCTTAGATGGTCTCGAACCTGATCTTCTCCCACAGTGGGTGGCTCTTCGTTCTCCCAGTCCCCGCCTTTGCCTTCTGTGGCTTGGGCAGTGAGGCTCAAGCACTTGCCGGTGAAGACCAAGGCAAAAAGTGATTGAGTACCTCCGCCTTCTCTGTGTCCCGGGTAACCAGGTCTCCCATTTCATTCTGGAGAGGGCCCACGTTTTCCCTTGTCTTCCTTTTATTCCTGACGTACCTATAGAATCTTTTTTTGTTGCCCTTGATGTCCCTGGCCAGATTCAATTCGATCAGGGCTTTAGCTTTCCTAACCTGGTCCCTGGCTGCTCAGACAATTTCTCTGTATTCTTCCCAGGCTACCTGTCCTTGCTTCCACCCTCTGTAGGCTTCCTTTTTGTGTTGGAGTTTGTCCAGGAGCTCCTTGTTCATCCATGCAGGCCTCCTGGTGTTTTTGCCTGACTTCTCTTTGTTGGGATGTATCGCTCCTGAGCTTGAAGGAGGTGATCCTTGAATATTACCCAGCTTTCTTGGGCCCCTCTTCCCTCCAGGGCTTTGTTCAGTGCAGAACTTCTGTATAATGATATGATGTGTCAGAGCAAAGCTATGAGAATGCTTGATTTTTTTGTGAAATGTCACTTGAAGTTGAATGGTTCGGTAGTTACAGACTTCCACAGAAAATTCTGCTTTAATCATAAGCTCATATGCACCTCCATGTCCTGAACTGCCATCGATATTGAGTGGAGTTCCAGGTTTAGACAATGAATGTGTCTTTGCTATGTTCTGTGTATTTACTGAATTCAGAGCATAAACAATCAAGTATTTAGTTCAAAAATAGCTCATACTCCAGTCATTTTGATGTCAAGTTACTGCACTGAACTGATAGCTGCTGCACTGAATTTACACCTCACCATGTTATTAGAAGTAATCAAGTGATGTGGCCTTAACAAAACATCACGTGTAATGAAAGCATTGATGAGGATGATCTTTGCAGGTCTTTCTGTAACCTCTGACAGCACTTTATTTTGTATTACTGGGGAGCTTTGCTTTCAGGTAATAATAAGCTAATGAACCCTGAGGCACTTTTTTTTGGTCCATTGACACAGTTAGGTTCATAAGATGCACTTGCATTATGGAGTGAAATGAGGGCTCAAGAACAGGTTTATGTGTCCCCAGGCTCTGACCGGTGCTTTTCCTATTCAAACCGTACAAGATCAAGCTCAAAGATTTTATTTTACCTGTTCTGCAAAAACTTTGAGTGTGACATCATATGTAACTTGGACAGCCAAGATTGTCAACAGGAGTGCTGATAGCAATATCTGTGTTTTCACTTCATTCAGTTCTACTAGCGTAGCCATGTCAAGTCCTTTGAACTAAAATGACTAGTTATATCAGCTGTTGTTCTCTGCATCATGTTTGTGTTAGCTACTTACTTTATGCATAGAAATCTTTGTGAAGCCCACCTCTTTGTCATGGAAACTGTTGTCCTAGCAGGTGCTAATCCAGATGAATATGGCAGTAAATGTTTTCTTTAATCATTGACATTTTTCACAGATTTTGAGAACAGAAAGTTTATGCTCAGTAGCCTATACAGGTATGGGATGAATGAATGATTGGTCAACATGCCACTAAAGGGTATCTGCTAATACCTTGAGGAGACCATAGGAGAAGGTTTCTGTCTATGAAACAGATGAAGTGCTATTTTCTTCTGTGCAAGGAGTATAAATGCCATATTTTGATTTCTCTCAGGCTTATGCTTATATCTTGAGACTTCAATGCTTATTCCAGCTACAGACCGTTAACTGTCCGTTATCCGTAGCTTATTCGGGGCTGTGCTGAGAAGAATGGCCCTCCTGTGGTAATAATGGATACTTCTGTAGCAAACACCCTTTTAGGCAACAAAAACAGTTCTCAAATTAAATAAATGTGTGGACAAAGAGGAAGGTGAATGTTTTTCCCAAAGGCTGAGAGTTTCCTTGGTCTGATAGTATTTGGTAAATCATAATCATCAAGGTATGAATTGGCAGGCATGAGCTTGTTACCTAGTCAAGTTTCCTGTCAACACGGCAATGTCATAATGAAATCATGTTTGCATCATCCCTGCCCCGTGCCTTTTTTCAGAGTCTGTTTTCTTATTCTTACTTGATCTTTTCTTTGCAACATGCAGCATTTGTTGAATTTTTTTAAATCATACTTTCCAGTCCAGAAAAAGACACAATCATTTATGGTAACGAAACATGAATGGAGAAAAATTCTCTGAAAAATGGGCATGCACCAGGCTGGAATTGCGTCCTGAAATTGCCTATATAGTTTCCTTGTCTTTTTTTCCTTTATGCTGTGTTATAGTGTCCCTCATCCCAGCCAAGCTTGTATAATTGATGTAGTGCTGCTGAGGATCTTGTGTTCTATACCAATTTGTTCTTTTTATTATTACAGTGATCGCTGATGGGGCACTGGATAAGACAGCTCTAACAGATGATGTGGGAAGTGAGGAGGACCTGTATGAGGACTTCCGGAGCTCCAACCACCGCTATGGCCACCCTGGGGGAGGCGGAGAGCAGCTTGCCATCAATGAGGTATTGTGGTGGTTGGTTTCTGACAGGCAGGATAAGGAAGGATGCTGCTTCTTGTTGTGAACCGTAAGAGAGGTCAACAACCAAACTGATAATGGCAAAGTGGACGGGGCTTCAAATGTCATTTACTGTGGGTACCACTTACAACTGGGTAATAACAGGGTTTGGGCCTTCCATCAGGGTGCTGTCCCTAGGAGTAGAGGACAATGATGTAAGGTAATGCAGAGCCACAGGTCCTGAGCAGGTACTCTCCTCTTAGGTGTTTTTGGATGGGAAGTTTAAAACCACTAACGAGCAGCCTGGTCAGGGCTGGTGTGAGATTTGAAATGTGGTGTACTGAAGGCATAAAGGAAATGTTGGGGAAAAAAAAACAAAACAAAACTGGTCTGCATACTTCTTTATTGGTAGATGAGAAGGGTGCAAAGTTTAATGTAGGCTTGGTCTTCACTGCTTCTTCCTGTTCCCCAGTAAATTCACTCTAGGGATGTGAAAGACATGCCTTTTTAGTCAGTGCTTTTAGCTATTTTCTTTTATAGTGCTGACACTGATTAACTTGAGATCAGCAATTTAAAAATGTACGACTTAGTTTAACTGATGCGATGAGCAATGTATTAACAGGATTCAAGATGTTTTTTCTGCAAAAATACAATGGCTTTGTCTAACGCATTAGAACTGCCATCCTGTTACACACAGAATGCTTTTCCGGTGCGGTGAACTAATAAGCTTTTTTATTGGAATAGTGGAGCATGTTCACCATGTGAATGATCTCTTGCACTCTTACACCTTCTTTCTCTCTTCCCTATACTCTGTTACCTTTACATGACCTTCACAAGATGAGAAGGCAAGGATAAAAGATGTATTATATTTTCTTGTGGCTAAGCTATAACTGAAACTATGTTGACTGAGGCTCTGTGCCTGTGTGTTCGATATATGCAGCGATGGTGCTTCTGGCATCTGTAAAAGCTCCAGAAAGCTGCACAGCGAGGATAAGAGTTTTTCTTCAAAAGCAACAGCAGCAAATGCTTTTCTAGCAGTTTTCCTGATCCTAGTGCTCAGAATCCCTGACTACAGACCTGGGTGCCTGGGGTAAGGAAGACACTTGCTGTATTTTCTTCCCCTATTTCTTACATCCAGGTGTTATCAAACCATGGCCAGAGCTTTTTGATTTAACCTCAGCTGTTTTGGGCTGTTGTCACTGGCAAGCAAACATTAGTAGAAAACTAGAAAATCTTGAGTTGCGTTCTCCCACATTTACCTGGTGTCCTTGTGAGAGAGTCCCAGGCACCACAGGAGTCAGTCCCACAGTGTGCACTGAGAGTGTGGGAGAAGGATTCTGCCACCCTCCCATTCAGGTGCTTGCCTTGCTAAGTCGTCTTAGTGTGTCTTATCAAACAGAACATCCTCTGGATTTTTGTTTCCCTTTTTTAAAGGAAAAGGCAAAATATTTTACTTTTTTAAAGGAAATCTTTACAACTCTTTAAAATCAGGAAAAAAATTAACTTGGCAGTGGGTCTGTATATCCATCATGCATGTTGTGGTTTTCTCTTTCATCTTTCATTATTATTGAGAACAATTGTTTTTCTTTCTTTTCTTAAGAGTTCATTTTATTAGAGTAAAATTCCATCATTTAACTTCTAATCACAAAAGCAAATGGATGTGTCCAAAGCAGGTGTAATTTGTATAATGTTTGAAGCATATGTGGGGTTTTGTTGGCCAGTTGACTGGAAGAAAAAAGATTATTTTTGGCTTGTTCCCTTGAAGCTTGCCTGTTCAGGGGCCAACAAAACTGTAAGAACAGGCAGTACATTATTTACTTCGTGAACTCGTTCCTACGGGTAATTAATCCATCACTTAGCTTCACTGAACCTTAGCAAAGTGCTTTCCTACACAGTCACTTCCTGGAACAAAAGAGTACGATAAAATACAAAATCTCTGAGGTGAAATACTAAATCCGTGAGGTAGGGATTTTACATGAACAGACATCTTAAGTATTGGAATTGAAATATCTCAAAAAGTTGGCATTTGGTCAGGCTTCTCTTCATCTTCCCTGCTGGACCAAAAGCTGGATATTGATTAGTCTTGAGTATTTTCCATAGGAGTGATGTAGGGTGAAGATATCAATGACCAATCATTTAGTCATATTTTGTAAGTAGGCTTGTCTTTCTTTTGTTTTATTCCAAATTGCGTTTTATTGGTCATGGATAAGGAAACTATGGTAACCACGTTATTCTTAGCCTTCTTGGAAGAAGCAGCTTTCAAATAAACAGAGAAGGTTGAAATACATTTTTAAGGCATTTGGCAGACCAAGTTTTGCATTAAAAAACAAAACACCCAACCACCGAGTTTTAGCTCATTCTGGATCAAGAGAAAATGGTTATGAAATAAAAAAGAAACCTTTCATAAAAGTAGAATAATTTATTGGCAAGAAGACTAGAGGGATAAAAGAAAGCTGGGAAGGTTGTATAGAGCCCACCTAAGAAGATCAACATAAGAGTGTGTAAGAGCCAAGAAAAATCAATCAAAAAGTAATAATAAGGGTTTGGGATGAGAAAAGAGGCAGGGGAAGTCATTTTCTTGGGGCATCTGTTTGACATTCTTTCAAATGCATTCTTGATGCTCATGAAAAGAGATTTTTGTGTTTAGATTGTACTTGGAGTTTACTTTGTGTCTGTTCCAAATAAAGACCCTATCCTTGTATTTTTTTGCTTCCACAGTATAATTATGTAAAATGTGGCAAGAGAAAAATCTGTACTGCAAATGCATTATGGTTCTGTCCTTCCAGTGCAGAAATATTACGTAGAGGACAGACATAGCTTCAAACTTCATGAAATGTGTTATGTGTAGACTGAAGTCGAGAACATGAAGGATTAAGCATATAAAAAGCCTGCCTGCCCAGCTCTTGAGTGATCATGGTGATAATGAGGAAAACTCTACTGCTTATCAAGTAATTGGCCTGGGCGAGTAGGCTTAGGCCTGTTTGCTGCTTGGAAATATCTGACGTGTACAAAGGGTTTGTTCTGTCCTGCTGTGCGAAGGTTCCATATGGCTCTGTGCTTTGGCAGAAATGCTATTGCGGTTCAACATGTGGAGTGTTTAGTCCCTTGCAGCACTAGATGAACAGTACTGTCCCCATCTTGTGAAAGCAAAACACTAAATGTTTGGAAAATAACAGCAAGACTCCCTATTTTTTCCTTATCTCTTATGGCTCTATGTTTGATAAGTTTGGAATTTGGTATGTGAAGTCTTGTTCCTGAGGAAATGCACGACTTACTGGGTTCAGCAGGCCAGGATTTTATCCAAGACGTATTAACATGATTGCCTTATGTCTTAAAGTGACAATATTGTAGTATGTTACAGATGTTTGTGCTAACCAGTGCTTGTTTACAAGATGCAATTAAGCTAATTGGTTCCAACATATATGTTTCTGATTTAACAAAGTGATTCATACAGGAAAATGTTCAGGAAGTGGCACAAACAATACATCTGCCATGTACTGAAGGCAGCAGATATTGTAGCAGTCCTCTCTTTGTCTTGCTGAGCAGTGTACAACCAAGGCTGTTGAGTCTCTAAAGCATTATTCTTGTGCTAAACTCTTTGATCACTCACTGGGAAGTTGTTCTAGGCTCACCCAGCGTTCCTCCAAGCACAGCCAATTTTAAACAAGATAGACATGTAAACTGTTTCGGGTGGTTTTTTTGTTCCTTTAAAAAAAAAAACCAACAAATACCCCCAAAACAAAACCCAAAACTTATAAAATGTTAATGCAGATGAAATCAGAACAGCATATTTTAATTTTGTTAAACGTGAGTAATATCCTTAATAGCATTTTTCACATTATTTATCTATATCCCAATTAATAGAAATCTCTTGTGTACTATATGAGAACAAATTTCAAAAGACAAAAAAAATTAAAATAGTGCTGCAAAATGTTATCATCCCCTTTTCTTGAAAGAGTACAGAATAGGCTGAAAAAACTATGGTCACAACAAATTTCCAGACTGAAAACAAAATTAGAATTATTGATCATATGGAAGCAATATATAACACTCCTGTGTAATCTGGGAGAGGAGATTCATTACCATTTTTATATCTTAATGTGAGTATATTGCTTTCCCAACTGATAGTAAAGCAAATAGAAACCAGTTAACAAATACCCCCCCCCCTTTTTTTTTTTTCTAGAGGGCTTAATTCCTGCTTTTGTGTCTCGTGTATTTCTGCAGCCAAGGTTGCCAACCGTGGTCCAGAGCAGCAATTATGATTTATTTGCAGAGTACTGTATAAAGATCAGTGCTGTCAAGGACAAGAAATAATGTTCCCTGATGGACATAAATCTTTACTGGATCCGAGCTTTTGGTCCCAAGTGCTTGTGTAACTTTGCATAGGACTCAGATGTGAATGTTCAGAGTATGGAGTCAGAATTGTAACTTCTTTTACTGCCTGATGGATTTAGTTTCTACAGTTCTCAGGTCTGCAAACTTCTAAGTTCATTTCAGAGGGCTTTTTACTATGGATTTAAAGCAAATCAGTATATTCAAATACTCTATAGCAGTTATGTCTCATCAAACATCAGGATTAGGAGCTAAGAGGTCCCAGGGGTCGCCAGAGCCATATTTCTGCTTTCTACCATGGGCAGCTGTGGCTACTCTGAGCTGCTTTCTCATGCCCTCATCAGCATTAGGATTTGGTCATCCCCTGCGCAAGGGATCCTCCCCCGTCAGGCTGAAGGTGAAGAGAGGGTGATGGAAGCCAGTGTAGCTCACTCAGCACTGTGTATTATGCTCATGTGAGGAAAGACTATGTTGCAAGTGGATGTTGGGGGTTTTTTGGAAAGGTGGGAGAAATGGGATAAGCTTTCACACTTGCAGTCATGCAGTGAGCCCTTAGCAATTCAAATGCTTGTTCCCACACATACATGTGAGGTGTGGGTAGGTAGCTCCCATACCAGGTATGCTGTGGTCTGTAGCATACACACAGACCACCAGCAGGAATTCAATCCACACATAAGCATTTCTATAAAATATATACTTTTTTGCTAGACCCATGCTTTCTCAAAATAGCCCTATTAATCTGGTACTCATTAGACCCATGCTTTCTCAAAATAGCCCTATTAATCTGGTACTCATTAGGACCAAACAAAAAAGCCCCAGGCTTAGCTTAGTTCTTGGGGCAAGAATAGCACATGGGGGTCTGTCACAGTTTTAACTCCTAAACAAAAATGCTGAGGTGTTGCTGTGGAAGGGGCCCTGCACATGCATAAGGGAATGACTGGGTTATGGGGTCGGTCTCTGAATGGACCTAACTCCTCCTTCCAGGAGCCAAACTGAAGAAGCAGAACAGGAGAGGTAGCCTCCGTGTTTCACCTCTTTGTGGGCACGGGTGTCTCCCCACACACATTTCGACATGTTTAAGGAGGGGAAGGTACTGCCCAAAATTTCATCTGTGGCTATAAAACAGACGTAAATACATTAGTCAAAGGAAATAACTGGAGACAGCATGATGGCTTTGGAGTTCTTACATCAGCCAGCTATTAAATTGTAAAGACTCTAACAGCTTCTGTTAATGCTTGTTAATGATAGCTTGTGAGTATTAGGGGACTCTTAATAATGTCTGTGTCCTGTTGGCATTAAACGTGTTCCCAGTTACTGGGGTGTAGAGAGAGGCTTGGCTCCACAAACAGTTTTCCCCTTGGAGAAAAAATGATCCAACAATGTTTTAACTCCTGAAGTTACTTGTGCCAAATAATCTCAAAGTCTGCCTGTGTTTTATCCAGTGTATCCGTGGGTTCCTAGAACTCTGTCTGATGCTCCCCACTGCTTAAAGAAAACATGGTGTGTCTACTGATGCTAATCACAAGAGGTGGTTGTCTCTTTATGGCGAAGGCTGCAACCAATTTCCAATACTTTGGCATCCTGTTAAAAGAGCTCTTTTAATCCGTACCAGTGGCGTTGTATCCTGTAGAGCTAAGGGTCACATTTGCAGAAGGTCTTGGCTTCCTGCCTGCCACTTCTAGCATGTGAGGGCCATCTACCATGGTGCCACTGAGATCTTCAAATCCTTGCTCTGCTGCATTTTAGTGTGGCAGGCAGGCACTAACCCTCTGAGGTCCTGATGGTCCCTACCTGCTGAGGGCTCTCATATGCACCTAATCACAGGCTTTCTAATCTGCCATCCTTCAACCAGTGTTGCCTGCAGGACCTGATTGTGGAGTGCACACTCTTGATCAGGCCCTGTGCAATGAGAGCCAAGGATAACCTGTGAGCAGGTGAAGATGAGTGATTTCACCATTCATGTGTGAAGTGGGAGCCTTGCTTTCAAACCTGCCCTCTGTCTGATACAGAGAAGGAACTTGCCCCTGTCCTTGATGTATCTCACTAGCTATCCTTGGGACCTCCTTGTTTGTCTTTCAGGGATCCTTGGTTTGGTACCTAACTCTCCACCACTATTTTATGGGAGGAAGAACTGCAGTATTTGCACCCCTTCTAAGATTTGGCTTCAGAAGTGTAGCATAAATTAAACTGCAGTTATTCCTGCTTGAAATGGTAGCCTGATGGTGTGCAAAGACAAGTCTGTTTTGCAGAATCTTGCTGTTACAATTCACTCTGCCAATGTCTTTATTTTAAAAATAGTTTTTGGGATGTCCATGCCCCAGTTCACTAGTTCAAGAAACACCTGTGTTATTGTGCTGTTATCCATCAAAGTGGATATTGGAGTACAAAGATTTGCTGAGAGAAGGGGATAAAGAAGGAATGTCACAGAGTAGGAATGCTGGGTAAAGGTTAATGTAGAGGTTATGCCAGGTTTAAGTGTTTGCATAGAGACAGAGGAGTGAATATATCTGGTTTTATACCATACTTGTGCCCCAGGTTCCTCTCAGCATGATTTTGATATCAGGACATTTCTTGAATTCGTTCTCCTCTCTCCAAATCCTGATTTAGAGCAGCTCCTCTCTGCAAAGTTTTTTCTTTTTTTTCCTAATCCCCAGAAAACATTTGAACCCCATGGTGGAAAAATAAAACCCCTCCTGACTCTTCTGGCCCTTCAGAGAGCACTGTTAATACCTCAAAAGATCTTCCCTGTCAGATTCAGCCCTGTCCTGTGACCAAGGCCCTTTGCCCTACACTCAGCTCAGTAAACTGGGGGCAGAGTTAGCAGCAAGTTCAACCATGTTTTAATGCAGTGAAGGCATTGGCATATTCCTTGCAGTTTTATATTACCGCTCTGATAAAAGCAGCAAAACTGCGGAGCTGTGGAGGGAAGAAAGATCAGCGAGAACAACCAAGCTGCTGAAGTGCCAGTGCTGCTTTTCCTGAGGCTCATGGAAAGGTTCCCCCTCCTTTTGGGGCACTTGGGACCAGCCCTTGCTCAGTGCCCTCGACATGCCCTGGGAGAGCCACTGTTCCAGTGCAGGTCAGTCATACGCCTGCTCCTTGCAGCCAAATGAGGAAATGTTACTTGCATTAACCCCACTACTCCCACACTCGAACACACGTGCGCTCCATAGGCAGGCAAACAGAACGGCCTTTGTCCCTAGCAGTATGGGACTGACTGGCACACCTCCATGCGGCACATTCTTGTCGGGCAGATTTGCATGGAGTTGTGGAGTGTGATCAGGGCCTCAGAGGACAGGAGTAGAGCTGTGCTGCTTTACAGCAGTTGAACATCAAGTCCAGCTTCTTTCTTGAAGTTTTGGATTGAGGGGCAGGTGCGATCTTAGGGAACAGTGACCTAGAAAGGTGTTGATGGGGGTTATTTTTTTCAGTCCTACTTCTAGCTGGTTTTATCTGTAATATTTAGAGAGGATCCTGCTTCTGGCTATTCCACTGACTTGCCACTGGCAAGCCTTCATGTCAACGGGTTTTGTGAAAAGAAAGCAGGCTGCTTGAGCTATCCAGTATGGACTGAATGTCCTGTTTTTTCATGTTCCTCTGTCCCTAATGGATGCTTTGCTAGTAAAGCAGAGGGGCACCTTGTTCATTTACTGTTGGGGCTATCAATTTCCCATCCTTGCCTTGCTGATCATCTTGACAGCCACTTACCTAGTTTGCTTCTAAGCTGTATATTAGTTCGTTACTAATTTCTTGGTTGATGGGGCAGGCTCTTGGAGAACACCCCATCAAGACTCGTTCTTCAGGGTGTGTTGTTCTTCTGCATTTTTTCCGGCCTGCTGGCTAAAACAGAGGTATCAGGAAAAGGTGGCCGTGGAAAGCTGCTTGACCATGTAAAATTTCTGCCCTGCTTTTCTGTTGTGTAGGACAAAAATGTCTAGCCTGTTTCTTATACACAGCTTATGTATGTCTTTTACCCTCTCATAGCTTTTCTCATTCTCATACTCCACGGAGCTTGTTGTTCTCCCCAGCCCTCCTATGGCTCCTTTAATTGCATCAGAAGACAATGAAGGAGGATCCTCAAATTAACATTATTACATGCCAGCTTGGAAGAACTTTACAGAGATGCTACTTGTAAGCAGTTTTCCTGTTTTCTACATCCATAAGACTAGTATATTCTGTAAGAGGTGAGGAGGCTGAGCAGTCAGAGAAGTGTCATAATACTGCTCTGCAACCAAACGCGTTTTTATACAGATGACAGCTGAAGAACGCTGTACTCGTATTTTATAATGTGTGGGCTCAACAGATTATGCCAGGCAGCCCAAAACTACATGACTTTCTTGAAAACTTCAGTATAGTCAGAAAGAAAGGAGTCTTATGGTCTAGAAACAACCAAAAAATAAAGCTTGCCCCTGTTTCCTCCCCTCTCCAGACACCTCTCTTAAAAACTCTTACAGGGATTATCTTTCGGTGTTTTTTCAGCTCTGTACATTATGCATCTTCCTCTACCCCTGTTAGTCACCATATCCATCTTGTCATTCACCTTGCACTGTTATTCATCCCCTTCTCACCTACTTTATCTATTTTCACTGGCTTCATTGCAGTTTCCTCTGACCTCACCTGCTTCAGGTCCCACAACTCTACCCATGCCTGTTCCATCTCTCCTTTCCCTGAGTCTTCACAGAGTATTTCTCTGCCTTTGTTTCTCCCTTATTTCTCTGTTCCAGCTCATGTAGTGCCAAAATGAAGACCATTCCTTGTCTTTCTGTGTTATTCATGGCTGTCAAATTTTCAGCTCAAAAACAGGATAGCGGGGGAAAAAAAAAAGCAATAAAATAATTTCTAGGACCTTCTGAACACCTCCTCCCTCGGTCACTAAGGATGTCATTGCCACCCTGTCTGTTCCTCAGCTCTGTAAACAAGAGTGTCATCATCTATTCTGACCCCTTTCTAGCTATTGCATTCAAGCTGTTAATCTTGCCAGATCTCTAAGATGCGGCATTTCCTTTCCTATCCATCTGTCTTACTGTATGTCCCATTCAGCCTGTCTTTATTTCTGAGCATCATTAATACAGCATCCTTTGTTCTGCCTGTGTCCAATCTTGTATTGAAAAGATCCATTTTCCTAGGCTATTGCATGGACTGTGCCAGCCTGTCTTTGCTTCTCTCTGCTTGTTCCTTATTCCACCACACCTATCATAATATGCTTTGTTTTGTTTCCCAGGCCATTCCTGTCTGTATCCCTTGCCTGTAATCTGTCATTCAGTATTGAGAGAGAATTTTCCACCTTCAGTCAAACCCAAATGCATGCCCAGCACTAGCCCAACCCACCCTGGAAATGTGTCATCTTCAGTGTGTGATGCTGGAAGCTCCCTTGCCTCAGCTCACAGAAGTGCGTGGGATGCGTTGTGTCGGTATGTGGCTCACAGCAGCAACGCGGTTCCTCTGACACCAGAGCTCTAGGCCACAACAATAATTCCCAGATGCTTCAAACAGGTTAATAGTTATTGTTGCTGTTCTTGAAAATAAAACTTGCTTTAGGAAAACTTGGAAGATTTTCTAGCTTTAGTAGAGTCTGAAAGCAAAAGACTGGTTGCTAAGCAGATTCTGTCTTTTTTTTTTTTCTTTTTTAATTGTTGTTGGGGTGGCCCATCTGAATAGCTGCTTTTCTTGCAGTGTACCAATGTGGCCATGCCTTAATCTATGCACTACACAAAGAAACTGTCAGGCCAATTTTCTTTCCATTGATAATTATCTCATGAATCTTAGTACTCAAGCAGGAGAACAACTTGTAACGTTTTGGCAGTATTACATGAGTAAACTGTCCAGGGAAGTACTGGCTGTAAAAGCTGTGTGGGCTTAAACCATGCAGTACTAGCTAGAGAAACATGCAGTGGGAGTAACTGTGCTCTAGTAACACAGTGTTACACACTGTAAAATTCAGAGCAAATTGTGGGCCTTCAACAGACTGTTTTCCATTTTAGAAATATATGATTATATGCAGTTTAAGAAGCTGTACTTGTTCTGATGTTTTCTGGCCATAGCTTAATAGTGAATGACATACTTTTGGGAGGTGTTCACTGCAGTTGTTACTGAGGGCTAATTCAATGCATAACAGCGTTGATAGTTGCTTAGTTTGGATGCTGGGCAAAGTGTGACAGTGGGATATTTGGGAGTTAAGGAAACTTGATTTTCATGGATTGATTTGCAGGCAGCAATGCTTGCCCCTCTCACAATTTCTTTCTCAGTCCTTGTTTTCAATTGCTGAACTGAAAACTGAATAGAAATTTGTCCATTCAGCGTTCACTCAGAGCCTGGATTCTTTCTTGAAAGATGCATTTGAAATGGTTTGATCACCCTGGTGTTATTAGGTGGAAGTATTTTTTATCACCCAATTAAAAAAATAAATATTAATAGAAGCTTCTTCCTCAAGAAGCTCTTCAACAGCTCTGTGTCACGAAAAGGGCAGTAATAATTTGGTGATTTTTATGTCAAATAAAGGTAAAAGGGGGGAAAAAACAGTCATATGGATTCAGGTGAAATTTGTTACTTTGGCTGTTGAACTGTTGAAGGTTTCTGCGTGTGCTGAACATGTTCTCTTCCTCTGTAGTTCTGTATACACAGCACCCAAACAGCCAGTGATGCCAACTAGAGGGTCAGGAAAGTGCGTATTTGTGTCTGTGGCTTCATTGGTGTAAAAGAGAGAGGGGAAAGGTGCTGATGGCAGGGCTGGTCCCCCTCTGCACCGCTGCCCTCAGGGACCTCACTCTGGGGCATGTGCTCTTTGCTTTCCCAGTGCACTGGGTATAACTTCACTGCTTGTGTCCTCAGTTATTTATTTGCCTGTTCTTCTGAAGGACCTGTCCTGCTTATTACAGTTATTTTTCAGGTTTATTTATATGTGCCTTTCAGTTCCCAGTTCAGCTGCTACAATATTGAAATGCTCTTTTCGTCTGGCAGACAAGTGAGTTTGTACACTCCTGGCCTCCTAAAACTGACACCTAAAACAGTCTTCAAAAGCTTAGGCCCCATTTGCTGCACGTACGAGCAAGGTGACGAGTAAGAGCTGGACAATAATTAGTATCATTTTGATGAAAAGTAAAGGGGTGTCTTTCTGTCTCTGCTTTATCTAATATTAGACTGGGGTTCTTGAATAATTTACTTTCTGAAGGCTCGGTCACTGACCAACTTCTGTGACTGCAGCATGGCTTTGGGTGCGATCAGGCCTTCGAGGCTGCTCTGCACTCACCACTTGCACTGTTTGAGTGGCAGTGTTATTCCCTCGGTGCAGTCCTGGCTGAGGATGGCTCTTAGAGGAAGGATTGGAAGTAAATTATTACAATTGCAAATTAGATTCCAATGAAGATTGTGCAACGCTTACATGAAATATGCTCCCTCAGTGATAGTTATACAAACTAAATCCCACTCTACTGCAAGCCACAAGGTAAAACCTCCAGTTATTTCATCTGTTACCGATGCCACCTACCACAGAAGCATGTCTGATTAGTGAGGAATAAGAATGAGGCTTTATTTCGGTTCTAGAAAAATGCTACATGGTGTTTAGCGGCATGTAGCAGGAGCTGAAAAGCCCCCTCACTGCAAACACTTTGAGTTACCGTGGAAGTAAGTCCCCCATGCACAGACTCTGCGAAGGACTGTGTGAGGGGATTCACTGCACGGGGGTGAAAACAAAAGCCAGGTCACAGCTAGAGTCGCTCTGCAGTTTTTGTCCCTGTTAAGACCAGTTTCTACTCATGCTTGCTTATTCACTGTGGGGTCAGAAGGGTGACTGCAACTTAACATTAATTGTGTAATGCTCCAAGATGTACACAAGGTAAACATGTTATATGTACCCAGACAATGTAGTGCAGGAGGGCACTTAAATCTGCACATCAGAGAAGCAAAGGAACATAGCTGTGGCTTAGGATGTTTCTTAGACACAGCTCCAACAAAGTTAAGGGAAAATGCGCCCTCTGTTACAAATTTGCATCTTTTTTTTCCTGCACTTTCATCTCGGTATCAGTTTTCCCCCAACTTCTCCTTCCAGGTGGTCTCAGAGCAGTGTCCAAGAAGCAAACTACTTTCCCCTTTAAGGTGTCTTTATAGATATTCAGTCAAACTTTCTATGCTTTCACCTTGAAATGCTTGAGCATGTTCATGAGTGGCAAA
Source organism: Aptenodytes patagonicus (assembly GCF_965638725.1). Classification (NCBI taxonomy): domain Eukaryota; kingdom Metazoa; phylum Chordata; class Aves; order Sphenisciformes; family Spheniscidae; genus Aptenodytes; species Aptenodytes patagonicus. Next base: position 26,403,791 of record NC_134954.1, read on the forward strand.
GGTTTCAGGAGATTACTGGAGAAATACATCACCCTGGATTTTAGAAATTGCCTGGTATCCTGTGGCACCAACAGTATACCTCTGCCAGCTTGACTCACCAGTGTGCATCTTGGTGGGTCACTGGAGTGTATCTATTTCTTTTCAGTGTAATTAAGTGACTAGAGAAGATCGTAGTTGCTGTGCAGGTTTCAAAGAAGCATGTGCAATCATGCTTCCCATTCACCATGAACAGCTTCTTCTGAAGATCCACATCCCTCCCAAATACTGCTCGGTGGCTGTCCTGGTTTCGGCTGGGATAGAGTTAATTTTCTTCCTAGTAGCTGGTACAGTGCTGTGTTTTGGATTTAGCATGAGAATAATGTGATAGCAACAACTAAAACATCGGTGTGTTAAGTGGTGTTTATACGAACTCAAGGACTTTTCAGCTTCCCATACTTTGCCAACAAGGAGGTGCACAAGAAGCTGGGAGGGGGCCCAGCCAGGACAGCTGACCTAAACTGGCCAAAGGGATATTCCATACCATATGATGTCATGCTCAGTATATAAACTGGGGGGAGCTGGCCATGGGGCAGCAACCGCTGCTCGGGGAACTGGCTGGGCATCGGTCGGAGGGTGGTGAGCAGTTGCATCAATTTTTTTTTCTTTCCCTGTTTTTGTTTGTTTTTTTTTCCTCTATTTCTCATTGTTTTACTTTCCATTACAATTTATTATTTTTATTCTTCTATTATTTCAAGTATTAAACTGTTCTTATCTCAACGAACAAGTTTTCTTACTTTTGCTCTTCTGATTCTCTCCCCCATCCCACGGGGGGGGCGGGGGGGGGGGGGAAGGGTGAGCAAGTGGCTGTGTGGTGCTCAGTTGCCAACTGGGGTTAAACCACGGCAGTCCATTTAGCATGGATAGTATGGGCAAGTACCTAGGACAGTGGCTTATGCCCAAACTCAGTCAGTTCATGAAAAGCCTTCAAAACCAGACAAGATTTGCAGAATGCCCAGGAGTTGAACAATGCAATGATGAGATTCAGCTGTGGACTTGAAGAACTTTCATTAAATTGAAGTCTGCAAGCTTAGGGATCAAAGTATTGTGCTGTGGGTGCATATGGCAGGGAGAATTGATTTTTTCAAAGTCATTAAGCGAATGCAGGCCAAAAACTGGGAGCTTGGGCAGCCTGTGAATCCCAGTAGTTTGCTCCGTATGTGAAGTTCTGCTTCTTCATCAGGTCTTGAAGCTGCACTGAGAGCACAAGCCCTCGTTCTATGCATTATTCCCCTTGTTCTATATTTAGGCTAGAGACAAGATTTGCAGGATCTTTAAGTTCAGAAACCAGCAAACTGAAATAATTCTAGAGTTTATTTTATAATGCCTAAAAAAGACAGATCTCTTAAATGTTACAGAAGCATAAGGAGACAGTGGAAGTTGTTTAACTGCTTAGCACTTTCTATATAACCCCTGCTGAGATTAGCACAATTTGGGAAAAAAACAAAATGAAAGAAAAGTACCCAGCCAGACCATAACTCTTAAACATTTTCCCTTTTAAATCTCCCACCTGCTGTGTTCCAGGATACATACAGGAGCTATACAGATCTTCAAGAAACATTATGGGCATTGATGTGCTAACACCTGAAAAAAGACAGCTTTTTTTATATGCATTCTCTCAATCGTGAGAGCAGCTGAGTGCATTCTATTCATACCCACATCATGTGGCAGCCCCTCCCAGAGATGGATGCTACTATAGGTGTTTAGCAGTTAGTATGTTTAAGGGGGGAGCCATGACTTCTGGTTCCTGCTCCTAGGAATGTGTGTGCGTAGTGTGTGTGTGTGTGTGTATACACACACACACACATGTTGGGTTTTTGGATTTTTTTTTTTCATGTTTGAAACTATTGGGTAAAGTGCAGAGTCATCCTCTTTGTACCCAGCTCCGTGCACTAGCTACTGTATCATCTAGCCGTAGCTCCAGGGGCTGTATTGCTGGATTCCTATTTCTCAGTTTCACAAGGGAGTGTGTGGGGTGAGCACGTGAGAACTGGAAGATGTGGAATTACCTCCTGTCAATGAAGGTCCTGAATACTGGGTCCTCCTCTTCCCTTCCTGGGGAGCGCTATTACTGCCTGTTGTTGAGTAAAAGGTGGGCTCCGCTTTGCTGGCTAGAGGAAAGAAAAGGCCTGTAACTGTAGTCAGAGCCTGTCTGTGATGGGTGCTCTCCAAGAACCATCCCTGACCTTTCCAAGGAGGAGTGCCTTTTCATCCTGATCAGATATTGGTGGGAGCTATGCTTAGGCTGGGGCATCTGTGAGTGTACCCCATGCAGCTTGACACTTGGTGAACTTCACAGTCCAGCAGCAAAATGTTAAGGTCATAAAAGCACGTTTAGGGCTCTGCAGAGCTGACTAGAGCTTTTCTGGTTGCAGAGATTTGGGTTTTAAGTGCCTCAGTCCCATGAAGCTGTTGGCAGAGGTAGCCAAGTCCTTTAGATATTCTGGCTCCAGAATCCTGCCAGGAAGTGGATGGCAGAGTCCAACAGGAGACGCTTCTCCTGGACCCCCAGTCAGACGGCTGCATCTCCCACCATCCTCCTTGCAAACACCCAGCAGCTTGTTGCACACTCAGGTGTGAGGGAACCCATGTGTGCCCTCGCTGTGCCCTTGCACTGTTGCATGGCCAGCTTTCCTCAGCCCCACCCGGAGCAGTGGGATTTGCCTTCTGGCAGGGCTTGTCTCTATGGCTGGCATGCTCTTAGTGCAGGTGGAAGGATTTAAAAAAGCAGCCACCTAATCCACTCCTGACCCTCCTTAAAAGCCTCTCCTGCACACCACCACGTCGGGCTGGCGCTTGCTGCGTTGCTAAGGCCTGCATGTATCCTGGAGACGGCGCCCAGCAAATAGCTGAGCCGCTCTCTGGAAAGCCAATATCGCAGCCCGGATTGCAGTGCTCCGGCACACTCGGGCTTTCTGCAAGAAGGAATTCAATGTCTTCCTTCTGCTAAAGCGATGGCACCGGTTCCTTCGGCAAAGATGACGTGGAAACCCACGGGTGTGCTGATAAGCATCCCCCTGAGATAAGGGGGTGGGAGGGGGCGTTTTGGTACATGTGCTGTGCGGGACCAGCAATGGCTGTGTTGAACCATTTAGACTTCTGTTTTTGAGAGCTGCAAAACAGCTTTTGTTCGCAGCCCTCTGCCCCCATCCGTGCCCCTGCTGTGGGCTGTACAGCAGTCATTAAGAAGCCTGCTTTTTTTTCTTTTTTTTTTTTTTTTCCGGGGGCTGAAGCCATGGCAAAGGTCCCCGACCGAAGCAGGCACAAATGGAGTGCACTTCACACTTTCCTCCGCTGCAACATGAACCCGGAGACCCAGCGGGTAGTGGTCTTTGTCATCCTGCTCTTCCTCATCATCGTCAACGTGGTGCTGATGTTTCTTTTGGCGTTCCACTGAAGGAGGACTGCCGGTAGTGGTGTGGTGGATGGGGGTTTCCAGGACTGGGCAACAAATCAGCAGGTCAGCATGTCGTTGTCTGCCTCTGGTCTGCCTGTCTGCCGTTACGGTAACTGTGTGTCTCAGAGTATCCCTCCTTTGTTTTTTAATCATCACCTCCTTCCCCACCCTGCTCCCCTCACTCTCCTGTCATCACCTGTGCCTTGCGGTTTGGATCACCATTAAACCAGAGAAAGGGAAAGAGGTAACAGAGTCAACCTGCTTAATTGTAACCGCTCTTCGTGGCACTAATCAGCCTCGATTCCTAACGATGATGATACTGTGCCTATATGTTACACTTCTCAGCCCTGGAGAAGCCCAAAGTGCTGCTGCTTTGTTTGCAGAGGGACAGTCATCCTATAATGAGCCCTTACACAAGGACCTGCTACATGTAAACACCTGCTGTAAAAACCTGAACCCCGTAATGCCTCTGTTACTCTGCCATTGTGATTGTGAGGGCTGTGAACATTGTGCTGTGCGGTGGCATGAGTAATGCCCAATTAGCCAAAGTGATTGATCAATAGAGTGCATCAGGAATTCGGGTTGAATAAACGCTGCAGCAGTGTGGAAGGAGTATTTTGTTGGCTTTTATCCTGTTTCCTTTGTTAAATCTCAGTGCTTATCTGCTACGTGTATTAAATTAGCTGGCAGAACAACAGCACAGGACACTGCTTGCAGGCCACGTTTCTTGCTGGCCAGCAGTAGCCATGCACAGCGGGGAAGTGATTCAAGCAGCACTCCTGTAGACCCATTAGGAGGGAAGGGCAGCAAAGCAGCATGCTTGCTCCAGGCCTGTTCACCTTGATGATGTTTTATCGGCAGCCCTGTACATCACAGCACTTCCAGGCTTGGGCATTGGCACCTCAATGGAGCAACCCTCTACTTGATGGCATTGATGGAGACCGATTCCTGGAGGAAGACAGACTGGAAAGGAAGCCATGGTGCACTGTTCTTAATGACACTGCTTGCATTTGCGCTGGAGACTGTGCAAAATATCCAAGCCCTTAAAATTCAGCAGGATCCTTCATTTTGTATGTTAGGGAATCTGCGCTTGAAGTACAGCTTTCACGAGGGCAGTGCATTTTCTGACACTAATGGTTGAAGTTACTGCAGTCCTTTCAGACCTGAATGCTTAAGGCTCCTAGAGTCTGATCTGATGTTGAGAAAGGCCGGATGGTGATATTGTCTCTGTCATCATGAGTGATGTACTCTGTACCAGTTATTTATGTGATTGTGTGTAATACATTAGTGTTGTACAAAACCACATCACTTTAGCACACTAAGAAATGAAATTTGTACTTGCTGAGCTCCTTTCTGTTACATCTGAGTATAGAATATCCTTTTCCCTGAGAGAGGAGAGTCTCCTGTAGTGCTGGGTGTGGGGCAGCAGCAGGCCTGAGCTCTCTGCACTTTTCTGGGAATCTCTTATGTACATGAACAGTTTTGAATTATTAAAAGTCTCAAATTTAGGCTATTAACTCTATTAGCTAGACATTGTGATAAATAGCCACTGGAACCATCCAGTATATGTTGTTTTCTGAAGTTACCATTAAAAAAAAAAAAAACAACCCAAACCTCAGCACACAACACTGGCTTTCAAAAAAATCTGTTTTCTCTCCCCTCTAAACTTTACCTGTGCTCTTAGTTACAGCTGGAATCAGAACTTTATGGCATAAGGTGGAAAAAAGATTGCTTATTGAAAAGGACAAGTGAAAGATGTGAAAGCATAGCTCGGTCTTCAAATGGGGGACCAAAGTATGGCTTTGGAGTCATAGGTGTCAGTGACAGAAAGCTTTTGACAGCTGCTCGTGAGGGCAGATCATGCGCAAGGTTTGAGCAGGCTCTGAAAGTGCTTGAGCATTCAGAAGCTCTCACCCCTCATCTAGTGAGTGACTGTTTTGCTCTCGACAGCAGTAACAGGCCTCAGCATCATGGCAGCCCCTGCAATGTGTTTGGACTGTCAGTTATTGCTGTCTTGCCTGCTCTGTATCTTGAAATAGTGCAAAACACATCTGATGTTCGATGAGAACTGCGGTTATTCACAGGGCCTGCACATACACATGTAGCTCTGGAGAGTACCCAGCAGGTCAACTCTATTCGTAATACGAATGTTTGACTCAACATGTAGAAGCCATGTGGGGCAGCTGGTAAACTGAGCACAAACGTCTGCCAGCCAAGACTGATCCCAGATTCACGAAGTGACTCGTGCTCTTGTTTAGCTTGGTGTCACATCACTGAAATTTTCCTTGGGTGACTTTTGTCACTGAACTGGAGATTATAGCTGCCTGTTACACTCTGCCTAGGAAGGTGCTTCAGGGAAGTTTTCCAAGAACTTCTTTTTATTTAGTGTCCCACAAAATTGATTAGGTAGCTGGAGCTAGTCTTGTGGTGATGAAGTAATTCACCCTCTGCTAGCTGCTGCTTACTCAGTTTGGGGATGCCCTATTCCCACTGCTCACTAAAGGACTTTGCTGGGTTTGGAAGGGATAGAATACCAAACCTGGTAATGGTGGGCTCCCGCAGCAGGCACAGCCCTGCTGTGCGCAGGCAAATGCTCCCACAATGCTGCGACCTCCTCCTCCCCTCCTGTCTCTGGCGCACTTTTACCATGCCTATACCACACCTGATACGATGTCCTTATTTCCAGAAAGTTCCCTTTGCTCTGTCCAGCTACAGTGGCTGTGGCTGTGAGAGCCAAAGCCATCTGCCTTTGCTGCTTTAACACATCAAAGCATGTGCAAAAGCAGCCAGTACATGTAATGGGAGGTGGAGGAGTGTCTTGCTAACAGCTGATCCAGTGCCCCAAAATGCTCACTGCTGATACTAAAGAGAAAATGTAAGTCTGAGGAATAACATGAGTTTGGGTAGTTAATGCCTCTGTGAGGTACAGAGCTGCCACATTGCCTTCTCCAGGCAGCTCTCCTCTCTGGGAAATGTTGCAGTTTTTGACACAAAGGACATGAGATTTCCCCAGTGGGAGAAGACCTGCCCGCTGCTGGAGAAATAAAGCAAAGAACTGTTTTCTTGAAGGGCTGTGGGGAGTCCAGGACAGTGAGGGACAACCTGGAAAAAAAGTACATTATAGAAAAAGGTAATGCAACCCCTGGTGAAATTGCCTCCCCCTTCCCTGTATGGGGCAATTTGCATTACCCCTGTATAGGGTAATTTCACCTGATTGTTGGTACCAGAATAGTTGGGAGCAAAAAAAAGTAGAATTGTTCTTGCATTTAAAAATCCTGATAAGACAAATCGCAAGATTACAGAGTACTTATTGGAGATATGTGTTATAACACTGCCTGCCGCAGGTGTTAACACTGGTTGCCAAGAGCCTGGGAACACTTCTCCTATTAATATTTAATGTTAGGTAATTTTAATATTCTCTTTCCACTGCTTATCTAGGTGCTTGATACCTGACTAGTCCTGAAGTATCTCTGTCGAGTTTTGTTATGGGGAACCCAGTGTTTTTCTTCTTCCTCAACTTCACCTACAGCCATATACATTCAGCTGGAAGCTGCGGTTGACATATAAGCATTAATCAGTCTGATACTAGTTGTGACTTATTCAAGCCTGCCTCAGATCTTGGCTGAAGAAGCTGCAATGGCCAATAAAGCCCAGGAAAAATAAAGCTGGTGAAGGATCCCTGAATCATGTGCAGGAGCTGTAGATGGTGATAGCAGGATTGTGGGGGAGAAGCCTTTGGCATTTCAGTCAACAAAGTTGGCTTTTTTTCTTTGCTCTCAGTGCACTTATTTGACACAAGAGACGTGTGCTCTGCAGGAAAGCTGTGATTGTGTTCCTTGCAGTCATTTGAACGTCAGGCTCTGCCGTGGCATTTGGGCCACAGCCCCAGGGAAGGGGGAGCCAATGCAGTCACTGCCCCTCTGCAAAGCACTTGGGGTGCCTGGTGCCCACTGTGCTCTCCACTCCTGCTGCGGACCAGGTCACGCCAGCCGGGCCCTTTTGTGGCTGCTGGACTCCTCCTTCTCCTCCCCGGGATGCAGAGTAAGAGCTGTGCCTCCACTCTTTTCCCCGTGCTGCCACTGCAGTGCTGGTGTACTTCAGCTGCATGGCAAAGCAGTGTGCAGGGATGGGGCAGGGTGCTGCTTCCCTGAGCCCTCCATGGGTAGTTCGTGTTGCCCCTGCGTGGGGCAAGGTCACCAGAACATTTAACAGGCAAGAGCTTTGCTCTGCTACTGCTTTACCTTGAGCCTCGCAAGTGCAAAGAGTGTCTATGAACAGGAATGAGACCAAGGCATCATTTCCAAAGGGAGATCTGGGCTTTAGATTGTATCTTTTCTTAATTTGTTCTCCCAGGCTAAACTCATTTCTGTTGTGATATGTGGTATCTGCTGTCTTTGTGATTTATTCTTGGAATCTAAGGCATGAGCTGGCCAGATAAGAAACACAGTAAGCATTTAGGATGATACCATCAACAATTACTTTTAATTAATGCTTCCAGTGTTTTGATTTAAAGAAAAAAAAACCAACAAAAGAAGTCCCATTACGCAGGTTAAAGAAAGATTTTAAGAGGGGGAGTACTTGTTATTTATGCTATGTCACTGGGCTTGTTACCTACAGAATGTGCTGGAAACTCTGGAATAAAATGGTGTCTTATTTGAATCTTTGTATCTGTTCTTTGGCTGGTACTACTTCAGGCAGGACTGTGGTTGTCACATATAGTGCACCCACTCTGTGTCTGCATTGGGCAGTGGTGGAAATGTGACTCAAAGTGGTAGCATGGACCTGCTGAAGGCCCACAATGGCGTTCTCTATCCTGCTGCACGCATGCAAGCCTTCTGCATTTGTAATTGATAAAAGTGATATCAGCTCAGCTATGCTGGTAATGCAGGTAAAGAAAAACATCTCCCCAAGTACCAAGAGGATGTTGTTGAATCTTTCAGCAGAGAAGCCAGTCAGATGTGAAGGATTGTGGAGAGTGAGATTTGGGAGTTTGCTCTCCCTTGCTGATCAGAAGGACCAGCTGATCTGGTCCTTCTGGAACAAGAGCCTGGTGCAGGACTCTGGTCCCATGCATCCCATTGCAGCACTGACATCCCACATCTTCCCCTTCTCCCTCCAGGGAGGGAGACCCTAGCATAGTCCCTTCCAGCATGCTTTTCCCTCCAGAGAGCACCTCCAGAGAGCACCAGTTTCACATTGGGCACCTGAATCTCTGCTGCCCCTTGGTGGGGGAACAGGGGCTGCCTTCACCCCCCTCCTTTCTTCCTGCAGCAGCTCCTACCCAGAGCAGGCTGGTGGGCAAAGCCAAGGTGACACAGGGCATGGAGCAAACCACCATAGCATCCACACTAAAAAAATCTTGTGCTTGTTCGGTGTTGCATCCCTTTAGGATATCAACACAAGAATGAAATTAGTATGTTGTCTTCTACTAAGCTGTGCTGCTTTGTAATGACCACTGCTGGGCAGTACATGGATGTTATTTATAGGCCTAGTGTCTATAGCCTTTGTGGTAATGTGGCTCAGAACGGCATCATAGAGCTGGGTTTGACTGCTTGTGGTTGTTCTGAATCATGACGTTGTCCAGTCTTGGCATGTTGAGTGTCTGCAGAGTTGTGGCAAACTTTGTGTGGAAATACAAACACTGTGTATAGGCATCACATGTGAATCTAAAGAGCTACACCAGGATCTCTCAGCAGCAGCCTAACAGCTTTCCTCATCTCACCAAACGAAATAGTTCCAGCAGGAGATTAAGAAAAGATGGGCTGCTAAGGAGTCATGACTTAGTATTTTTAGTATCCTAATTCACACCTGTAGTGTCCAGGAGTCAGGACTTGTTAAACTAAGCACTATCTAATTACATAGTGAGAAGATTTCCACTAGACACCAAAAGAGGAGAGCCAGGGATTGCAGTATCCCATTGCTGCCTGATTTACCAGAATGTGCTCTGCATCGAGCTGCTTTTGCAAAACTACTTTGTCGTACTGAAAAGCCTGTGGCCACTATGGGAGGGTTGTGCAGGGAGCCAAGGCGACTAAAATAAGAACCTGTGGGGAACAGGAGATATGTTGATATTTTCCTGTTTGGACTAAAGAAGCCATGTTCTGCAGGAGGAACAGCAGGTGCTTCAGTCTCCCGTAGTTAGAGGGCTTGTTTGCAGTGTGGTCTTGGAAACAGGAATGTGGTTCTGGTTTTGAGGCTTTAGCTTTGTTTAGGTCATTAGATCTATTCATCCAGATGATGCGGACTTGAGACAAGTGAATAAAATGGATATATTCCAAAGCATATTAGTACAGGGTCTCAGAAGATCCCAGGAACCTGCTTCTTCTTGAATCAATCTTCTTCACCTAGCACAGGACATTTGCAATATGAAAAGGTTAGTGGTTTGTTTTGGTGGGGGTTTTTTTTTGAGTGTACTTAGCTTGAAGAACCTTCTGTAGGGACTACAAAAGAAATGACTCATTTTTATGTTTACAGATACTAACCAAAAACAAAGGCTAGGCAGCCTCCTTTGCCTGACAGCGAGACATTATCAAGGTTTTTTCTTCTTTTCCTTCTATCTGATATTCAGATTTTCCTCTGCCCCATTTTCAAAGAAAAGGGCAGACAGCAATTAGTTCAGTGAAGAAAGGATCTAAAACAGCGTGTGTGCATTGGGAGAGAGATCACAAGAAAGGTGGGGCTGGGGGGGGCAGAAATAATATGTTTTGGGTCACCAGAAACCTGTAGGGTTTCTCTCTCAGGAGAAGGTGAAGAAAGGAAACGGATACTAGAGTGTGCATGGTTCTTTTGAGGCAGGGAGACCATCTTTGAGAGCTAGGTCACGGAAATTGCTAAACAATCTCTGTTGGCCCAGCATGTCTGCCAGCACCTACCAGTGCTGTACAGACTTTGGCACAGTACTGTTAATCCAAGGGAGATGTTTTCACAGGAGATACAAGCAATAAAAATCATTTCAGTGTGTTCCATTAAAATTAAATCATGTACACACATGAAAAGGAAAGCCATGTGCTGTTTCTGGCTTATTGCCCACTGTGAGCCCGAAGAGATGCTGACCTTTTGATGATTCAGAGCGGTTTGCTAGCAATGCAGTTTGTATCTGCTTTAAAATGTTTTCTTTAACCTTATTTGTAAAACAAATTTAGATTAATTTGCCTTCAAGCTATAACTGATTCTGTAACTTGCTGTATCTTTTGGGGGAAGGGAATAGCAACAGTCACCAACAGGCAGAGAGCTCTGGGAACTGCATGGTTTCCTTTCCTTTTCTTCTGCAAAGAGCCAGGATGCAACATTTATCCTCAATAAATCCCTGTGTCGGATGAGCTGCAGCTGAACTGTTTTGAATACGTTGTCCTTGGGGGATCTGTACCGTATATTCCTCACATGTCCAAAGAAATAATGGTGAAAGCAGAAGCAAAAAAGGAGGTAGAAAGGAAAAATCTCAAATTAAGTCATGGGAGAGGCAGTGGGATCGGGAGCTGTCCTGCAGAGAGGGGAAAGGACGGGAAATATCCCAAGGGGATGTGCTGGTGGGAGTGCACAGCAGCAAGAGGGGAATGGGGTGAGTTTGTAGCATTAGTGACATAAAAATGTGTTAATGTAACATTAAGTAAAATTTTCTAAAGAAAATAGTTTCTATTTGGGTGCCTGAGAAATGGTAGTGTAAAAAAGATGCAACAGCAGTCACTTGTAAATGTGAGAACAACCAAACAGAAACATCCTGGGCTATTTCCATTCCCAGGTTGTACAATTAAAATCAGGGCATCAGAAGATGTAAAAATTGCATTAACCAGGTATGCTTCATATTCTTCAGTAAATGTAGACTTCAAAACTGTTGGTGAGGTGAAGAGGGGAGTCAGTCAGTCTGACAGGGTTTTCATCTACAGCCAAACCAGAAACTAGAAACTTTGTAGATGTCTGAGCCCCTAGATCAAAGTCTTGTTCAAACCTGAGAGTTCAAGCCCAGGCCTCACTCCTTTCCAGTTTTTGAAACCAAAGAAAATAGAAGAGTGTGTGGCTGATTTCCAGGTGCTGTTACGGCACCTGCCCAGTAAACCCTGTTACAAACCCCCGAGTAGTTGTGTGCACCCACCTCCAGCCGCTGCAGTTAGAGCTGTCAGCCGCGGGATGTGGGGCCTGTGCTGAGCCAGGAGAGAGGGGCTCAGCGCTCCCCAAAGCACTCCAGAGTAGCTGGAAAGAGGGGTAAAAAGAATGATTCTGTCAGATCTGGACTGTTTGCGGTAAATGGGACTGTGGCACTTGGATCCTACCTTAACCTGGAGTGACGGCTGCCGTGCAATTGGGAGAGGTATGAGGAGTGGGTTAGCCAAAAGTTAAAGACACTTAAACCACTTTTAAGCCTTAGAGTATTTCAAGCTCCTTAAGCCACTTTAAGGCTTTAGATGGGTTTAAAATGCTTAAAACACTTTAAAACCTTAGATGAATTTAAGCTGTTTAAGCTGATTTAGAGCTTTAGAATGACTTAAGTTCTCTGGCTTTAAGTGCTTAAGGAGGTTTTGAGGTCCTTCGAGCTCGTAATTGTAAAGGCCTTTCTGAACATTTTGAGGATGCGACACATACTGACTCCTGTAACCTGCGCTCAGGGACTCCTTCTCCCTGAATGCCTCCCAGGCAATGTCTGAACAGCCGTTTCCCTGGGTACACTTACATCCTCCTTTTTTTGGGGGAAAAAAAAAAAAGGCCAAGAGTTGGACATGCATGTGGTAGGGACAAATGGCTACTCCAGGTGTGTGGACTGACCTTCCTCCATGCGCCTGGCAAGTGTTGCATGGGTAGGATAAACAGTGTGTGGGATGTTATGTCGAAGCCATGTGGAAGAGCTGCACTTACCTCTGCCTGAGAAGTCCCAGCCAGGAGGATGACAGCTCTACCCCAGAGGACATCCTAACGTCCTTGTAATTACTGTGTTGGCAATCGCTAATTTTCCACCTGAACGAGAGTGTTGCTGTACCTCAGGGAACATATCTGTCCCTGTCAAGTTAACATTTTCAGGGCTTACCATTTTCAAGAGGTGTTTGTGGGTAATATGAATAGTCAACGTTTCTTTTCTTCTGTGTTTTTTTGCTACCCTGATGTCCTAAGACCAGCTCTGTAGGGCCACCCGGTAACAATTTTAGCTGTGACTTGGGGTAACTGCTCAGGAAGAGATGCAAGTATAGCCTGGCTCTTTCCCATGTGTGCCTTTCCAGGTGTGTTTAAGATCCTTGATGGGTTGTATCCAGATAGGATGTGTTTAAATGGCCTTGAAGGACATACATTTGCTTAACCGCTTTTTAAATCATTTATGTGTTTGGCTCTGTGGCATGCTGTGGCACAGCTCAATTACACACCACAGGGAAAAAGTACTGCTTTTGTACTAAACTTCTCGCCTGGCGATTTCACTGGGCACCCACCGGCCTTGCATTACGAATAACCATTTTGTAAGCCTTCATCTCCTGGTCACCCTCCATCCACCTTTCTCTATTGCTGCTTCAAGGTCTGTTTAGCTTGTACTGGCCTAGAAACTCTTCCCACCTTCGATTTGTGGTGCTCTTTGTGTCTTGTCTAGTTCTCCTCTTCCCTCTTTCTTTCTGAGTCATTCCTGACGTTCAGACTTTCTGACCCTGATGGAACAGGCCTGATGTTTTCTTAAATCTCTCTGCAGAGACATTCCTGAGGAGACGCTCATTTAGTTAGTCATTTCTGTTGGATATTGCTTGTGTTACGTTTGTCAGCATAGAATTTCATTTGCCATTTTGTCACCCTGTCACTCAGCATTCTATCTGCTTGTTTGGAAAGAGTTTGAAAATATATTTCACTTACACCAGAAAATGTCTTATAGACATAAGTTTAAATAAGTATCCTCTGGAAACTTGTATGGAAGGTTAAAATGGAAGCTGTTTTATAGTTTTACTTACTGTAATCACTACCAGCAACTGCAACATTCAACTACAAAATGTGATACAAAGACAACCTTTTGCAGAGTACTAGGAGGTTTGAGAAGGGCTTTGCTCCTGTTTCCTTATGCCAAAGCTTAAGGATGTTAGCTCCCAAAATTAGCACACTCCCTTGATATACAGGTCATAGGAGAGTGATGGTTGGGGTACTGAGGGCACTGACAGGATCTAGATGAGTATGTGTCCTCCTCAGCTACAGGTAACTATTCCCACTCTTTCCTAAGAACTTTCCTGGCCTATTTCAGCCAAAACGGTCTAAAGCAATTTCAGTTGATTTGTTTTGCATTATAATAATCAGCTCCCATATCTTAGGTGAGGAACTGAGAACTTCTTGCACCACTCTGGAGTTTGAAAAATCATATTTAACTGGACTCAGATGGACATGCACCTGGCATGCTTTTTCACCCTGTACTCTTCACATGCAGGCTGAAATAACATGGAGCACAACTCTGCCTCTTCCACTTTCTACAAGGGTTGCTTCCCTCCTCCTGTAGCACTTGATAAAGGGAGCTTTCAAAGCTTCTCCTTGCCTGCTGCGGGGGGACCCTCCTCTTCTTCCCATCTGTTTAAACCACTTCTGAGGGGGAATCAGGACTCAGATGATATAAATAAAAGGGAATAATGTAATTAATGCCAGTCAGAATGGTTTTGTGGAAAATAGTTCTTACCAAATAAATGTGATGACAAATTTTGAATGCTTGGTAAATGGAAGCAGCTGTACAAGATGTCACATGAAGAGTTTGACTACAGGCACTGATTAAAAAAGCAGCACTATAGAATATCAGTGTAGCACACTTAACTGGATTAAGATCTTGGCTGACTGACATCTCAGTTTTGTTAAGGAGAATCACTGTCAAATTAAAATATTTTGAATGGGGATCTGCAGTGTTTGGTAAATGCCTGACAGTCCTCCACTATCCTTAATCAGTACTCTAAAATCTGTGCTGAAGAAATATGCAGCTGACACAGTAGGCAAAAGGGCAACGAATGCCGAGGGCATGGCTTGACTGGGGGCATGGTATGCAGGTCTTTGCTTTTGAAGCAATGAATGCAACCCACTGCCCATGTGGGGACACGTGTCTAGTGTAACGTTGTGGCAAGGCAGGCTTGTGTTATCCTGAAACATGTAGACAGAGGAGCAGCAAGAAGCAATGAAGTGTTTGCTGTGGCTGTGGAGTTGCGTCAGTGGTTCTGGCACCCTGCAGCCAGGCAGCAAGTCTTAGCTAGCCCAAATTCCTCCCTGGCAGTGAAGGGAGACAGGACGCCCAGGGGCTTGGTTAATTCATCATGCTAAGATAGATGCCTAAGATGAACCCTTCTCCCTTGGGTGCCCATGTCTCTCCACAAAGGGGAGATACTCCGTAAAGACAATCAAGATAACTCGTTCAGACTAGATGTCTGCTGTTCATATGACAGAAGCTCTATGAGATAAATTTCATCTCTCTTGTCCATCATTAAACAGTGAAGCTAAAAGTTTTGAGAGGAAGCAAGCGCAAGCTATCAGGATGATTTGAAAACTATCCCGTGTGTTCAGTTCAAGGGAGAGGCTAGCTGGCTTCTACCCACGTTCAGAAAAAATAAGTATTTGTGTGAAGCACTACCTTTGGGGCAAGAGTGGAAGTAAAATTTTTCTTTAACTCATCTGCTGCACTTTGCATGAAAGAAGGCAGAAGAGAAGCTCTGGAAGCAAAGTGACTAGTGAAGGAACTGGAGCGGGGAGGGGGTTTTGCCTCTGGGGTCAGGACTGCTGCAGGGTTTAAATGTTTGATGTGCTGATGCAGTTCAGCTTCAGTCTGTAACGCACAAGTCCTGGGGGCGCTGAGCAAAGAATGCAGGCTTCACAGCAACTATTTTAGTTCATCAGGAAGGGCTTAGGTTCAGGTGCTCTTCATGGAAGGTGTCTGTTTTAGGGTCACAGAGCTGAAGAGTAAATTCCATTTTATTGGCACCTTCTCCCTGAACTGCCCTGTATCTTCTGATGCTCCTGGGTTCATTTTTTAGCTCTATATGATCCAGTGTACTTGGCATTATCAAGAGAAAGCTATTCAAATTTTATTCAGTTAGAACCAAGTAGCTCAAAGATAAATATTTCCTAAAGGAGTCTTCATCCCTCCTTCTGTAAGTTGTCAAGATCTTTTATCTCTGTTAATATTGCCTGGAGCTCCTGTCAGAACAAGACCAGGACATACACGGTAATTATGTCAAGGTGTCCAGCCCGAGACAAACAGGGACCGAGTAGCTGGAATGCAAACAAGCCCATAGACGTGGGCCTTGGCATGCCCAATCTCTTTGCCCATGTGTAATGGACTTCTTTTGAGGCAGCAATGTGCAATAGCCCTGGCTGAGTCTCCTCTTGGGCAGCCTGTGCATAGGCATTGCTTGGAGGAGTAATGCAGCAATCCTCCCCCCTCCATCTTTCTGTGATACACTGAGCAACCTGCACGAGCACTGCTTTACCGGCGCCTTCCCTTAGCATCTGCTGTGTTTGTAAATGAGCAGCGAGGCTGTAGCTGCATGGGCAGTAGGGAAAGCAGCTGCAGCTGCACAGAAATGCCAATGCAATATTAGAGCTGCAGTCGATTTTCAGTTTCAAAGTATCAGTGTTAGTACTGCCTTTGGGTTGCAAACACTGCTGTCTACAAACTTAAATGTTGCTATAAACAACAAAAATAGCCAATTTTTGTTTGTTTTCACTGCTGCCAGCTGCAGTAGCTAGAGCAGCAGTAGGGTGGCTGGGTTTGCATTCTCTGTCTTCTAATGTTTCTCTTCTAGAGCCTGGTTTGGGGCCACTTCAGAACATGTACTGAGTTGTCCTTGATATTACAAAGCCAGCACATAAATGTTGTTTCATATGGAATTTAATAGTTGTTTTTCAAACCTTGCTTTAATTGCAAAGATCAAAACCTGTGGTAAGATGAGTCTTTTGAGCCTGGGAGCTGCCATGCTTGGAAATGGTGAGCATTCCCTTTAACACATGCTTCTCTGGAAGGTAAGCAGCTCTCACAATATAGCTGGTTTATTGTGCCATGCTCCAACACATTTTGCAGAAAACCTTTTTATCTGCTGGTGTGATTTATCATTCCTGGGATAGGGAGTAGGAGTCCTAACCCTTTTTTCCCCAGTAACAGTATGCTCCTCGGAGAGGACACTGCAGCATGCTCTGTCCCAGCTGGAGCAGCTCTGCTTGCTGCAGTGACATGCAGTACCGTAGGTGCTTCTGTGCCATGGAAATGTCAGCCCTGGCTCAGGAGCTACCCTTTAGTATTTGCTCCGGGAAAGGGACTGTTACACTGGGTATATTTGGTATTTCTGTATCAGCCTAGGAATCGGACTGGATACAACTGAAAAAAATAGTAAAGGTACAGACTGGTACAGATTGAGGGCTAACAGAAAAATGAGCACTGAGCATGGTGATCATTAAACACTTTTCAGTGTTTGTGCCTGCTCCCCTGCCTGCCCCCCCAGAATACAAGCACAGACTGAAGCAGTGCAGGAAGACCGTGCAGAGCCTGTCAGCCTGCAGTCATGGAGGTGTTTCAAGTGCTGCTGTACTAAACTGAGACAATCCAATGCACATATAAAGCATTTTTTTCCTCTTTATTTCTTGCTTTATTCCACATTGATCATTCCTCCCTACAAACATGGTGTTCGGTGTCAGTTAATCAAATCCTGGCCTGTATTTTGGGCATCTTTTTAGTCACACCTTTGATCGAGAACTGTCTGTGGTAGTGGCTTGTCTGCTTGCCTGTGCCTATTTGGCCAGGCTGGTGATGGGTCAGTTGTGACTTTCTGTATTTGACAAATCACATTCACAGTATGGTTGTTGTTGAATAGAGAAAATTTAAGATATTAATATTAGTGGATGGATTAAAATACCAGCTGAGGATTCACTAGTCCATCACATGGCTTTCGGTGACTCTGAGAAGAACCATGTGGCTCTGTCCCCTTGTGAGCTGGGTGTATCAACCCTAACATGCTGTTAATGCTAGGTCAGGCTTGGTCTCGTCTTCTCATCAAGACACGGAGACCTGACAGCTTGGTACTGTAAGGTATTAACGTCTTCACATCATCAGTGCTCTGCTTGTGTGATCAAAATGCTACAGAGGAAGTCCATTTGTAGCCTCCCTCTGGTCACGGTCATGGCATGTGTGCCGCTGCCATACTCAGAGCACTGATTCAGAGTGACATATTTAAGCACACAGCAAAGGTATTTTATCTCAGAAATAACCATGTTCTTTAAGTGCTGGTCACAATTTGCATGTTGAAAAGCCTGCTGAATGCCACTCTTTCTAAAGATTTATTAGCATATGCCAGTTTCCTGAGCAACAGCCAGCCCTTACCCACAGGGATACATAACTCAGCGTGGTATGGCAGCAGCTCCGGCACGACCTGGTGGTCGGGCTTACCTAAGTGCAGGTGACTTCCCAACAGCGTGTGTGAGATCAGCATTAACCGGCTCCTCTGTATAGAGGTGGCCAGACGCTCAGCTCCAGCCACCCCATCACCCTGTTAAATGCTCTTCTCTTCCTGCAGAAGGGAACTGCTAGGCTCCGCTTGTGGTCCACACAGTCACTAGTCACTGAAGTTGGACTGCTAAAGCAAATGGATGGGTTGCGCACAAGTGGATTGCTCAAAGCAGCAGCAGAGCTCTTTTCTGAGAGTAGCTAACATCCACCATCATCCACAGCCCAGCTGTTCTGTAACTGAAGTCTGCTAGCTGATTTTTGGAAAAATACACACTTTTACATCCGCTCTCTTCCCTACTCCAGTCATCACTACTTTATGTTAGAAAGATAAAACCTCTAAGTTTCTAGAAGCCTGACAAGACCTACAAGTGTTTCAAAAATATGAATAAAGGGTTTATTCATAACGCTGAGTACGCTTCAAGCTTGTTAAACTATACGCAATATGCCTGTTAAGTGAACTATGCATAAAAAGCATCACGCATAGCTCTAACAGCTGTATGCATTAACTGTCAAGCCCAAAAATCTTTTCCCTCCACAGCTCATTTGGACAAATACCTGCCACTTGACTGGGCATAGCTGCCTCTGCTGTATGGTGCATACATCACTATCTCCTGATGTTTGGTTTTCTGAGACTAATGATACTACTTCTGTACTTGCCTTGTGATCAAAGCCTGTCCTTGCTATAGGAGCTTAGACTAGTGAGACACCATTTAAGACTCTTGGATTATTTTCATCGTGCCACTGGCCGGCTGCATGACAGCAGCATGACCCTTATGTTCCCTGCCTGCTGGGCCTCTCTAGAGCGACTGCTCGCCTCTGTGAAGAGCGGAAACCTGCAGTAAAGATGCACTGATCCCTGTGGTGGTGCAGCGGAGGGCAGCTAAGCAAAGGCAGCGTGGGGATTGCCGACATACTGGCTATGTAGATAAGTGGGAACCTCTCATCCTCTCCTTCCCCATCATCCTGTTATTTTTGTCACAATGGAAATACTGCGTTAAGCTGTTTCTGGTTCAGTGAAGGGGCATTTGCTATCCAAAGGCAGATTGTATTTGAATTTTCTTTCAAATGCCTCGTTAACTCTCTCCTGATTCACTGCATGCGCGATTATCCTGACATTCTTTTACAACATTCATCTTTCTTCTTGGGGGAGGGGCAGAAATAGTAACCCAGAGCAGTAGATAACTAACTCTGTGACCGAGCAACCTAAAGTGCCCAGCATGGACGACATGTGCATCATGTGGCTCTGGTGATACTGCTGCAATGTTGTGAGATATACCATGGACAGTGGGTTTTGTACAGGTTCTCTTTCTCCCCTGTGCCTCACAGACTGGTCCTCCTGTTGTCTTTCCAGAATTTATCATTGCACCATTTTTCTGCAGAAAAATAGGGCTTCACTGCCACTCCAGAATGGCTAAGTCCTTTTTAGCAAGACTCCAGTATACGCTCTGCCTTCTTGGGGAAATCCTTGGTGTTCAGACAGTCCCAGTCATGCTCAGGCCCTGAGAAGCCCGTGTGTGTAACTCTGGTTGTTGAAATTCAAAGGAGACTGTGACATGATAAACCTGTGGGCATTGGGCAGGCACTACTGTTGTAGTGGCCAGCAGGACCAGGTTACAAATACACCACTGCAACAGGTCCCAAGTGTTACCTAGCTACACCATAGCTAAAGTGTGAGTGGTTGAGAATGGCATCAGGCAGGTATAGACACATCATCACTGTTCAAGAGCCCCCTCACAGCCTCTAGCCATGTGGGATGTTTTTTTGGTTTTGGTTTTTTAATTGCTGGGGGTCCTTTTTTTCCTAGAGTAGGCCCTCTATGGGACATGTAGTAAATAACCATTGTCCCTCAGCATAATTACTTGAATTCTTCAGAAGACTTAAGCAGCTTAAGTGCTAAGTTTAACCACCTTAAAGACTTAAGGCTCTATCCATCCTAGACTAGCTCTGAGGCCTCAGAATACTTTCTGCTCTGAAGTATGTCTCTAAACATTGATGCTCAAGGTTTTATTTCAAGGCAGGGCTGCACTGGCAGCACAAGAGCATCCTCCACCAACAACGTACCACCGAGTCCTGTTTGCCAGCTGAGGCAAAGTCACCAGTAAGAAATTCCAAAGCATCAAATTTATGTTCTTTATGGTAGTAAACAAACTGTGTTCAAGCGATTCTGAATAAATGCTATTGAGAGCAAGGTCAGTCAAAGCAACTGCCAGACTAGCACCAACTCCTTCTCACATTGCTCACGGGGAGTAAACAGTTATCAACGCTTGTTTGGCTCAGCAGCAATGGTGCCAAAGCTGCAGCCACGTTGGCAGACTGTGTTGCTTTCTTAGGTGGAGCTGACAGTTTGACTTGCTTTGTGCACAGCTCATCAGTGATGGCAGCGTGGTGTATGCAGAAGCCCTCTGGGACCATGTCACGATGGATGACCAAGAGCTGGGATTCAAGGCCGGCGATGTCATTGAAGTAATGGATGCTACCAACAAGGAGTGGTGGTGGGGGAGGATTCTGGACAGCGAAGGCTGGTTTCCAGCCAGCTTTGTACGGGTAAGAGCTTGATGTCTCTTTATGCCTCTCCATTAGCACCAAGTGTTCTTTTTCTCCAGGTTTAGTGTTCTGTAGTGACTCCTGAGCACTTTCACTGCTAGAGATAGTTGGTTCAACACGTCTTCTTACTATTCCTCTACACATGGCCCTGGCATATAGGGCCCTCCTGGCTGAGCTGCCACCGGTGTGGAGAAGTCCCTCTTTACATGAGTAAATCAGGGCAAGGGTGGTTCAGTTCCAGACTCCGGAGCTCAGCTGAGCTGCTCCAGCTGGGGAGCTGCCCTGCATGGTGGTTTGCAGCCTGGGCTCCTGCTTACCTATATGTATATTGGCTAGTTTGTGCCCAAGCACACAGCATCCCCTTCAGGAGCAAGCAACAAATACTCTCCTAGAGGAATCACAGATGCAGCTGGCAGAGGTCTTCACTCTCGTGTCCACTTCAGACAGTATGGATAAGCATGGCACCAAATTTAGCTTCCTCCATCTGGTGCTGGGTCCAGTGTAATGCTATATCCCAAAGTATGCAACCACCTGAATCATGCACACACCTTCTTTTAGCCCTGGAGTTTTAAAAACATCAGGCTGCTGGGCTACCCCACAGCACTGTATTCCAGGCATTTAAAAATGGAGGAGAAAACCACAAAAAAAGTCTTGGAGGTCATGTGGGACAACTGATGAGGGGGGAGATATGAAACACTTGACACTTTTGGGCCAAGACTTGTGGGCCAAGGCTCTCCCCCAGTGCCAGCTACAAAGACCATATAGAAATAGCTATACAGAACAGCCCAGACAGTCCCAGCTGTATACTGCAGAGGTTGGATTAATTTCCAACAGCGCATTCTGAAACACATCTGAATTCTCTGTGCAAGTAGGGGGTAAAAAAAGAGTGTGGGTAACTCCTGTGCACTCCTTTCCTGCTGTGAGGAGAAAGGGGTTTTTTCCTTTCTTTGGGCTGTCACTGTTGGTGTGGATGCCTGACTCTGGTTTCACCACTTCAGGGCAGGCTCCTCAGTACTGCAAAGGCAATTAGGTGTACCTAAGGGCAAAGATTCTCAGTCCTTTAGCTCTTTATCCAGGTCACTTCAGATCACAAGTGACCCAAAACCAGGTGAAGCATGGAAGGAGGTGATCTGGTGTCTGGTGTCTGTAGCAAAAGTTCTTGGAGAAATGGGGCAGATAGTGCTATAAAAGTTTTGAAATGCTTTGTTATAGGTTGCAGGAGAGTCTTAGCTGGGTAACTATTATGAATAGTGGATGTTTTTGCAAGTAAGATAACTAAGACCAAACTCTCAGCACTGGTGAGGACGGAACTGCTTTTTTCACAGTCAAAACATAGGCCTTTTTTTCTTTCATGTTACTGCTAAGTTGAATTGTTGTCCTGGCTGGCAAAAACCTGTGATAGTGTTTCAGGGGAAAGCAGACTAGTGCTAGCCTTTAGGGATGCAGAGTAACAAGTTCTTTTAGCAGACCAATTACAGCACTTGCTCAAGCATCTGAGTGAAGATTTCCTGCTAATTATCACTGGGTCTCAAGCTTACTGCTGGGAAGGCTGGTATGTTTGGGAACTTAGATAAATCTCCAGGTCTCTCAGTTACTCCACACAAGTTTCAGGCCAAGGTCTGAGTTTAAGACTAGCCAATGTTACTCTGCTCACAGCGAAGGAAAACCAGGATTGCACATCTTGAGGGCTTCACCAGCTATTATGCCTATGCTGACAAGGGATGGGTATGCACTATGTTTATATGTAGATACACGTGTATCAAGTGGTACGTAATCCTGCCTAGAACAAACTACATTAAAAGTTTAAAGCAGTTCTGTGTCATTGTACTAAAAGTGCCTATAGTTACGCATGTTCCTACTTCAGTGTTTTTCACTTCTTCTCTGTGCTGAGTTGTGTACAAAATATTCCCATGGGCACTCTAAGAGCTACAATACTACTATGTGAAAGAAAGCTCGTAAATGAAACGCACTGATAATTGCCTGCTATAAACTAAGGTACTTTGCTATTGTTGACAATATAGCCTCTGTAGGACAACGTGCCTACAAAATGCTATTTTTCTCTGCTCGTGGTGTGCTGCCATCTGATGGGCACTATGAAGGAATCATGAGTTTCACACACAGCCCTGTAATGTAATGCCATTCCTTACCATATTATATGCCCACTGGCATCTGTATTGGCTTTATATTAACAATAAATTATCTTTAAATAATCTTGGGGAAGCAGACACCGAGAAGGCCATCTGTTATTTACAGTATGAGAACAACAATAAAGCTATATAAAAAAGCAACTATTTACTGGTTTTCCCCCCTCCCTCCCTAAGCACCCCCTCACAAGTACCTAAGCAGATTTCACTTGATAAACCATTTCCTGTCCTGACTTTGTATGTATTCTTCCTGGAGGACTCTGTATCATTCCTGTGACTTCTGTCCACAAGAGATGCCTGCTTAAAACCACCCACGTTACACAGTAGGAGCAGCTGTCATGTGGCTTGAAAGTACCCTCCCAAAGCTATCTAGCCTTAGCTTCCCTAAGGGGAAAATATGTTTGCAAGTAATATACATGTAGCAGCCCTCTTTGCTCCTTATCCTAGCTCAATCTTTGTCTGCCATTCAGTCAACTTTCCCAAACTTCTTTTCCTTGGAAGAGTTGCGTTTAGCAATACAAACGATGAACATCTTGTGTGTCTGGCACAGCTGCGAGTAAACCAGGATGAACCCATGGACGATTATCCCCTGAAGGTAGAGGGTGGCAAAGAGGACGACTCCAGCAGTGGCACCCGCCGCTTTGGGATGGGGCAGACCACCAAAGATCAAATGAGGACCAACGTCATCAATGAGATCATAAGCACAGAGAGAGACTACATCAAGCATCTGAAGGACATTTGTGAGGTAATGGAATAAAGGGGGAAGTGAATGTCAGAACTTGTCTGAAGGATAATAGAGTATGTCCCATTCTCGCCCAGAGAGTTACCCTAAGCGGGTAACTTTACTTTTCTGAAAATGAGACTGTATTTCCATCAGAGCCTGCTCTGCTAAATGGCGTTGCATGTTCAGAAAACAGGAGACAATTCATTACAGCAATATCCCAAATGCCTCTGATTTTGGAGCACCCACTTGGGCGCATTCCATTAAATGTAATTAATTGAGTTTCCCAAGCCAGAGAAAAGTAAATGTCTAGCACTGCTGTCCTCTTTAATATACGTTCTGAGGTAATAAAATCACCAGCCTTCAGGCAAGTCATGCTCAGATTAAAACAACTGGGGGATGTTGAGCCAATTAGGTCTTTCACTTGCAAATACGCTGAGTATTGCGACACCCCTTCCAGAAGAGACATGCCGTCATATACACTGGGGTAAATGAAGGTAATTGAAAAAGAGTTTTGCAGGAACATAGTTCTTCACTGAAATGACACAAAAATGTAGTGCCTTCCAGGAGAGCCAGCTGGGGCAAAGCAGCACACACTTACCAAACAAGCCTTTCCTCTTGCAGTGTCCCCCCATGTCCTTTGTGCCCCCCTTCTTCCTTGAGTCAACCAGGCATTTCCTAACACAAGCATCCAAACCAGATCTGCAACTGGATTTAATTGGCCTAAATCTGTCAGTGGATCAGTGCTGGGGTCAGAACACCCTGTAGCCTGCAGACAGATAAAGGTGTTTTTAACAGGAGAGTGCAGCTCTGGGACTCCTTCAAGTGTGGATTACAGTATTGTTTAAGGCAGTGATGTAACTGTGGCTTGGTTTCTATTTCTACCATGTTTTGGGTGGTATTAGAGGAAATAATAGCTAAAACATGGATGCACCTATACAGGAAGGGGGTACAGGAACCAGGTGTACAACTGACTACAGTCCATGGGGTTTTCTGTTGATAACCAAAAGCCACAGAGCAAATGCCCAGGAAGCTTTCCAATTTGGTTTCCTCCTAGGGTTACATTAAGCAGTGCCGTAAAAGAGCTGACATGTTTACAGAAGAACAGCTGAAGACAATCTTTGGGAATATTGAGGACATCTACAGGTGCCAGAAGAAATTTGTTAAAGCACTAGAGAAGAAATTCAACAAAGACCACCCACATTTGAGTGAGGTCGGCTCATGCTTCTTGGAATATGTAAGTAAACTTGACTTCATGGGAAAGGGGTAGCTGAGCATGGATTAAGCCAGAGGATTTAGAAATTGATCAGACAGAACTGAAGCTCTGTTTAAAAAAATCCACCCAACCAAACTGAACACCACCACCCTCCTCCTGTTCAAACCCCTAACCACCTCCCAGCCAAACATCTCCTACCTCTTGTGGCTGTGGAAAGATTTTCAAGTGCCTCAGCTTCTGAGCACTACACTCCCTGCCAGACCATGCTACTTTACACAAAAATGTAGGAAGATTCCAAAATCTCGAGCTGGACCCGAGTTTACAGCTATGGTATTTTCAGGTCAGTGCAGGATCAGCAACTGCCGATCCCATCATTAAAAACATGCAGCTGAGCACAGGCCAGAATACACGGAAATGTCTTGGTCTCTCAGATAAGCTGCACATGCTGTAACTTGTAATATACCCTGCCCATCCCCAACTTTAGGTCTCCGGGCTTCAAAGTCTGGGGAGGATACAAATTGACAAACAGCCCCATGTGATAAAGGAGTAGGACCTACACAGGGAACTCACATACAGAAGTTTGAGCCAGGCCATCACCCTGAAGAACGTGGACAGTAAATCCCTTCATTTCCCTTGCAGCAAACAGAGTTTCAGATATACTCTGAATACTGCAACAACCACCCCAATGCCTGCATGGAGCTGTCCCGCCTCACCAAAGTTAACAAGTACGTCTACTTCTTCGAAGCCTGCCGCCTGCTGCAGAAGATGATCGACATCTCTCTGGATGGGTTTCTGCTGACTCCCGTGCAGAAAATCTGCAAATATCCACTGCAACTGGCTGAACTGCTTAAATACACCAACCCCCAACACAGGTAGGTCAGCATGGTGGGGAGGGAAGGAGTGAGACTGGTCTCATGGAAATGGACTAATGCAGAATCATGTGTTGAGGGCAGCTTGCCAAGAGCAGCTGATACTATGATTCTTCTGGGTTACCTTGTAGAAACCAGGAAAAAAAAGTATTTTTCTATCAAATACATCATTTTCCGTTACAGTAGCACTAGGCTTTCCTGTTTGTTACAGACCTGGAGTTGCAAGGTCCACCTTCTTAATGGTACTTTTCTATTTTATTTGGCCCACATATCTGTGATACCAGCACATACATACTTTGGAGTTAAATGTTTCCGGTGGTGGTGTTGAAAACTTTGCCTCCAAAAGCACTGGTTGAATATACCCAAAAATGCCCACGTAACTAGACCACAGCACGTCAGGGCTGCGTGGTAGTCATGAATTTTGCCCAGCGCTTCCCCAGTGGGAAGCTGCAGCCTATAGCAGTCAAGCCATGCACACTCGGTGCTTCTTCAGCACAGCTCAAAAGCCTCCAAATCCATTGCTCCGTTTCAGGGTGAAGGCACTGTCCTCGGCTGAAAATAACTGTGTCACTTAATCAAGCATCTGAAATAATTAGCTACAGAAATTAAAACATGAAAAATCTGTATTAAAGGAAAGTGTTAAGAGTGGTCCATTGTGGCTTAATTTTACCTTCCTACTTACAGCACTGCTACTTCTCAGAACAGTTTTAAACATGGCTTATTAAATCTATAAGCATGTTGTTCTGAAGCTAACCTCTTAACAGAAAGCTCCTTAATGCAGTACGCAGATGTTTTGAAAATAGCGTTAGAGACAAGTTCTGCAGAACAGCTCCTTCCCAGCTACTCTAAACTCGGCAGAAGTAGCTGATGGCAGCAGATGGTGAGTGGGGGAGGGTAGATCAGCTTCTGTCCTACCCTTCCAGATAAACCATTGGCTCCTATTTGAAATGAAGCCAGTTATTGCTGAACTGCCTTACCTATGCATGACAGAATCAGTCCCTGTATGAAAACAGTGGCATTATGAATATATTGTATTATGTTGCCGGGGAAAAAACGAGGCTTGGAAAGCCCTGGAGATTCTTCCAGCAACTCGTATTTACACCTCTGCGGCTGAATTTGATTGCTTACCCCCTTCCCTTCCACAAATTGGGCCTGGATTTGTTACAAGACTATAACCTGTGCCTGAAAACCAGCATGCATCTGAAAAGCTGCCCACAGAAACATGTACCTCCGACTTCCAGTATAAAACAGCTGGGATAACTGCAAGTGGAACTCATGTTTTCTGCTCTCCAGCCCTAGATCATGGTAGGCTGCACTCCTTTGGGGTGTAGGTACAATAAGCATGTGTCATTTTGTCATGCCTAACACCTCTGCCCTACCCTAGGGATTTTAAAGATGTCGAAGCTGCCTTAAATGCCATGAAGAATGTTGCTCGGCTCATCAATGAGAGAAAGCGGCGGCTGGAGAACATTGACAAAATTGCTCAGTGGCAGAGTTCAATAGAAGACTGGGAGGTAAGAGACTTACTTTCCCCATGAATGGAATAGTCTGTGTTGCTTGTCTCCCCCCCACCCTCCAACAGCTTCTGCCTACAGCAAGATCTTAATGAGGATTACTATCTAGCCCTGCCTCAGTTCTGCTGCCCCTCTTTGTGTGTGTTTTTTTTATTTAAACAGATATGATCTTTTAGTACAACTGAAAAGGTCTTTGCATGTTCCCTGGGATTTTTGCTTCACCACTTTCCTTGCAGAACAAAATCAGCATGTAGGTTGGTGAAATCGTGTTATTTTCCTCTTGCCCCCCATTTTATCTTGAGTGATTTCAAACTCTCAAGATGGGCAGAATTGCCCCTTAACGCTTAATAAGCCATGTTATTCTTGCAGAAAGGCAAGCTCTGATAGAGCGGCAAAGGAAGCCAAAGTTCCCTGCAGACTCATTAAAAAAAATTGCTACATAAAAGAAACAAAACTACTAGTTTTCTAAATCTTAGACTTAATAAAACCAGACCGTCTCCCTCTCCAAGGATGTCAGGCTAAATTCGCAGCTCTCTGCTTATGTGCCTCCTTTTATGTCAGGGATGGATCAGCTGCCCTGAGCAGACTTCCTGGAACAGGAGATCTTTTCATTTAACACACTGTTGTTAAGGGCACAGCGTCTCCCTGATGTGACAAGGGCTGTCCTCCAGCACAGAAGCTCCCTCTCATTCCCAGAGGAGAGTTTCATCAGCAAGAATTGAGGCCCCACAGGCCCCCTCAGCTTGGCTGAGGTTCTCTTACGAGACTACGGGCTTATTTCTTCTCCCGTTTTCAGATGGCTGAGACCAACCTGTTCTTTATGCTGTTCTCAGGGTGAAGATGTCCTAGTCAGAAGCTCAGAACTCATCTATTCTGGGGAATTAACCAAAATCTCCCACCCTCAAGCCAAGAGCCAACAGAGGATGTTCTTCCTCTTCGATCACCAGCTTGTCTGCTGCAAGAAGGTAACCTCACTAGCCAGGCACAAATGCTCTTTCTTACAAGGCTAAAGAATTTGAGTCAACTCCTCTACCCCTTTGTTGCCTTAATGCTTACTGGCATCATATGTGCTTCTGGCACAGAGACTTTTATGTGCATTCGTCGCAGTCTTTTCTCTGACGTCCTGGTGTGTCCCGTGCACCTGACCACAGCAATAAGCTACAGGAACTAATTACTGGCCTAATTCTTATAGCAGGAGAGGATAGCATTACACTGCTTCTAGGGTTAGTGTATGGGTTTGTTTTATACAACTCAAGTATGAGCATTGTCACCCATTTTATTTTAAATAGGTTGGGTTTTTTTTTCAACTGTACTGCCACTTGAGATTAATATCATATTCAGAAGGTAACTGCAGCTTTGACAAAGAGCTGTGGGCCTTGACAGTCAGTAAGACCATATTAACACCATATGTAAGTCTGTAAGTACAGCCCATGCTATTTTTCGTAACCTAAGTAATAAAAGAGATCTTCCTTCATAGAGCAAATGGAAAGTATCTTCCATTGGAATTTCAGAACTGAACACATTTTTTTTGCGTTCTCCATGGCATACAGGTAGCTCCAGGTAACTTAGGCATGAGACCCTCGCTGTTTTATCACTGCTCTCAAATTTACTTTTCATTGTCAATACAAAAAAACCTAAAGCTAATTAGCATTTTTTTGGCTTTCTAACTGGGACAGTAGGATTCAAATACTATTTTCTGACACTGGCTTAATGAGGATTTGGGATCACGTGTAAGAACACAAGCTTGCTTCTCATTCAGAGCTCTTCAGGGCAGCTGATGTCCCACAACGGTAGATGGCAGCCTATCCTGACCCCACCACTCTTAAGAAACCACACGATTCCCCTCACTGCTAACAGCGTCAACAGGAGCTTAGCACTCTGCAATTCCATAGATTCAAATCCAGTATCAAATTTTTTCTTACAGGACTGTAATGACTGCCAAGAAGATTAAATTACTCCATCATCTCAAAGAAAATAAATGTTTAAGGAAGGGACAGGACAGGAACAGTAATGTCTGTATGAGTCTGTGCGATCTCTCTTACAGGACCTTCTGCGCCGGGACATCTTGTATTATAAGAGTAGGATCAACATGGATGATATGGAAATACTGGATGTAGAAGATGGGAAGGACAAGGACTTCAATATCAGCGTGAAAAATGCATTTAAGTTGCACTGCCGAGGCACAGAGGAAGTCCACTTATTCTGTGCAAAAAAGCCTGAGCAGAAACAGCGCTGGCTGAAGGCATTTGAGAATGAAAGGAGACAGGTTCAGCTCGACCAGGAGACGGGTATGGAAAGAGCAATGCTGTGAGGCAGTGGTTTTTTGTGGGGGTTTTTTTGTTTGTTTGTTTTCTTCTTTTTTTTAACCACCAGCCAATGCATAGGAGTGAAAGGGGGGAAGCCAGTCCATGCTCCAGTCCAGCTCTGGGCTGCTGAACTGCACATTTTGAATGAACCTGTGCAATTTAAAAAAAAAAACAAAAAAACAAACCACTGTAAGCAGACACTGCAGTATGTCCTCAGGGAGGCTGACATGTCTTTAATGAGTTCAGGCAGGGCTGACAAAATAGTCAATACATTACATACAGCTTCCATTATTTTGCAGCATAGTGTGAGCGCCCAACTTGGCAATATCTATACAAAACATGTTCAGTCGAGGGTTTTCATTGTCTTGTCCAAATGCTGCTTAATTCTGACACGTGTGATCCAATGAGATTTGAACCACAACTGGTCTGGACTGGCTTCTTCACCCAGTAAAGCATGGGGTGAAGCGCAGGCAGTAAACCTTGCATGAGAGGCAGGGAGAGTTGTGCAGTACAGCACAGGCTGGAGCAGGGGGCAGTACATGCCCCTTCCAGCTTTGGGAGTAATTTTAGCTTGTGACCTCTCACCTCAGGTTTTCCTACCCCTGTATTTCCCTTACTGTCTATGCCAGTGTCTTCCCACGAGATACAAAATGACGACCTGCTGCTGACAAACTATTTTATCTTCAAGGTTTTTCAATCACAGAGGTGCAGAAAAAGCAGGCAATGCTGAATGCCAGCAAGCAGCACCATACTGGGAAGCCGAAGGGTGAGTCACACTGAACATACAAATGCTGCTAAAACTGGGGGTGGGGGGTGGTTGTACATTTACTATATGGGAATAGTTTCAGTGAAGTGGCATTAACAAACTCTTGAGAAGGCCAGATGGTGAGCTCTGATGTGACAATCTGCAGAATCGTTCCTGGCAGATTCAGACAGCTGGAGTCAGGAAACTATTCCTAACTACAGGAGAGCTGCTTTGCACCTCATCGCTGAGCGCTGTGCCAGAAATCAGTTACGTACAAGCAGGCAGCTTCTATTCAAAAGCTAGTTCACAGCCTTGCCCTAGAAGCCAGGCTCTCCAAGCAGTATGGCATTCCCTTTGTGAAAAGACAAGATGAAGTTTTGCAGTAATCCCCCCAATGGGGGAACTGGACTCGATGATCTTAAAGGTCTTTTCCATCCTAAATGATTCTATGATTCTACAACGCAAAGAGGGTCCATAAAGGTCACTGCAGCAGGGACTATTCCTGCCTGGGCAGTTGTGCCTGTGGAAGATGCTTTGAAACCTGTGATTTTGGCAGAATGCCATGGGTAGGTACTGGGCTCATTGACACAAGCTGTTTGTTAAAACTTTAAGAGACAAGGAAGATTTAGCAGCAGCCAGGGGAGCGTGAACTCAAGCAACAGAAAGGAAGGTTCCTGTGCCCACAGCACTGGCAGCTGAAGATTCCCACTACCCGACTTTGTGATGTCACCACCCCTCTTTATAGCCAGAGGAAGAGATGTCACTTGCTTTCCTCTGGACCCACAGAGAGGCAACCACTTCCTCTTGGCGGTACCAGCCAGCAGTTAAATCCTAGCCAAATCTCCAGTAAGAAAGCTTGGCTAAATTTCAAAACAAGTCAGAAGTAAGATCTGGCTGCAAACAGAGGGAAGTTTGGAAGGAGGCCAGACCTCTCTAACAGAGCAAAGCCCTAGGGGTGAAGCACTAGAGGAGACCCCACAAGCCAGCCCTGTCTGCAGCCTAGGTACTGGCTATTACGACTCAGAAATCCAGTGCAGGAAGTTGTAACAGGCAACAGAGGCACATGCACATCAGCTGCTTCTCCCAAAACAACCAAAGTCACCAGTTAAGTTGGCCACTAATGATAAGCTACAGCTATTTAGCCCTGCTGCAGTGGTGACAGAACAGGTGTCAGTTATGCTTCACATTTCTGGGACTTCCACAGCATCAACTTTAATCCTCAAAAGCAGTGCTGAAACTAACAGTAATACTAAGACAAACCCAATTCACTCCCCTGCAGCTTTAACAGGGACTGGACAGGGGGTGGGGAAGGGAGCTGTGCTCAACTAACATGCTTCCCCATCTCCTCCTCCTCACAGCTGTCACCAGGCCATACTATGACTTTCTGATGCGTCAAAAGCATCCCACCCTGCCTACTACACTCCCTCAGCAGCAAGTCTTCATGCTGGCAGAGCCCAAGCGCAAGCCCTCGAACTTCTGGCAGAACATCAGCAGGCTGACGCCCTTCCGGAAATAAGGGCAGCACCGTGTTTGTGCCTGAACCCCTTCTGAGAAAGCACTTTATCCGTCAGTCCTGGGAGGTGGAGCACAGGTTCTTCCAATCCTTTGTTTACAGAGGATGGCACATGTGGCTCCTGCCTTCCCTATTTATTTTGCAGACCGACTGACCGCACTGGCTCTGAGGTGAGACACTGCGTGTGTGCTTGCACACATGTGTGCATTTGTGCCAGTCCCATCGAGCCAGCCTTGCACAGCCCCCAAGAGGCAAACTTCCAGGAAGAGATCACAGGAGGGAGCCTGACACGTTTTGTCTGAAAAGATTTTGCCTGTCAGCTGTACTTTGACTCACTCCTTCCTGCTGTGAACACTACTGCTGTCTGGCAGCTGTCAGAGAGGGGATGGCAGCTGATAACACCTGCCAGCTCTGTGTCCACTGATATGCTCAGAACAACAGTTCAGAGTCACTGACATTATACGTTTCCCATGGAGGGATAAACCCTTCTGCTCTCTGCCCACCCCCGCTCCCCACGTTTCTCAGAGACATGATCCTCCTACACACTTCTAACTAATCCAGTTAGCCTTTGCAGGCACTCAGACAAGACAACAGTGAGTATTGCACTGTGACCTTTTTCCTTCCTTTAGTTCAACACCACTGATGAACTATGTAGTACATTAAACTGTGCCAATCAACCTGCAGCATGAGTAAAGTTCAAGAATCTCTCTAGTGGGTTTGAGTTACGTAAGTTAGAAAAATGTGCCTAATCAATACCGTACTCAATTCCTTAGATTCTCGTCTCTCCATCAGTCTGCCATATTTCCTGGCCAATGAAAATGCTCATTGTTTGTAATGTGTTTATTTATGGTAAAAATCAGAACTGTGTATTTTGTAAGTCTGTAATTGTTCTTGTCAGATGTTGTTAACTTGATGCCTGTTTTGTCTGGTTTTTGTTTGTTTTTTTAAGAAAGGTCAATATTTGCAAACCTAGCTCCCGGAAGTCAGAGTCTACAGTTCAACTCTGAAAGACTAAAACCATGGTTGTTATGCAAACTCCCACAGACCCTCAATTCAAGGGGTATTATTACAGGTTTTTGACACCTTTAAAAAAAATGGAAAGACACTTTAAAAAGGCCTAAATTTGGCACTAAGAGCCCCACTTTAAGTACCCAAGTTTCAAACTGTGGCCAAAAAGAATTCATCTAAACCTTGGTTAGCAAAAGGAAAGATTTGCCTTACCATAGCGAGAGTTAGAAGCCATACTGACTGAGTTCCCTAGCTTAGGAGACATCCTGTGACATTGGAAGGAAGACACCTGCCCCTTCCAACATGATGCTAGTGTGAATGAGCACTAACTGTCTGCAGAGCTCAGAAGTCCAGTGTTTGTTGATGCTGTAGCTGACCAAAGTCTGGTCATCCAGGGATATCTGAATTCAGTAGCATGTACAAAGTTATTCTTGCACTATATCTCCCCCCCAGACCAGGGGCAACATTTAATTTCATAAAGAAACTTGTAAAAGTGACTCTCAGTCTGTGTTTGTCTCCAGCATGTCTATCTGTGTGAACTTGTTTCTCTTCAAAGTCACTGTAGAGATCCTGCTCTTGCAGCTTAAGAAAACCTGACCACTCATCACTAGACCACTGAGCACTAATCAGTAGAAACCATGCCAGAAGGTTACCCTCAACAAAGCCACCCTTCAGATGGAAGGCTGGTGAAGCAGAGACCGTATCGGAGATGTGCCGGTCACTTAGAACACTGATCAAGCTTAGCAAGTCACCAGCTCCCAAATTCCTGCTAGTTAGTTACTTAAATGGAAAACATGTCTAGGAAACATCAAAGAAGCTGCAGGGGATGCTCAAGCCCACTTTGAGCAATATGGAATTAAAGAGGAACAGCAAAGGCCGAGAAGTAAGAAACATACTTGAAAGACAACCCACCTGCCCCACCTGCAGCCTGCTCCCTTGCCCTTCTTCTTGGGAAAACACAACTCCATGCCTGTCTCCTAGGCAGAACCAGGTGTGACATCACCATTCAATACAGTCCTACAGACAGTGGTGACTAAAAACCCCAAAAAGCTCCCTCTCATGCAGAAGCGCAAGAGATGTCTGCCCATGGAAGGTTTAGCACTTCCCCGCCCCCCCCCATCACCCCATACAACAGAGGAAAATGGGGCTTACCAAACTGGAAGCAGAGGCTGGAGATGCTGTCTGTCTGCCTCACAGTGACCTGAACCAGCATAAACATTTACAGGTCTGGTCTGTCATTTGTCAAAAAAAAGTGCATCTCTAATGGCAGGCAGCAGTTGGGAAAACAAGCCAGTGGGACATTGCAGGAATGGCCTTCAAACACTGCACAAGCAAGTGCAGTTCACTAAGACCGGGAAAGGGAAAAAACAACTAAAAAAAAAAAAATCAGCCCTTATTTGTGCGTTATCAGCCCTACAGCGCTCAGCAGTGCCTGTCCTCACCCTCTTGTCCCTTCAACCCACCCCCCGCCTTCCATGAGCCCTGGCTAAGCTCCCCTCATGGTCCAGAGCATAGTGGCAGCCTAAGCTTTAGCAGCCAACATGAAGATCTTTTGACAGTTGGGCCTCTCAACCTGAACTAAGAAACAGAACATTTGTTCTCTACACTTGAGAGGACAGTGTGCCAATACTGCGGGGGGGGGATGGGGGACTAGGAAAAAACATAAAGAGTAATTTAGACTCTGTAAGAAGCCACTGAGATCAGGCTCCACTACTCACTTCTTGCCAAGTACCAAAATTAACAGTGACACCTCCCAGACCCATGCCAGGTTACTGAGTGCTCTGCATGCCATGAGCATTACATGGTTTGGACATTTGCTCCCCCGCTCTAAATGCTAGGAAGAGCTGCCTGTCCATAGTACAGCCTCTGCTAAGTCCCATAGGCTGCAGACAGAGTCTGCCCCTGACCCCCTGGCAGGGGGAGGGCAGCAGCTCTGCTGGGCTAACCCAGACACAGCAAATGGTGCTCCTCAACGCTGGGGGCTTTACCTGCGGCCCCCTGTTCCCACAGCTACACCAGTATTAGCATAATGCCCTCTTACAACAAACATTCACCCCAACAAGCTTAAGCCTTTGCACACGCACACACCCACCCCCCTCCTTCTGCCTTTCAGGGGTACAACCCCATGCTTGCTGCCTGACTCTGTGCTGCCTGCTCTGCACTCGCCCTAAGCAGAGCAACACGCCAGTGGGACAGCACAGCATCCATAGGGCTGAATGACCCTTGCTGCATTGCCACAGCCAGAACAGGGTCAGACAGTCACAGCCAGCACCCCTCAGTAAGAGGGGTAAACACTTTTGTGTTTACCCTAAGTGTCTGCACTCTCCTTTCCTTATCCATGGCGTGTTTGTTTTGATTGGCCAGGAAGAAAATCTGTTGGCACGGAAGTGATCAGTTTTCTGAGCTTACCAGCTTTGTAGTAGGTGGGGGGAGGAATGCTGGATTGGAGCAGTGACCACAGGCTGGAAGGGACAATGCCCCCCACAACACACGCTCACACCCTCAACGCAAGACCAACCGTGAAGCTGCATCAGGGTGCTCATGGTCTTGTCCAGTTGCTATCTGAGTGTGCTCAAGGACGGAGATTCCCCTGACACCTCTTTGGGTCCCTGTTCAATACCTCACTGTCCACATTATGAAAAAAAGTTCTTACATCTATTCAAAGTTTCCCTTGCTGCAACTTCTGATCTGTTTTTAATTTGTATGTTGCTTTATACACTCAGCTTTACATCTACATTGAAGTCACTCCGGTACAAATCCCGACCTATTCTACTGAATGAAACGGGGTGACAGTGGCACAGTACCCTAAAGCACAGCAGCTTTGAAGGGTAATAAAAAATGCCCCTGCCCTCCCCTCGCTAAAAGACATGTAAGAATTGGCTACTATTAGTTATCTGTGTAGCAATACTCTGACCAGTAAATATGCATCAAGTTGTTTAAATTATCAGCTTATTTACCATCTCTTCCAGAACTTACTCCATATCTGACCAGTGCACACAAATGATTTATGGAGAGAACCTTTCTATAGAAATCTTTCTAAGTGCCAAAACAGACTCCTCTGGCCAAACAGAATACCAGCTGATGAAAAGTTATTTATTTCTAGTAGAGAGAAATACATTCTCTACTTGACTGCCTATCGGTACTCTTCCTAAAACGTGTCTTCAGTTGGGATTCTAGTCTTGTAAGAAACATTTGGAGCTAGGATCCGATCCCCTATGCAAGACTGAAATCAGGTATAAAAGCTGATCACACTGAAAGAGATGGAAACCCTGTAACACAGTAGGTGGAGTTACAGCAACTGACATTGATAAACAGGTAAGAATCAAACTCACTTTTCTCAATATACCTACCCACGCACCGGCATGTCAATAGACCACTTTGTAAATCTGAAGAGGATTTCATCAAGAAATGCCATCCTTTATTTTCTACCCAGCACTACTTCCTGAATCTCTAACCACAAAACCTATTATTTCCTGAACAAACTGTGTAATCAGATCATGTGTAACCTCCCCTGGTTTTAAATGATTAGACACTCAAAAGTCATCTCATCTCCTAAGTTACTGATTAAATGGTAAAACGTACGTATGTTAGACAGTGGTAACAGACTAACCAACAGTGCATTTCCCTCCTCTTCACCCTGGCATCTGGATTTTGAATGGAGTTACTCACATTGTGCTGTCAATTAGAAGTATCAGGGAGAATGCGTGTGTAGGACAGAAAGCGTTCGTGTACACGTTACGTAGGTTCACAAGGTCATGTAAACTGGTAATAAAGGGGTTTTCTGGCATATGAACAACAGGTCAAACACAGCTTCTGTCAAGCTTTCCGGGCTTACCGGACAACACAATCTTACCAGATTCACAAGAGTCGTCCATTTGAAGCATGAATAAGCAGAGACGTTGAGACTTCAGTACCCACTTCTCTGGAGATGAACCTTCTACATGGCCAGAAATGCAGATTTTCATGCAGAACAAACTGAAGCTCCTGACATGAGTCTGAACAGCACCAATCATTCCGGATTTCAGGGTAGAACCTACCTAACTACTCAGAAAAATACTTCTGCATTGAGTTACATAAGGAGGACAAGATGACTTGATCCAGGGGTGGTTTGGGGGGATTTTTTAGGGGTTTGGGCTCTATCTGTTCCCCTCCTTCTGTAGCTATCCATTTAGGAAGCTTCTTTTGAAAAACAGCCATGGTTCTTAATGAGTAAAATCTGCCCGGATTTCACTTGGACAAGTAAAATACAGACTTACGTAAAGCACGTGAACCAATCAGAAGAATGATTTGCTGAAGCTACCAATAAAATGAAAAGAATCAGTGACTGCTAAATAATCCAGTTTCTGCTCTGACAAAAAAAAAATCTCTAATTTGAACTATTAGTTTGGAATAACCAAGTCAGAAAAGGTGGGTGTACACACTAGAAAAATGCCTATGCTTCAAGTTTTGATAGCATTAAAAGCAGTACAAACTGTCTTTGTACTAAAACAAAACAACAAATAGATCAACTCCCATGGAGCTGAAAGTTCCCATGAAGCAGCCTTTAAGATCTTTTCCGTTTTGTCCGTTACCTGAGGAACAGCAGGCTGTAGGGTGGGGAGGAATCCTGTTCCTGTCTGGCCTATTGCCTCGCTGCTATACACCACAGGTAGTTCCAGCTGTCCAGGACATTGCTCCGCAAAACCAGCACTTCAGTCTGTCATCCAGAAGCCTACGATCTGCAGACCACCTGCATCTGGGTGTCCAAACAGCTTCCTGAAAACATCAGAAAGCCAGGCCTCTCTGTCATTGATCGGGACAACTGAAAGTTGAGGCATCTACGAGCAACAGACGTTCCAAGAGAATCTCAGCATGAGGCTGAAAATGCTACATTTCTCAGGATGCCAGAATGACAGACATTAGCTTTTCTTAATAAAAAGGCCTTCCATCTTTTGCAACGTATGTCAAAATATCAGGCTGTGCTCCTCCAGATTTACTGTAGTGGAAGCATAGCTTCATGTAACAGCAGAATTAAATATAACAATCTCACCACTGATTTTTAAATATCAGTCTTTCAAACAAGTATTGTACCACTTGCTACCCAGACAGCTTAAGAACTTTGTCAGCATCTGTGAGGTGGTACAGCTTCCAGCAAGTGCTAATTTCTTATTTTACTGTTATTACTACAACTGTTTTCAATTCTCATGTCAAGTTTCGCCGTGTACCTGCTAATGAAGATTATGGCATTGCAATACCTGTTTGGACAGTGCATAGGGTACTACAGTAATTGCTAAAGCTTTAAGAATGGAGCTGTTTACACTTCATTCAACTGCTGGAGCCTCAGCCTGCACCTGCTGCTACTCAAGTTTTCTACTAAAGTTAGCAGGACTTGCCGCTGCTATTGCCAAGTAGCAGTACCACATCGGTATGATCGTAAGGTCTCAAGTATGATGTCCTCTACCAGCCCACCAGTAGAAAGTCCCTGTCCCC
The DNA here is from genome assembly GCF_965638725.1 of Aptenodytes patagonicus. NCBI lineage: Eukaryota > Metazoa > Chordata > Aves > Sphenisciformes > Spheniscidae > Aptenodytes > Aptenodytes patagonicus. The sequence continues at coordinate 26,441,692 of NC_134954.1, forward strand.
AGAGCTCCCAGCCTAAGCAAAGCTGTAGGACCAGGTCTTCAGGTAAGTAATGGGTTAAAGAATAAGAGCTTTGGTAATGGATAGAAATTAATTGAAAAAATTTGAAGCCCCTGAAGGTGCAGTGTTGTTCATTTAGTTTGATAGTGCCGGGGAGGGAATCAATCTTCAGCAGAGACAAATCAACACAACTCATTTCAGAGCTAAGCTAGTGCAAGAATGCAGTCAAAAATACGACACATCAGAAGCCAGAACACACCCCTGCGTTTTCTGCCAAGTGCTACACAGATCAGGGTGGGGTATCGGAGGACGGCCTACTGCATGCTCAAGAACAGCAGCAACCTGGATTTCACTTGCCTTTATATTCACAGCCGCATAGCTTCAGGCTCATGAGAGGCCAAAGGGCACTCCTTCCCGGCCACGCAGCAATCGCAGCTTGCCCTGCCTTGGGATTAACACCTCACACCACACCTCATTTCTCACCATGTCTCCCACAGGTTTCCTTAACAAGGTACATTACTAGAATCCCTTGGCTTTGGCAGTGCTGGTGGTTTTAGGAAAAATACAGGCTGCTTGTTCTTTTTGTGTAACGTTCCTGCCATTTTCCTCCCTGCAACTATGCCACTCTTCTCTGCACGTAGCGAGCTTTTCTTTTGCACAACTTTGCTACCAAAGCAGCTCCCTGTTTGTTTTACAGCCTGTGCAAATGAAATACCTGTGATACTTAACCCAGACTTGTGTACCTTTGTGTGTGACTGTTTACATATACATTTGTGAGATGGGAAATAAACAAGCTATCAACTTCACTCTTGTCTAATTCTGTAATCCTCCCATAAAACATTAACTGCTGAGTATACAAAATAAGCCTTTACATCTGCCATATTCAAATGTAGCTATGTAGTAGTATTCTGCTTAAAAGCTCCTTCTCTCTTTCCACACCTGCTTCTTCCCCCTTTTCTGAGAAGTAGCAGCCTGCCTGCACATCCATTACCTAGGCTTGATAATGATTTTTTTTCTTTAACCTCCAGCAACCTGAAAAAATATACTTGCTATCTAAATCACACCATCAAGAAAAACCTTACCCCCAGCTTCAGCCATCTTAGCATTCATGCACTGAAAGAGGGTACAGCATTTGATCTCAACTGTGAAGTTCACGTGATCACAATTCGTACAATAAGGCTGGTAAAAGCAAAACTGTGGAAAGGTGTGTTCCCCTCCTTCTTTCTGAAGCATTAATTTGTCCAAGTATTTTACCTTTCTTGCCCAGAAAAGAACAAGCTATTGTAAAACACTACAAAATAGATTAATACAGCCCCAAAATGAAGGTCCAGCTGCACTAATTTAAGCCGACAGTTGGGCTGCTTGGTGCCAAGTTTTCTCTGTCGAGTTTGTGTCTGAAGTATCTTTTAGTCCACCAAGGTCTATAGCTATGGGTTACTTGTACTCATGAGGCTCAGTCTTCCCTGTAGGTCTGCCATTCTCTCCGTAACACAAACAATACAACTTCCTGTAGCTACCAGAGACCTCTTACTGCTGTACAATTTTTTATTTTTTTGAAGTAGTCATGTGGACCCTATACTATTCTGGATGGTTAAGATAAGATAGCTAATAGCCTGATAGATTTTGAAATAAAATTTAAATAAATAAATCTAATAAAATTTAGCCTTCCCCACACAAATCAGACGTTTTATCCATGTAATGCAGCAACACCTTCTACCCCAGCACTATGACTGACATTTCCTACGAAGGAAAATTCCCAGCTAAATAATAATCACTACATCACTCCTGACTCTAGGGGAGCTCACCAGCAAAACTATTTCTGTTACCTGAATTTGTCTACAGCGAGCCATGGAGTTCAGAATCTAAAGCAAGATGTTAGAAAAAGCAAACTTTCTTTTTGTCCATAATTAGTTACAGGAAAACTTGAAACTCAAAACTTCTTGCCTTATTTCTGACAATCGCTAACTGAGCAGTTATTTTTCTGGAAGGGGCTCTGGCTGTTACCAAGTGTTCAAAGCTGCCTCTAAAATGAGGAGAGTTCTTATCAATTCATCTAACCTTCATAGCAAATAACTAACAGCCACTCATCAGCAAGTAAGTGGGAGAGTAATATGCATCACAACATCATTGCAAAATGCATCTGGGAAGAGGGAAAAATCAAACCATTACTGACACACCATTTTGGTAGTTCATGGATACATTTAAAACAAACAAGCAAGAAACCCCATATACAGACTTAGAAGTTCAGTACCACGTTCTTATGAGCATCAGATACAGTATAAGTAATTCTTCCCAACAATAGACCACCACAAGAACAGCTAGACCAGAATCCCTCTAACCCAAGAATGATCAGCATCATTCTAAAGAACAGTATTGCCCCTTTATATCCTCCCAGATTCCAGCAACCCACCGGTTAGGGATTATGAGTTTTCATCGGTTCCAATGATCCTGGGGGGGAGAAACACACCAAAAAAAACCCCAAAACCCCAAAGGAAAAAAAAAAAAAAAAAAAAAAAAACCACAAACCAAAACACCACCAAAAAAAAATATCAAACCACCAAACAAAAAAAAAAAAAAAACCAACAAAAACCACAAAACCCAAACCTATCTCCCTGTAAAATATGTGATCCCAGGATAACTGACCAGCAATTAGCTTGAGGTAAAACGCACTGAAAAAAAAAAAAAAAGAATGTTCCCAGGATTCATAGTGCTTGGCTACTATTTTAGAAGCCAAAGTACTTGACTGAACAACAAAAAAACCCCTGTAGCAATGATCTCAAAAACCAAACGCTATTTCTGCAGTTCGATGCAGTTATTGGCGTTGTACCTTCCTCTTCCACAAGCGTTGGTTTTCACAGGAACATTACCAGGTAAGTTATTGTTATTTTTGGAGACCTACAATAAATGAAAATAACCGGTTAGTTCAAGCAGTATAATCCTGTCCCCCACAAAACATACATACTTCCATTTTAACATTAGTGTCATTTACAGCCACCCACACTCTGAAGAAACAGGATAATTACCCACACCTCACACCTACTCAATTCTTTTCCTTCTGGGGAACATTCAAGACACTGATTTATAACAGCTTTCTGCTCAAGACCTGTCACCTCTGAATCAGCACTGATTCGGTATTAAGTAAATGCTAAAGCATTGTGAAATTTTACATCTGTTCCATTTTCTTTGTTTTAAGCTATAAAATAAACTCAAACCCCAGGAAACGCCTCAAAAGGAAACGGAGCAGGGTTGCACCATCTTTACCATACTCTCAGGCAGGGCAACTTAGGGCACCTTATTCCCCAAGGGAATTAAGGGAAGCCTTTACTACTGTGTTTTGTTAGCCATTAAGAAACCTTATCGAGAAAAGTCACTTCACCAATTTAAATGTTTTGCTCTGATCAGTCACCAGATTTCATTACAGAGTTTCAACATACCGTACTACTATTCAGCAACAGAATCTTTTTTAAAAGGATGTCACCAAAGACAGTAGGAAAAACACACAATAAGCAACACAAGTCAATCTTTATTGAAAACTGAAGTATTAATACATAACAATTCTTGTTACAATAAACGTGCTTTTAAGAATTTAAATCTGAGCTCATCTACTCATTGAATTGCATAAAAAATAAAAAAGTATGAATTTTCACAATTGAACTGGCTCAGAATGGAATCTCCACTCTTTGTGTTGATGCAATAGTTCAATGCAGGAGTGAGTGATGCCTTAAAACTTATTCTGGAAGACAACATTGACCTAAACTTAAAAAAAGTACCAATACAACTGTTCGTAAGACAGTTTTAAAAAAAGTCATAAAAAGGAAACCTGTGTCTATTTCATAACAAACATGGAGAACTATTACTGGGGCCTCTTGTACTTCCATTGCATGCACTCACTTTTTCAAATCTTAGGCATGAGGGCAGCCAATAATAGCATTACAATAAAAAAAACCCACTAACAAATCCATTCTACTTAAAACAAGTCTGTACAGCAGTCAGCTAAAAAAGCTTTCCCAGTTTGCCTGCTAAGTGCCCAAAAGTCACAACAGTTTAGAAAAGTCATGCTCACTTTCTTGATGTTGAAACTTCAGAGCCCATAAATTCTTCAGAATATTTTTTTTAATCACAAATGGACCCTTACTACCTGTGGGATTCAGATGTTTCAGCATTATATTCAACCCACACAAGAAAAGGTTTCCTTGTCCCCAGATAAGCATTGTTCCTCTTCCCTCTCTTCTGCCTACAAAACACGCCTTAGTTTCTCCCAACACCCCCCCAAACAGAGGTGTACACAGCCTGTTGAAAGAGTCCTCACTACTTCAGAGATCTCAGAATGAACTCGAATCTTGGTGAGGCTTGATGCACAAAACTATCCTAACTTTGCTGCAGTTGTTCCTGTTAATTGACATTCTACCTCGTCAAATCTGAGGGTCTCTGCAGGAAGCTTAGAGTTGATAAAATACAAGATTAGAAAGCTGACACTTATTAATGAGAACAATCTGAATGAACTTAAATCTTTATGTCTTTTGAACAGGTGTTCACAAACACTTCAACATGAGGATTAACGGATTGCTTCTGACCCTCTGCACATGCGAAGGTCGGCCAGTGACACCTGCTGGAGAAGGCTGGATACGGATCATGCCTATTTCCTACCGACTACTGCACAAACCACAGCCTGGGCAACTGCAAATTACCATTCAACCACCACAGCATCTGTTCTCTTTCTCCACAAGTTCCAGCTGAAGCATCGCTACTGTTCATGTTCCTAAGATGGGAGGTTTCACATACATGGTATTTACTACTCTCTGGTATGAGTTTAAGCCTAGAGTTAAGTGGTGGTATCGGATCGCTGTGCTTACCTATTCAAGCAAAAGTATATTCTAAACCCAAATGAATGGTGGGTGTATAATACTGTGCTTAAGCACTGGGGAGTGATTCCAAGTAAATTCTGACCATCTCTTGCTCAGATACCTTAAGTGGCCTTACTACCCCAAGGAGCAGTGAAGCCAGAATGCTCCGTGAAGAGTAGTCAACGTTGAGTACCCTGGTATACAACTCTGTACCATGAACTATTCTCAGACAACACTAAGACATGGTGGTACTTACAGGTGGCGGTGGTGGGATTTTTTTTTTTTTTTTCAGTGGATGAAGCCATACAAGGAAGGACTTCAACTAAAATGAAGGATTTTTTTCATCCACCACTGCATCTAAGCATTTAACTTGCATAGTACACTCAAAAAGAAGCTTTCTTGAACAGCATTCCTGCACGTCTCCTAGAAACTTCAAACAGGAGATGGTTACAATAAGCATAAGCAAGATCTAGTAGTAGGTTCTCTGTTTTCCTTCCTAGTGTTTCATTAATCACCACCACGCCACTGACTAGGGCTACACGGTTTTGGTGCCAATTATTAGCCATTTTTCTTTTGCTGCTGCTACATTTAAAAGACATTTTCATCAGTTGTTAATGACATAGGGAATACCTCAGTTTTTAAAAAATACTTTATCTAAACTCAACACCTGAAATTTGAATAAAAAAAAAATTCTTTCTTGGACTTCTCTTTGTTATTGCTGCAACAGTTATTTTCAGTTCCAGGTTTAAAGTAGTACTTTTTTTTAATCATATAAAGCTGCCATAAAAGGTTTTTTTTTTGTTTGGTTTTTTTTTTTTTTTTAAAGAGAAGCTTGATCTGAAATGTCTCTACTGCACTAGCTCTTTTCATTTGCTGAGGAGCTCTAGTGCAAACACATACTGCGTATTTATTTATAAAGGAATTCTAAATAGGGAATGTTATATAAAAAGCAGGAGAGAATGTTTCATAAGACCCTCACTGTGTAAACGCCTATTTAATGATGTACAGTTTCCCCCGCCGCAGTTTTATATCCATGCTTTCTACTATTTGCAACAAAATACCATTAAGATAGTTATATATACACATATTCCCCCCGTCCCCCTGCACTGTGCTTTTGGTTACTTTCCATATCAACTACTGGAGACATGCTCCACCCTCCCAGCAGATTATAATCGATCAAAACTGGAAGGTGTAAGTACCTTTTAAAAAAGGTACAGTTTCCCCCTCGTGGATGAATCCCATAATGCAACTTAGAAAAAAAAGTGCTCAAGTGAGACTGCCTAAATGTTACGGAATATTATATAGAGACCAATTCCAAGATGACATTTAGGAATCTGAAGTTAGAGCAAATATATAGGAAGTTATATTCATTCCTTAACTATTTATCTATTGCAGCATTCACAAAAGTTCTCTCCTATGATTTTCAAAGCTTTAGTTTATTAGGTGATGAGACAGGAGACAGCAAAGCTTTGAGCTTGTTCTTTATAGCTTCTCCCCAATATAGCACTGTTTCATACCTCACAGCTCTTTGTTAAAATCACGCTAAGACAACAAAATGTCACTCTCTACTCGCTAAAATGGACAAATGGCCTGGATTAATGTTCACTGTACTCTCTGGCACACCTGACTAATCAAAGCTGCAAATCTACTACACAAATGGAATTGTTAAACAGACTTGAACGAAGCACTACAGATTCAAATTGTTTGTCTGGGGTTAATTTTCTGCTCCATATAAAAACATATGGAAATCCCTAAGCTGCAGTAAGTGCTCTGAGTAAGGTTTAAAGTACTTATTCCAACAACACAGTTATGTTCAAGGCATTAGAAATAAGGGGGCCGTCCACTGACAGTGATTCATGCAAAATAAACCTGAACATTATTAAACAAAAAAAAAAAGGGGGGGGGGGGGGGAGTAAAATATATGGACAGTGCTTACTGTAAAAAAATAAAGTTGCTGAAGGCTCTAACCACCAATGGGTTATGAAGGAACATAAGCCTCCTGCCAGGGCAGAGTACTGGAATGGCAGCATTAAATCAGCACTGATGCTACCCTGAAGTAGCTGCCAAATCTGTATAGAAGCAGAACACCCCAAAACAAAGCGTAACTAGATATACAACTTAAAAAAATTTACTTCTGAATGGAAATTAACCTACAAGAACAATACAGCCTGATATACCTCTGTGTAAACACTTAAAAGGGAACAACATTTTATAACCATTTACTGCATAATTTATTGCAGGCAGAATGTATCAAAAAAAAAAAAAAGAAAATCGCATCTTTCTGGAGTCGTAAGTCAAGCAGGTTTAAGAAAAACCTTGATTTTATGTGCAATATTCAAATTTAAAAATTTAAAATCTCCCCCATAACAATTTTGGTATACAAATGGGTTCTAAGGCTAGCCCTTTATCCCCACAGCATTTGCTTTGAGGTACTTTTTAAAAATTGAAGTTGCAAGAAAGAATATCAGAAATGACTCATTGCAATGAAATGCTAATCTGCAGTCAGTCTTATTTTATGTGATTCCAAGTGCAATTTAGGAAGTAAAAAAAGAAAATACTAAGAAAACACATCAAAATGCTGTAACCAACAAATGGCTCCTACTTCAATTACAAATATTTTCAGGAAAAAAAAAAACAACTATTTGAAACCTCTATATTCTGGCAGCCCTACTACAGCATATCCATAGTTCATACTGCAAGTAGCTAATAAGGAAATTGTGTTAAAATGATTTGTTCCCCTTTAACATACTTATCAGGCACACAAGCTTTCCTCAGAATAACATGCAGCTGAACTCCTCCTGTTTGTTGTAGAAAGCCCTAGCATTTCTTAAGTTTCAGGAAAGCAAGTTGGATCAACTGCACATAACATTTTCAACTGACTACAACATTCTTTAGGAAAAACAGCACGGATTTCCTGAACTGAGAACTAAAAGAAAGTGTTTTTTCGATCAGTCTGTGTGGCAGTCTCACTTTGACACATCTTGCATCATATGAAAGATAGTACTGGATATGTATTTCCCCAGGACATGCAATTCATTTTGCAGGTGATGTCACCTCCTACTATTCCTAAGAGCCAGTTTTGCCTCAAGGAAGTTTGCTTTATTTACTGGCACACACAGCATTACCTTTGCCATTTCATTCTGATCCTTAAGAACATCTGTATAACACTGAATCCATATAATGAAAACGAAAAGGTATGAAGTAAACTAATTGTGTGCGGGATTTCTACAGCTTGTCTGACTCATTTTCCAGTCACTCCAATTTAGTAGTTGAATTTGAAAAGAATACATCACTTAAATAAAAATATGCCCCTTTTAAACTGGCAACTCCATCAACCTGAAAAAGGCTGAAGCACTTATCTAATGTATATTATGGTATTTTATAAAGAAACTCACTTTCATGATTCTACCTTTTAAGACCCTGCATACATTACAGCAGTGCATTAGTGATACAAGTTGTAAAATACTTTTCTGTTCCTTTGGATTTGCATATGATGGTTTTTGCATCAGTCACTGCAGGTAGATTGAGCAAGCTTTGTTTTTGTGTTTTAACATGCATTCCACTAGATATGGATCAGAATAAATTTATACTCCCTTTTTATCATTATAATTAGCTAAAAAATTGCAAGACAGTCCACAAAACAGGATTTGCTTTAAGACTAACTGCTGGAGTTCCAAGATGTAAGATATGCAGCACTGGAAAATCTTCAGTGATCAGGAATTAGTAGTGTTTAGCCAAGTGTTGAAAGCATTCAGAAGAAAAGTCCTGGTTGGAGGCATGAGGGCTTCAGCACCAACTTTTAAACCTCAATTTCTTGATTGCATATCTCCCATCTTCAAACCTATGTTAAGGGGGGGGGGGGGGGAGGGGGGGAAAGTAGGAAATATTCTCAATTATGTGAAATACTATTTGAGTGTGGCAGAACATTCTAACATTGCATGCACCACACTGATATGCACACACAACAGATATTAAGTATTATATAATGCTACCCTAGCACTTATCCAGTCAACTGAAATCTATAGGCTTCTAGGCTAAGAATTTGCTACATTGATTTTCTCCTGTCATGTCTATTCCAGCTTTCTGTCCTCACTAGTAGTTTTGTCTTAAGTAGAAGATGCAATATTAAAAAGGTATTTTATGCTAAATTTAATTATCAGCAGTCATGAGTTTAGTCACAGCAAAACTCTCACTTTTTATACTCATGTAATATGACATTCTTGGATGAAATATTAACTGCTGAAACAGAAATCCAAAGAGAGTTAAAATAAAGTTAACTTTGTCATAAACTAAATGGACCAGAAGTGAAAATGCCTAGTTCAGTTGGTCTGACAAGTCCTTATTTCAAATGAAGCTGTTCTCAATGTATGCTAAAAACCACAGAAGCAGAAGTGAGGTTCCCAAAAACATTAGGCTTTGTGTCAGTTTGACACACATTACGCCCCCAAAATCCATCCCACCTCATAGCAGACTTCAAATTTAAACACCTTTTCTTGAAACCCATGATCTAAATTTTGGTCCACGCTAGAAACGATCTTCCCATGCTGACTGCAAGAAGTATGAACTGAGACTTACCTGAAACAGAGTGAATATATGAAATTAACTCAAGGTTGTGTATTTGTTTCAGCAGCTTGTGAGAAAGATTCACCTTCAGAGCAAGGCAAGACACTTAGCTTGCCTACATATTTAGCCAATCAAAAATAAAACTACAAAGTTACACACATTGCTTCATTCACAAATCACAGTACTGCTGAATTCAACAATTACCAATGAATCCAAAATACTGAATACATTTAGTCCCAGATGTATTTTAATAAGGCAAACTTGAGGCTCATTCTTTCATATTCGACAATCATGAACCATGAAAACGTTTCATGATTTCTGAAGATACAGACCACTGAAGAAGTCCCACTAGGCTTCCCTCCTTTGCAGGGAACAGCTATTACATAAGCAATAATTTTTGTGTATTCTGACTCAATTAGAATACTGTAGGAATACCCCAGACTGCTTACCTTCTGAAAAATCTCCCCAAAAGAACCTGCAATGCTGTCATTTATAAGAAAGATTAACTGCTTTCAATCTAAATCGGTAACTTACACTGACTGCCAGGATGATCACCACTGTGGGGGCACATAACTATAGGTTGGTGTTCCTGGAGCCCGATATGTGGGCATAGTAACTGGATGAGGGGCTACTGGAGTTGGGGAATGAGTTGTCAACAAAGTACCTAGGATGAAGAGAACATTTTTTTTTCAGTAAGCACAAATTCTAGTACAGGAAAAAAAAAAAAGGAGAAAAAAAGAGTTAATTTTAAAAACAATTACAGCTTGCTCATCTTCCAATTTAAAATTACCAGTATCATTTTGCACTCCAGCCCCAATCTTCCTTCAACCATTTATGCAAGAGGATCATTTTGATGTTTAGTCCAATGCACACAAAGATACTCATTACTCAAAAATAGCTCTAGCAGAAACCCTGCAACATAAGCATTATTCACAGCAAAACTTTTTCCCACAGCAGGCTTTACATGCCATAAGAATATTGGATGGTAGAGATAACTAATTTATTCTGATTTATCAGCCAAGTTCTTGTTTGCATTATTCCAGATAGGTTTTTACAGACTAAGGGGCTTCAGAAAGAAAGAGGCTGAGGTGGCAGGATCTTAGCAGTCTTACTCTACAGCACTTTGTAGAAACAGTAACAAACACCTGGGATAAGCTTGCCCACATACAAAACTCCAATGTTAGCTCAGTTTGTGACGCATAACTTCTCTAGTTTTAAATAATATTAATGATATCCTCAAATTAAATGATAAATTTGACAAGATAAAAAAACAGAATCTGAAAACAAGCTCATGGCTCTCATTTTTTAGATTACTGAATTGAGTGTCCTTTGAGTGAACATGGACATTTCTTCGTGAGCTAACACCCACTCAGTAACAAAGCATGACACCCCCTCAAGTAAACACTCATAGATGAGTCTAGATATTGGTTAAACAACATTTTCTCCAAAACACTACCACTAAAAGAGCGTGGCATTAGGAAGTAGACATCTCTAACCATTGCCTATGACACAGAAGACCTGCAGGTAATGCACACACATAAAATGTTACATCTCAACATACAAAGGTCAGCAATATGAGGGGTGGGCTGAGAACACTGCATTTTCCTCAGTCTTAAGAAGTTGCTGTTTTCAGCTAGGCATAGAGAAATGTATTGAGAAGAGGAAGTCAGACTCTTGACACTGATAAGATGAGAAGCAAAGGATGCAAGAGTAAGTGAAATTCCATACAGATAAAAAGAACTTTTATCATAATACTAATATCTGAAAAAAGGATGCGATATCTCCATCCTTAGAGATGATCAAAATATCACTGAACAAGTATGCAACCTGATCTAGCTGGACCCGCTTTGAAGACGCTGGACTAGATGACCTACAAAAGTCCCTTCTAATCTAAACAATTTTACGATTCTGTCAAGTACACCTCTGGCATCACATTTTTGTAACACAGCTGTGTTCTGTCTTGACCTGAAAGGAGAGCTTCATCAAGAAAACATAAGGGTTATAAGTTCACATACCTGCTGACATTGCCATAGTAGTCCCAGCCACCATCCCCATAGTCACACCGTTCCCTCTTGGTGGCGGAATTGGAGCAGGATACATAGTTGCTGGCATGCCGTTAGGCTGCACAACTGTGGTGTGGTGAATTACGTGGGGTGGTGCTGCATATAAAGGCTGTGTGTAATAAGTGCCTTGCTGTTACAGAAAAAAAGTAAGTTAAGTAATTATAGTATATCTGGTGGAGAAGATAAATGATGTCTTCTTTCATGAATGTATCATAAAATAAAAGCATTATTCTAAAGATGCAATGTGTTTACAGAGCAGAAGCCAAAACATTCATTTCAACTATTCCAACTGCATTTCACTGGCAAACTTTTTAACATTTATCCCCTTTCTAAGGCATTTAGGATAACACTCAAAAGCAGGAACCTTTGTAGAACTCCAATGCCGACTACACCTTTGGCAATAAGGGCTCATTCATCATTCAGTCCCTTTGTTTCATATCTTTTCATATATTAATCCATGACAGAACTTCCCTCATTCTTTCACAACTTTTTATTCAGCTGCTTTTAGTTAAAGAGCCAAAGGGTTTTGACCAAATACGCTAAGCAGATTCGATAAACCTTGTTATGTGCTTATTAATTCCCTTCAGCTACTGCATACACACCCGGCAAGTTTCCTCTATGCAAAAAGAGGGCCAACTTTTCCCCAAAATATCATGTTTACTGAAGTGTCTTCATTCTATCCTTTCTAATAGTTTTCAACAGTTTGCCTAGTATGAGACTTGGTAACTCCCTGAATCACAACAGAGGCTTCCTTAAAAAAAAAAATTAATGCAAGTTATGACAATTTTTGACAAAATGAAATCAGGATATGGTAGTTATAGCATCCAGCACACATTTTTAAAATTAAACTGAATCTAGTGTCTCTTCAAAGACTGAACATGTTATTAGTAAGTGCAGAGTAACTGTCATGTGAGAGAATGTAAAAGTGCACTTACACACACTGTAAATCACTCTATTAAGAATTCTTACTGTAGGCAGCTAAAAATTCTCTCCATCCACGAAGAAATAAATGTGATGTAAAGTTAAGAGTTCAAGCAGATACTACAAGGTAAACAAAATAGTATCCAAACAGACAGTTTTTTGGTTTTGTTCATTTACCTGTGCATATGGATTCTGCTGTGGATAGGCACTTCGAACTGGGTACACAGCAGTCTGATAGGGATTTGGTGATGAAGAATATGGTGGCACTGCACCACTAGTGGGTGAACAAGATACTTTATATGGGGTGCCTGGTGTATAACCTGAAACAAAGGTAAATCTGCATTAAAAACATGAAAAACAAGTGTCAGTACACTGTTTTCTAAAGTCAGAGGTAACAATTTTCTTAATTTCCAAATTCCTTCATCTTCATGTGAGTACTTAGTAGGCTAGTGTCAATAGCCAAGCACAAGTTCTATCATTTACATAATACTGATAACAGTGAAAATAATACTTGACTGTGTCAATTAAGCATGAAAAGTTAACTGTATTTTTGCACAATTTGCTTTTCAAATTTATGTATATAGGATAAAAAAGTGGATTTGGATTTTTGTAGTAATATCATTAAATACCTGGATTTGGCATATTAGGCAGCATTCCCACATAGGAAGATTTGGTACATGTTAGCATCAGCCCAGTTCTCAACGCACCCCAAATTGTACTGGCAAAACATAGTTAACTGACCCGCAGTTACCTTCTGTAGAAGATGATACAGCACAAGAATAACTTAATTTCAAAAGTCAGAATCATGTAAAGAGCTCAAGATGGATTTCCAGAGAGACATAATCTGCAACCTCCATTTCAACTTATGTTTATTCATATTTGTTTTCTGGCATTTTCTGAACTGGCTAAAATAAATATGAAAAGGCCATACCTTTGAAACACAAGCACTGTAGAGTTCATTGCAACTGCAAATCAGACTTCGAAGGCACTTTAGTATCTTTAAATCTCCTTTTTGTGTATTACATACATAGACATACCCTTAGTCATCACTTAAGAATTCTTTTTATACATTACAATAAGACTTCAGATGCCATTAGAAAGAATTTTTCATTCCTATTACAAGGCCCCCAAAATCAGTCTGCCTTGTAAATGGTGGGAACTGTTCAATTTTTACAGGGATAAGTAGCAACTGCTGGCTCAGACCCTGCCTAAAGACAGTTCTTCCGTAATTTCTCCAGCCCTCATCAGACAAGGTCTCAGGATAACAGAACAAGGGCTTGATGAGGCATGGAGGAGATCTATGAAAAGCACCACTGCTGCTGCACGCTACACTCCCAAGATTATATTATGGTTTAATGGCCAGAGTGGGAATACAAATACCTTAGCAGCAGCATCCACCAGTAATGGCATTTAGGGTAGTAAACAACAGGCATGACCTATTCTGGAGAAAGCATCAAAGCCCTAGCCTGTGCTGAACAGATCTTGGGTGTCATGCAGGTCCACCACAGTAGGAGACCAAACATCCACAGATACGATTTCTATTTAGTTGGAATTGTACAAACCAGTACTAGAGCAACACAAGGAAGAAAAAACACCTGGTAATTATAGAAAAAAAAAAATGAGACTATCAGAATAGAGATTAGGTTGACTTTAAAAACTGTCTAGAATGTGCTGACTTCAATACAGAGAACAGATCTGAAGCCATATACCAGAGAGAACACTGGCATTTGTGTTGTGAAAAATCAGTCTGTGCAGACAGCATGATGACAGATAACCATTCTTTTTGTAGAAGTCTGAGCTTCTTTCCAATTTCATTCCACCCTTCAAATTGAAAATTGTTAACGAAGAAATTTTTCTTTTTTTTTTTCTTTCTTTAAATAGAATTTATTACCTTTAGAGACACTAAAGAAAGCTACCACAGCACTTACGCTGAACTCTTGTTTTTAGAGATCCTAAGTATTTGAAGAATAGAGCATGCTGAGGAAGTAACTTCTATTTCTAGTATGGGGAGCTATTTGTGTTGAAAGACTCAGCTACAAAATGCTGAACATGAAGCATTACTACTGAACTACAACTATGTCGTCAGTCAAGCCCACTCTCATTCTAAAAACCCACTGATACAGCTGCACAAGCAATTTAACTTTCATTCTTGCAAAGTAGTACATCTGTACAAGAGGTATTCTGCCTTCCCATTTAATTTTTTTCTCCTTTACAGGGAGCAAAGACCTTAAAAGTAAACCACACGGTTATTCAAAAACACGGAAATTTGAGAAAGATACCTGTAAAAAGGTACCCTTTCTGAACAGCAGTGGCACAGCACATTCAAATACTGCTGCGTGATATAAATTTACAAAAGCTTTGATTCTACAAACAAGCAGTTACATCAGAAAAGTTAAAAAGAAATAAATAAAATAAATCCTGGCTGTTAGGACAAAGTACTTCAAGTTGTTATCTGCCTGAATTAGACATGGGCATTTTGCACTTTAGTTCATAGCTTAAAGAGCAGCTAAAAATTAAAGCTATTCTTAGTTCCGAAATAAAAGCTTATTTTCTATTCAACAGCAATAAAGACTCTAATAGTACTAGCTTTAAAAAAAATTAAGGACATTTGAAGATGTTATATGACTTCTATACGTCTTTATTCCTTTTCCACATAAAAGTGAAACATTTCTTACTCTAACTTTGTTATATAGCATGAGATATATTCCAAGATTTATCAATACAAACTAATCTTACAACATGATTAAGTCTAACAAGTAAAGAAACTTCCCCAAAACCCATAACCTTCTGTTACAACATAACTGACACGGAGGAAGAAAACCCAATCAACTGGATAAAAACCATCAGTCTCGTGATTTGGTAAATTGATTACATGCAGCTTATCTTCACCTTCCTGCAGTAGGCTCTGGAAACTGCAACCAGTAATAAGATGAACTACCTTTCAGTTATCTGATCCTAGGATCAAAAGTTACAGCTATTCCTCAGCACAGCTGCAGGAATCCTGATGATATATACAATGGAGCACAGTGATGGGTCTGCCTTCTAAGGTAATCTCAACCATGAAACTGAATGGCCTATTAGTAATACAAGCCGATAATAAAAGCCCACATAGGGTTTTGATTCCCATGCTAAGAGTTATACCCCTGATGGGAACTGCTCTCCCTTGAACATCACGCTCAAAAAAGTTCTTAAGCAATCCAGTGCAAATGCAAGCTGGTACCCCTAGATATGATACTTGCACAGAGGCAATACCCTATCCAAAGGATAGATTTTTTTTTTTTTTTAAATTACTGGAACTTATAGTATCTATCCGCTTCCCTACCTTCAAGACCGAAGCCAAGCCAAAATCAGTTCTGCACTCTCTATGCCTCTAAGCGGAAAACTGAACGCAGACACAGGTTGTACCAACTAGAATACTCCAGAGTTCCAAGGAAAGCTACACAGCTACACACTTTTAACAGGTTCTGCAGGGAAACATTTTAGATGACTTACTCCCTTGCCTCAGTAATTGCTGCCACACCCTTTTACGAGTCTCCTGGTAATTAACAAAATGCTGTATGTTACAAACATTGAACTTCAATATTGCAAGCAGGCTTCCACAACATAAGCTTCCCCATTTCATGGAGCATCCTTTCCTATCCCCAGAAGTTGCACAAGGGCATTCAGGGACAAATTTAGTTATGTGCCATGTGTATCTCTGAAAAACTGGCATAATACATGCAAGTGAAAGAGCTCCTGAAGATGGCCCAGATCTACATTAACAAAGCAACGTAAGGAATTCCTTAGTATGCAAAATAACCCCAGGGAGAATACTGTTCTATCAGATGTATGTTGCTGGTTCAAGTGGAAATTAAATGCTACCAGTTTCTGTTTTGTTTCAAGCATTAGTGCATCAAAATCATCTTCTATTAGTGAAAGCAGAACTACATAAAAACAACTTAGGTGAGTGCTTTGGTTTCTCGTGTCTGTTTTTCCATCTCCCTT
Organism: Aptenodytes patagonicus; assembly: GCF_965638725.1. Lineage (NCBI taxonomy): Eukaryota > Metazoa > Chordata > Aves > Sphenisciformes > Spheniscidae > Aptenodytes > Aptenodytes patagonicus. Next base: position 26,458,064 of record NC_134954.1, read on the forward strand.
TTCCTAGGCTCATCACATTCCCTTTCTCTTAAATAACAAACATGCAAGTGTAGTGACCTAAATCCTCCCCTAATATCCACTATGGACAAAACAGTTTTACCCAGACAATTAGTTCATGGAAGACAATTTTAAGGGCAGAAAGAAGGCAGCAAGCTGAACTTGGAAAGAGATATCATTTAAGAAAAGGATGAAAAAGAAGAATTTTGAAGATGACAGAAGAAAAAACAGAAATCTGGAAACAACCAGTAGGATGCAAAGCAAGCAGAATCGAGAAGGAAGTAGTCAAGGGAAATGTGACACAATCCTCAAGTATCAGCCTGAAATATAGAAGCAACAGCTAAAAACTCAGCTTCTCCCTTCTCTGAAGGTGAAATCAGTAGGACTTAAGACAAGATTATACTCATTTTAATTTACGAGATGATTCCTTGTGAGTCATATTCAAAGTAATGTAAAACTTATCCCACAGTATGAGTTATCGTAAGCCCCTACAGCTTTTCCTTTCTTGGTTCTAACAACTTCCAAACTTCAGGTTACTGCTTTGACATACCTATTACACATACCTGTTTGGAAGGTAGGATTTGCTCCAGGATACATATTAGGGGAATAGGCAGGAGCAGCTGCTGCATAGCCCATTGGGAAGCCAGCTAGAAGAAAGCATATGTCAAAGTTATTTTCTAGACTGACTGCACAGTCTAACTAGACTTTACTCTCAAAGATTCTCGCTGTACATCTTTTAATTGAGATGAGCTAACAGATGGCCTTCAATCACACCTCCTCAACTAAAACACCGGGCTCCTCTTCTCTCAAGCCACCTGAAGCTGAATGCTAGATGTAGGGAACAGCTAAGGAGTCACAAGTGCCATTCTCCCTTACATGCCTGTTTCAGCAAGTCTCAAAGTTGGCCAAGTAACTCTTAAGTTAGTTGGACAACAAAGTTTTGTGCAACTATCCAACCCTCCTCCCCCGCAAGTTTTAAGACCTGATGTACATAAAATATTTATCTGAAGGGACTTTTTCACAGAAATAAATCCCTAGAAGTCAGAGTGACTCTGACTCTCCAGATCAGAGATATCACAAGTAGAGAGTACAAAGCAACCTTAGGTAGTCTAAAACGCTTCTTGCATTTGACAAAGATTTGTTATTACACTCAGGTATCAAACAAGCTCACCAGTTTCGGGCATGTACTATGACAGTTAACAGTAACAAGTGATTCACCGAGGTATCGGCAAAGTGGTAGGTAAACACTTCTACACCAGAATACGAGAACCACTATGGCTGAACTAACATCGCAATATACTGGCCTCCAACACAAGGCAAAAACCAGCATTAGCAGAAGCTACAGTTACTTAAAAGATACAAAGTTTGTTTAGATTGTAGTAAGTGAAATTGCTGAATTAATCATAGCTATTAATTTTTCCAGGAGCTTATTTACATTATTCCAAACTTTAAAACTGAGTAATGTCTGTATTTAGAAAGACAGAGTTACTACCACATTTTGTTATCAAGATATAAAGATTTCAACTTCTCCAGATATAAGTCAATTACCATTTGCATATTCACTGTCAGGCTTAAAGCTGCTAGTTTTAAATGGCTATTCATATTTGAAGGGTTTCTATTTTGCTATAAATCCCAGAGTCCTTAGCAATTACTCCTAACAATAACAATTCCTTAGCTCAGGACTATATATGCTAACCTAGTTTTGTAAAGCACTCTGTAAACATATCAAGTGACATACACTTGGCACTACTATTAGGTGGTCAGCATGGCTAAGACTAAGAAAAGCATTAGGCTTAAAAATCAAAGGTAAAAATAACATATCCAATTCATAACAACTTTTCAGAGTGTAAATAGCTCTTAAGATTTCAAATTCACAAGCTGCTAGTGAAAAGCTTTAGTACAGCTTTACACGTTACTCAAACTGACTACACATCTGCAACATTATTTATGTTGTATACATTTTCAGTCCTCTGTTCTTTCTTCACAGGTTTAGCTCAACAGTAGAGCATTCTGAGCTGCTCAAGAATCAAGTCGTTTGTGAAAAATGCAACTACGACAAGCAGCAGTTTTAACTTCTACACAGAACTTTCATCCACGTGAGAACATTTGGATATTGATTCCTTGCTACGGTAAACCCATCCAACAACCTTAAAATAGGTGTAGTATAATATAAACAGCTATTAAATATGCAACAGCTTTAGAAACATGGTGCCTTTAAATAATACATTCCACATAGCGGTAAGTTCATTACTTTCTATTACCATGTAACCAATGTAAATTCAATGATTGTGAATGGAGAATCTGTAGCTTTTAAATTAGGAGAGGCAAAGAAGGGAGACTTAGTCATGAAACAATTTAAAAAAAAAAAAATCCTAAAATGCAAGTCTACTTTTTGTTTTAGAGAATGTGTTTCATGTTTATCCCATGATCTTTTAAGCACGAACCAGGCAGCTCAGCAAACTATCTGTAACAGTGTAACACTGTAGAACTTACGGACCAAGCTGAATTCAAGGGTCACAGTTGTGTAAACTGACTGACTGACTGCTGTAAGGAAGAATTTTGAGCGATCAACTTGTAGCATGACATTTAAGGCACTTCTATAACAATTCTACTTCAATTCCACATATTTTAGTTATGCTAATTTACAACCAAGTAAAGACTGGCAAATATACCGTACCTATATATATATTAGACTACATATTGAATTATAACAGTAGAATAAAAGATTAGAAGTTGTAATGTTGTTTAAACTGCTATTTATGAATCTACAGTAGTATATCTTACTAAGTAAATTAAGGTACCACTTAGATTAGTATAAACAAGAGCTTCAATGCAATGTGTAAATGGTTGTAAGTACATTTTCTAAACACAGATTTATATTAACCAGGGTTTCATTTGAATAGAGATAAAAATACAAAGTTATATTTAAATAATTCATAATAAACTTTATCTAAAGCAAAAGAAAGCCTTGAAAAAGCAATCTATTATGAATATAGAAATAATTCTACTGTAACTGATATTAATTAGTAAACCACTGCTGCTTGCCTTATAGTAAAATTGCTGCAGTCCATATAACTAAGACAGTTACAGAGAATAAAACCATCCTGCGGGACTTATGGTTACACATCATCAGCTTTACAATTTATTACCGCACCATTTCAGTCACTCAATAGACTTAAAAACATTGCAACACGGTCTGTGTTTTCCCCTTGTAATTACTGTACGAATCAAGAAAGGTACACTAGATTGAGGAAAAAATTAAAAGTACCTGAAAAGCAAAAATAAAAATTAAAAGGTTTGAGATGATCAAGTCAACAGTAAAGAAAGTTCATTTATGCACCAGTATTTAGAAGAAGGAACAGAGAAAAGTAGAACAGGAAAACAGGAACTCCAGTACACTACCTAAGCCAAAAAACAAATTTAAAAACTGTAAATACTAGTAGGAAAATACAGTACAGTGGCACATAATGATTTCTAGCTCCCAGCACAGACATCAACTGAATCACAAAACAGCCTCCCTGTAAAAGCTACAAAAGTTTAATTGGTTATGATACATAAAATCCGAGCTGAAAGACCCTCCAGCCTCTCCCAGGATGGAGTAATTCCCTTACCCCGCAGATACCGGGGAAAAAAAAGACTGCATCAAGACATACTGCTTGAAATGCCTCACAGAGGCACACAGCCCTTCTCTTCGGCCTTCCTGGAAAATGCTGTCCAAATCTAATTATTGCCTTATCCAACTTCTGAACTATGGGGACATCAGAAATGAAGCCTGCTCACACGCACACATTAGGAGATGAGGGGGAAAAAACTCTAGTGAGAAACTTGGAAGCCAAATGAGAAGCAGAGAAAGCAAGAAATACATTTAATTTCTGTTTTTAAAACATTTTTTGGCCATTTTCTTGGTCCCACCTTTGATGCTATGCTTCGGGCAGTCATAAAACAGCATGAACAAGAATTAGAGGATAGAAAGGTTAACAGTGCCAGCCAACTAGCAGCAGAAATAGACTGACTCCTCTTCTTGCAGGGCGTAATTATTAGAGCTCCTGAAATAAGCTGCTTTGGAAGAGATACTGAAGTTAGAAATATAACAGAACAACTAACATCACTATTGAAATGTCACTTTTTACATTTAAAAAACCCCACCCAAATCCCAAAACAGATTACCATACATGAAGCCATTCATAAGTGACTATTTCTTCTTGATTACAAAGATTAGTGTAACTGAAACTCATTAAAAAAAAACAGAGTTCCTTACCTGGATAACCAATTCCTTTGGCATTTGCATAGGGAACCCCAGAAGATCCAGGGCTATACACAGGATTCATGATTTCAGTAACTGAATCCAGGAGGGGAAAAAAAAAAAAAAAAGTATTTACTCAAGTATAGGGAAAGCTTTAAATCTCAGCAACTAAAGTGGAACTGGAAATGGGGGAAAGCATATCAGAAGAAAAAGTAACAGAGGAAAAAGCAGCAATTCCACTACTCACCAACATTAAAAATGTAGCTACAAGCAAGAGAGAGCCACTACAGAAGTAAGTTTCAAAGCATCACAGCGCTCAATCGGCTACAGAATGTCTCAGGGATGAAACACTCCCTGTTGCAGAGCATGCTTTCAAAACATTTCCATCCCTAAGAGCTCCCCCATGGCATGCAAATCTATAACCCACTGCAGGAGTTCACATGTGTTGGACTTCTCCCCCCATGTCATCTATCATCTGTCAATCACTTACCTATCTACCATCTAGCAATCTTGGTTTCTTCCCATTTCTTTCCTAAAGCATCTAGCCAAGGGATGCAAATACTTATGGTCTATTACCACTGCCATTTCAAGCCTGGGATTCCAGTCCCTTACCAGCACCAAATTCATCCACTGTCAACAGCCCAAGTATTACAGAAGTAAGTGGCAAAAGATTTTCTGTATTAGACAGCTAGCTCACATTTATTTATTTGTTTACTTGCTGCTAAGTTCTTCAGAGCCTATGACAAGCTGACAGTTGGGTCCAGTCATTTCTGAATTGTGTACTCATGCACCAAAAAGGCACCTACAGCTAGCATCACTGGCAGGAATAAAACGAAATCCCCAGTTCTAAAAAGGAACACCAAGGAAAATAAAATGGCATTGAAGATGCTTCTCAAATTTTTCTAGTACACCTATGTACTTCTAGGAATATAAATCACTGCAGCACAGCTCACAAGCAAGCCCACCAGGTGCCTCTTATAAGAGTACTGTTTGCACCTACTTTTCTAATATTTTAGAAAAAAAATCCCTGTATTTTAACCCCAATACTGTCAATCATCTGGTTTTCTGTATATGTTTACATTTACCACTTCTCTTCCTGCAAGTGCACACTTTTCACTACAAATAGCCTCCGACAGCAAGACAGGAGGGCACACTATGAAACCAGACTTTCTTATTAACTGTTAGTATCTGATACTTGAGTCACTTCCTCTTCTACATCTTGAGATGCTGTCTTACTTAAATGAACATTGTGTTAAGCAGTTTAACATAGTTTAACAGAATTTTGTAAATAAAGTTTATGAAGCAAGAAAAAGTCATAATTATGCATGCACTACTTTAGTTACAGAATACGTTATGGCAGGAATCTGAGTTAAGTTTATCAGTATAGCTGCACTGATAAACTTATGTTAAGTGACTGTATAAAGCATAAATAGTTTGCTTTTTAAAGCAACACTAAAAACAGCTCTGTGCCAAGAGTTTTAGCAGCACCTAGTACACAACAGAAGTAAGAGAAACATTTGTGCAAAATTAGGAAATCAGAAAGTAAACACTGTGAGAAAGTTTATCATGTTTCACAAAACACTCAAAACTCGCTCTAAGAGAATTACAAGATTCACCAGTTTCTTGGACTCCCTCCCCCCCACACCCCCTTAGCAATAATACTAACTTAAATAGAATTGCTTTTACTTTTTCCAGCTTCATACTTGATTGCATATCAACACAACAGAATCCATTAAGAATGAGTTAAAAAACAAACAACCTGCCATTTACATCGCTTAGTACGAGAAAGTTCCCCAGAGCAGCATGTTTTAATCACCTGACGAACATCAAAAAAAGAGTTTGACACAAATCTCTTTGGAAATGTTCTACAGCAAACTAGTCGTCTTCAAGTATAAAGCATTATATTCCACTGAAGCCCCGTGGAGTTTTAATAGCATTAACTCTTCTGCACCATAACCAACAAGCATATTTTGCTGGACTAATATTTCACTGTAGCAAGACTGTTCTTTTTTCCCCATACTTTCTTTTATGTATCCTCCTTTCTAAATAAGAACTCTCATTTACATGAAAACTTTCAGTCTGTTCCCTTAATATTTCCCTGCATTTCCTTCTCATTCACATCTCTGCTCCTCTTTCAATGTTGATTTTGTCACATTTTGTCTCTAAACTTACAAAATCCGTAAGAGGTTCAAGCTTCACTTCAGTTTCAGCATTTCTGAGTTGTGGGGTAAAAGTCTTAAGGGAGGTGGATATATCCTTCCACTCAAATATAAACAGGACTCTCCCATACCCCCATATCCCTACAAATATGCTGCTCCTCCTTGCAGTCTCTACAGCAATTAGGAGGAAAGAAGACCCTGTAACCCTCTCACCATTCTGAATGGCAATGAGAAGAAAGAAAGAAAGAGGACTGGAAAACCAGCCAGAGCATTCTGCGAATATTTGGGTAAAATATAAGAACACCACCCAACTATTAGAAGTAGCCGGTGACTGCAGAAGAACACAAGGACGTACATTCTGAGGGATTACTTAAACAGAAGCCATACAAAGCTGAAAAGGTACAGAAAATGAATAGAAAAGGTCAGACAACTCATCAGACTTGATCTCAAAGAAAGTGCAGATTAAGAGAAAGGAATTCCACTTAAGTAAGGGGGAAAAAACCTATGGCACTGGGAGCCTGCAAGCTGCCTCTTACTGGAAACAATGTCAACTTCCACTTAAAATGCATCCATACTTCAAAATTTGTGTGTGTACACACACACACATTAATTCAACTTTGGTTGAACAGGTACGTACTTTCACCACTTTTGCTTTCACACTCTAGCTTTCACCACTGAAATCCAAGTAGAGCTCCACCAGCCTACAAACAGTGCTTAACAGCTTTTGTAATGCAGACAAAACTTCAGATCACTTCTAATTAAAAATAATTATTTTCAGGTCTTCTCTGAAGGACCCAACATGTGTAAGTATAATTATATAGTATTACCCAGTGGTTGCAATCATCCCACTCTTACCGTAATTTCACTTGGAAGGGCATCTGTTATATTGAAATACAGAACCTTGCAGTCCGCTTCCCTGTAACGCTTAAAGTCCACATCAAACGCTAGGGAAACTAGTATAAAGTGAACCCAAAGAATCGTGGCTCTCAACCTTTTTGCTGGCATCCCCTCCAAAGCATTCTCATGTTAATGTATATGCAAATAAGTGTCTGCTGTGCATCATCTGTATATAAATTGCACAGAGTCAACTGTATATAAATTTCAGCTGAAAGAATTAGTTGACTGTAATGAAGGTAATCATACTTATTAAAGATGCTCCGATTAAAGACTATGCAAGCATGCTTGGGAAGCACAAATGCTTCACCTTTCATTCTTGCCAAAGCCTAACAATCAAACTCAGTTTTGATCAAGCCTGTTAAATCTCATCTTGGGACAGATACCAGGACAACTGTCCTCCTCTTAAATCCATGTTTCAGGAAGCTGAGCACAAAGGCCAACCGCTGTTGATGGTGAAGCTCCAGCACTCCGAATTAGATACGCTTTTGCATGTAGCTTTTCCTGCTACACTGAGAATGAGCACGTTTCTAGGAAATTCTGCTTTTAAAAATCATTTTACAGAGATGCATGCAAAAAGAACACAGATCAATGCAAATACTGCAAAACAAACTGCATATTCCTTTCTAACAGATTTATTTTCTTACTATTTATTTTCAAAGTTGTGCAGAAACACTATCAGAACAAGATCTTCTGAATGCCACTTTGTGCTCATTTTATGACAATTCTATCAAATTCTATCAAATATCAAATTCTATGGGGAAGAATCTCCCTTAAGTACCTTGCCTAAAGCACACTATTGTGGTTCACTAATGCTTTCATTCTTGGAACTTAAGCAGACTCACACTAAGTCATTATAGCATTTAACATCTATCCATCCTGGAATACTTTTAGAATGCTGTTCACTATGAAACTGTACAAACAACCCAGTTTCCGCTTACATACAATTCCTTAACAAAGTAATTACCATCTTAATGTTCTACATTTTACCCATTTGATTTCCAGTCAAAGCTTAATATAAGTAAAATGCAATTCCTAAAAGTCTGGTAGTTTGTAATGTAAAAAAAGTCATTTCCACTGCTAAGTAACAAAGAAAATAGTTCAGGAGACTTCTTCTCTTCAAGTAACTGACAATGATTGAAGTCTCAGTTGCACTATGTTCTGTTAAAACTTCAGCCACCAAAATAGGCCCTTTGATGCAAATCCTAGGCCAAAGAACAAGCACTTTTGTCACAATTACTTTAAAAAAAGAGGGCTCATATCAGCAGGCATTCAAGACTTCGTAAAGTCTAAAACAACACTTCCCACGCTGCACTGGTATTTGCAGGTAGCGCGTGCTTCATTTCTTCCATTCATCCAAGACCTCAAAAAAGGTCACTGAATTTTACCAGGAAGCAAGCATGAGCCCTGTTCAGAACAGGGCATGGGTTTATGGTAGTCCACGATTGAAGCCAGCTGGAATCAATGCTTACACAGAACTGCCATGCTTCTGGCAAGCAATCCCGCTCCCAGCACTGGCACTCTAACCCCTCAGTAAGTTACATCAGCTAAGTCGGTTGGCAGAATTCTGGGTTTTGCTGGGAGTTTTTTGGGCAGAGGGTTGCTATGTTTTCTTTCTACCAGCTTGAGAGAGCTGAGACACATTACCAAATGGCTAAGACAGCACCAGTTCCAATGCAAGGAAGGGAGCAGGACTGGATAGTGAAGTTGACTGAAGTTGTAGAACCACAGCCTAGAAAAGGACAATTAACAACTTTGCCCAAAGTTCACACAAAGTAAAATACAAAGCTGGAAACATCATTCACATGCAAGTCTTCCTTCCCTGCTCGAGTTACAAGATGTTCTTGTCATAAAAGAGAAAGAATGAGACACCTGCAATCACCCTTCTATGTTTTCTGTGTGCAATTTTTTTTTTTTTTTTTAAAGACTACAAAGGAATAGAGCAGTTTAGACTTTTTAATCCTTTCTAATGAATACAATTCTCATCCATAAGCCTATTCTACTAGTGGTTTGTTGTTACCTTTTTTTTTTTTGTTGAGTAACAGATTTGAAATTCACATACATTAACACCAATGCTACTTGTACCCAGTATCAGTAAGGACAGAGACAATATGATTATATATTAAAGATTCAACAGAATTAGTTCTATATGTCATTCACAAAAAGAAAACCTATACCAAAAATTTAATACTAAGATCCTGCTCGTGAACCAACTTCATTTGTACATTAGTGGCATTGTTCTATTCTTCCAAAAAAACAGAACATTACCAAAACCTTTTTTCTTCAAAAAACCCACTACCTATGGAAAGATTAAACAAATGGCCCAGCATTTCTCAAAGCCTACAGTTTCTGTTGTTGATACTGCACAAGGGGATAAAAGTTGTCAGTTCCAGTCCTTGGATCTCCTGCATAACTTTGAGATCGTACATTCTTATTTCAAAGAAGTGGAGTAGTGCTGCGAAATCGTCGGTTCCCCACAGTAAGAATCTTAGAAGCCTGTCTATTGCCAAATTTAGGGGAAGTTAATCCCCTTAATAAGAAACAGGGAAAAAAAAAAATCAAATTGGAAGAATAAAAAACTTCACTACATGAAGGAATCATATTCACAACTTTTTGGTTAAATCCTGAAGCTCTGCTTCTTGGTAAATTTTTATCCTACAAAGCATTTTTTCAGGAAGTTCATTTTCAATTTATTCCATATTCCTTTCTGCAATAAGATGAAACTGTCACAAGTTGCAAACTCAGATAGAATCTCCAAAAGCCTCTTAATTCCTCCTACTTTTTAACCTGAAAGTTGAAGTGCGTAATTACTACCACAAAAAGTACAGGTTAGGAAGTGTGCGTTATAGGAGCATGGAAGTTTTGTGACACTAATAATTATACATCTTACAGTGAAATCACATTAGAGCAGACAGAAAGTCTAGTCAAATTAGGTAACACGTACACTACTACTGAACATTTAAGAACAAATTAAATCCAGTTCTTCTCATGCTGAGAGTTGTATACCACCTCCTACATAAACCCCAGCTTTTTACATTTCTCAGAGCACAGATTTCATCATTTGACCAGTGTTTATGGTTTGGTTCCAAACGTTCTAGAGAAGCACCGAAAGCACGGTTTGCACCAGGCATTTTTTCTTTTTGTCTCACAACTCTTCCTAGAAGCTACAGATGACTAAAATTTTATTCCTTCCTCCAGCTCACAGATACAAAGGTAACTTGGCAGATACAGCAGGCAAGCTGCACGCAGCCTTTCGCATGCAGCTGAAGCTTACTGATACTATTCATTTGAAAATCCAACCGACTGATCCCCTCGTGACGCCATACTGAATTTTTATGAAGTCATCAACTGGACGATCTTCAGCCTACACCAATAAACCAGCATTAAAGACGTCCCCTGCATTCAAAAACAACCTACCCCACAAAGGTAACCTGAGCTCCCGGCAGCGACAGAAAAGCAAAAGGGGACGAGACCCAGGGCGGCCGCGGGCCCTGCCTGCACCGGTGCCGCGAGGCGGTTGGTAACGGGCTCCCTCCTCAATTAGCCCATCACCGCCACCATTTAAAGGCCATTTTGGACACCTGTTACGGAGAGCTCTCCAACCCCCGAGCGACGCTGAAGGTTACTCGCTGCCCCGCCTGGCGGAGAGCGGCGCGCAGCTGCCCGCCGGGCCGCAGCGCTCTCCCCGGCATCACCCGCACCGCTGCCCGCGCCACAGCGGCGGTGCTGGGGCCCGCCCCCCGCCCCTGCGCCGGGACCCGGGACGGCGGCGCCGCCGCCGCGGCCCCGCCGCCGAAAGGGTCGCCCGGATGGCTGAGGGGGAGCCGCGAAGCGGCGCGGCCCGCCCGAGAGGCCGGCGGCGTAGGCCGCGGAGGAGGCGCCGGGCCCGGGCTCCCTTACATAACGGGCCCGGCGCGGCGGGGAGGAAGGAGCGGCTCCGGAAGCCGGCGCCACCCGCGGCGGGCCTCGGCGCCTCGCACTCACCGGGCTGCGGCGCTTCGTGGTGGCGGCCCGGCCGTCGCTGGCTGTCCCGGTGCGTGCGTGCGTGCGTCCGTCCGTCCGTACGTACGCGGGTGAGGGGGGAGGAGGCGGCGGCGGGGCGGGGCGGCGGGCGGAGCCGGGCGGGCGCTGCCTGCGCGGGGCGGGGGGGGGGGGGGGGGGGGGCAGTGGTCGCCGGGCGACTCCGGCTCCTCCGCGCCGGCCGCACCGAACAACTGCGCACCGACCCAGCCGCCGACGTCACTTCCGCGGGGGAGGGGGCGCGCGCACCTAGCCAAGGGGGCGGAAGCCGCCGTCACGTGCACGGAAGCCCCCGGGTGCCCCCCCTCCGCAGCACGTGACCCCGCCTCCCCGCCCCCGCCGTTAGCGGTGGCGCTGGGCGAGGCGCGCGGGGCTCGCGGCGCCTCCGGGCCCGTCAGCGCCGGTCCGCGGGGCTGCGGTCGAGCAGCGGCGGGACTCGCGGAAGGGCAAAGGGAGTTAAAGCGGGTCTCAACTCCAGAGACTATCAACTCCACAACTCTCTCTCCCAGAGAGTTGTGGTGAATGGAGTTCAATCCAGTTGGCGGCCGGTCACGAGCGGTGTTCCCCAGGGCTCAGTTTTGGGGCCGGTCTTGTTCAATATCTTTATCGATGATCTGGACGAGGGGATCGAGTGCACCCTCAGTAAGTTTGCAGACGACACCAAGTTGGGCGGGAGTGTTGATCTGCTTGAGGGTAGGAAGGCTCTGCAGAGGGACCTGGACAGGCTGGATCGATGGGCCCAGGCCAACTGTATGAGGTTCAACAAGGCCAAGTGCCGGGTCCTGCACTTTGGCCACAACAACCCCATGCAGCGCTACAGGCTTGGGGAAGAGTGGCTGGAAAGCTGCCTGGCAGAAAAGGACGTGGGGGTGCTGGTTGACAGCCGGCTGAACGTGAGCCGGCAGTGTGCCCAGGTGGCCAAGAAGGCCAATGGCATCCTGGCCTGTATCAGCAGTAGTGTGGCCAGCAGGAGTAGGGAAGTGATTGTGCCCCTGTACTTGGCACTGGTGAGGCCGCACCTCGAATACTGTGTTCAGTTTTGGGCCCCTCACTACAAGAAAGACGTTGAGGTGCTGGAGCGTGTCCAGAGAAGGGCGACGAGGCTGGTGAAGGGTCTGGAGAACAAGTCTTATAAGGAGCAGCTGAGGGAACTGGGGTTGTTTAGCCTGGAGAAGAGGATGCTCAGGGGAGACCTTACAACACTCTACAACTACCTGAAAGGAGGTTGTAGCGAGGTGGGTGTCGGTCTCTTCTCCCAAGTAACAAGCGATAGGACAAGAGGAAATGGCCTCAAGTTGCGCCAGGGGAGGTTTAGATTGGACGTGAGGAAAAATTTCTTTACTGAAAGAGTGGTTAAACATTGGAAGAGGCTGCCCAGGGAAGTGGTTGAGTCCCCATCCCTGGAGGTATTTCAAAGATGTGTAGATGAGGCGCTTAGGGACATGGTTTAGTGGGCATGTTGGTGTTGGGTTGACGGTTGGACTCGATGATCTTAGAGGTCTTTTCCAACCTTTATGATTCACCTCCCTCCTTGGGGGGGGAAGCCCCCGGCCGGGGCTGCCCCGCGGTGCTCGTCTTTTCTGGGCGCCGCAGCTCCCGGCCCAGGGGATGGAGCGCTTCGCACCTGCTGGCCCTGACAACGCTGTTCCTGCCCTGCAGCCTTGAATACTTCCTCCTTCGGAACGGGCTTTGCCTGTGGCGAGCGCTCCCGGCTGCTCGGGGTCTGGCACTGTACGAACCCAGTGGAAGGGCCTGGCCGAGCACCCGCACAGCCCCAGTCCCTGCTGGAAAAGGGGTCCTGTGGGGTTTGGCCACCTTCAAGCCACGTAGCGTGCTCTGCCCGCAAAACTGCTGAGAACTAACCACTGTTGGGTCTACCTGGGTGCGCGGGGGAAGGATGACATACTGGGCGTGACAGTCTCCACTGTGCCACTCCAGTCTCCACTGATGGTGTGGGGAGATGGGCTTTGGGGAGGAGCTGGGCCAAGTCCGTACAGAACAGTTGCTGTGTAGTGAGAAAGGTCACGTCAGATATGCTGAGCTCAGACAATGAATAAAGACGACCTCTGTCAGGCTGCCTGGCACATGTGCTGAACCGCGCTGCAAAAACAAGTGAGTGGCGGAACGGAGAGGTTGAAGATCTGTCTGAACTGAAACTTGGGAGGAAAAAGATAGATGGCTTAAACAGCACGTCCAAGAGTGCCAGTAACTAAGTAGGGCATCTGGACAGTAGTTCTGTGAATGCAGTAACTCCTCATGAAAATTTTTACTTTTTCAGTAGTTTTTGTTTGCTCAGAGCAGGCAAACCCATGAAACTTTACTAGAAATCTGAACTGTACTGAACTCAGTACAGAACTGAAACAGATGAGCAAGGCAAGCTTAAACAGATTTTATGATTTTAGCTCAGGGAGCTTTTTAACTCACTCTCCATCCTCCAACTGATGGGTAGAAGCCAACCTTGCAACTCTTAGACCTAACCACACCTGTCAAGGTCATGATTTCATCCTCGGACAAAGCACTCAGACTTCTCATCTTAAAAGATCTAGAATTAATCTTTTCATCCCATCCCATGCTGAGGATGGGACAAGATAGCAATGTATAGTAGATGAATTTTGCCCAGAGACTGTGGCCGTTGAACATGCAGCAAGAGACCAAAGTGACACCCATGCAGAATTCATATTGCTGGTCCTTAAAAAAATGACACATGAAGCTGCATGCACTTGTGGTAAAGGCCCAAGCCAAGACAATACCCAGCACTGTTCAACAACTGTTAAGGAAACATAACTTTGCGAGCATCTGGAGGCGGCCTGAACAGAGAGGATTTGTCCAGGAAAAGTCTGTACGAACAGTGCCATTAGTTCAGAGGTGTTCTTGACGGGCACCGTGACTATTACTACAAGAGTGAACTGCCAGCATGACAGCACATACATTATTAATGGATCCTAGGTTGCACATGAATACATAAGCCAGCGTGCTGCTGGAGAGAGTGATACTGGCATCAAAAGCAAACAAACTGCAACAGGTAAGAGGCAAATGGCCAAGCGTCGTATTTCTGGTGAGAACTGGTGATCGCACACTGCAGGGCTATTCTGAGCAGCAGCCCTGCTGCTGTAACAAACTGCCAGTCTGGATAGACAAATGTTACGGATAAACCAACAACTCCTTAAATCCCAAAGGGACGACAATAAAAGATACCAGATCAGCTTTTTCTTAAAGAAGGCCTCCAGTACAACAGGTTGAGCCCTGGCCAATACACAGCCTGCAGAAATGGGCCTGGCATCCATAGGCTTACCTGACGTTACAGGGCACCTCAGAAACCTGCTGAACTCAGGTAACTAGTTTCACTAAAATTTCCCTTGCTTAGGGATATGCAATACAATTAACACCCTTTTCTGTTATTCCACCGTGCATTATTATTAAAAACCATTATGCTAGGTGGCATTCTGCAAACTATGCCTAAATTGTAAGTTTAAACTTGTCTCATGGTGTAGCACCATACACCATGGTGGAAAATATTCCATCCAAACCAAAAACCTGATACCAAAGAGATGACAAAGCAACAATCTGAACTCTTAACATGCTGGGAGCACATCTAATAAGCCAATCGCTGTCTGGTTTGTACAATTACTAGTCTCATCTATTAACTATATATCGGTTGTATGGTGTGCAACCCCTGTCAACCAGTAAAATACAAACATGTAAATGTGGTTGGAAAAAAATTACAAAAAGATGGAAATTATTTTTAAAAAATAATAAAGCTGAAGACCTTCTGATATTTCTCTTGTACAATGTCATAGTTTCAGTAGTAAAATGTAGAAGTGATAATGTTCTCTGTAGCAGAATTGCAAATTGATTCACAGCTTGCTGACGTTTATGACAGGTAGGACAGCTTGCTCTTTTCTAATTATCCTCAGATGTCTCCCTCTTACTGTAATATGCTTTCCAGAAATGTGAACTGACATTCATCAATCATGCTGGTCAGTCGCAGAGGAATACTACAATAAACGGAGAGTTGGTGGATTGACTCTAGCTGCATTACAAAAAGAATGGTACCATTAATATCTAGACAGGAAAGTGTATAATGGTGACTCAGAAATACTGTCTCCAGCACTGCAATGCAATACTTTTCCTCCGAGTGTGGTTTGGGTAAGAGGAGAGAGGCCTACCTGGGGGATGAGAGGTCGTAACTGCTGTAACCACACTAATGATACAAAAAAATTGCTTGAGAAGATGTAGTCTTAGACACTTCAATATATCTGTTGGAGGGGACTCAATTTTCAGTAATGAGGAAGTGACGGTAAAGGCACTACAGGGAAAGATACTATCTACAGTGAGATGATATTTGCTCCAAAATTAATTCTTATGTTTTGTGGAACATTCCATAATATTTGAAACACCCAACACCCCACCCCCCACTATTCTGCACTGCTGAGAATTTCCTCTGCTATCATCTGTCTCTGGAATTGCTTGAACTGTTCTGGAAATCTGTGCATCCACAATACCTAGGGACTTGCCCTGAAGAGGCAGATACCTGACTTGGATAGCCACCACCCAGTGGCAATTGGAAGATACTGCAACAGCGCGACAATTATTTTGATCTGGGTAACTGCTTTCCAGTTTTGTACAAACAGATGGATAGTCATTTACTGTCTTCTTAATACTTTGTTTCGTGTTTTTTGGTGGTTTTGAACTGTGTTGTCTGTGTATCTCAAACCCATAATACACATTCTAAAGGAAGCAAAACTTACTGGCATGCAAGTAAGAGCATACAACGGAGATGCGTGGAGGGTCACGTTAATTCAGGGTACATTTTAATAGCTTGTCTATATTGTTCAGCAGTCTCAAATGAGCCTGTAATTAAAAAATACCTGTAAGAGTTGGTATCTTGAGTGAAAAGTAGATTTTAGGCAGTTTTGATTGCCCTCAGTAAGACTGGTAAATGCTATAAAAATATTCACAAGCATTTCTCATTTTTGGCTTCTTCCATTTCTACCCCTTTCTTCACCATTCAGAAGCAATTCTCATGCTTCTCCTTCTTATTTTTTTCCACAAGATCAAAATGCCATCTCTGTAGGCCTTATCACTCTCTCCCATCATGAAAAGTCTTCAAAAGTGTATTTTTTTGATCAAACACTTTGAGTGACAAAGACAATTCAAAAGGTGTTAAGCGGATGAAGAAATGTGCAAATGTGTTCTGATTTTCTGAGGGCATCTGACAGAACCCTGCTGACACATCAACCATATGAAAATATCTCAGAATGCTATTTTCCCTGACTCTTTCCCTTTCTCAATAGCGGACACATTCCCTTTTTATGAGAGTTTAATTCCTTGCGGATTTCTGTATGGGACACATGCTTTTCTATAATGACAAGTCCATCACAGGTACCTTCACCAGGTACACAAAAGCCTCTGAGAAAAATAGTCCATGTGGACACCAGCTGTAGCACAGATCTAACTCAAATTCAGACATGAAAGATTTATTATTCAGTAGAACCATTACTTTTGATTCTGTTTTATGGGCATCAAAAGTATTTTCACTCAGTGCATACCTACTTTATGCATAGCTAATGTAAGGAAAGTATGCTATGCTGCAGCATATCCTTCTCCATGATATACATGGGTTTTTTACAGGCAGTCAACTTGGCTCTTAATTCCGAAGCACAATATGGTAACAGTAATTAATATATGTAGTTAAATAATGAGACAAAATACTATTTCCATCATAGTGGGGATTGAAAATGTGCGACAGAAAACATGATAAGAACTTCATAATGATCCCAAACAAACATCTGAAAGTTAGGAATTACAAAATTAAAGACAGACATGAAATTAAAACAGAATTTGGAATGTATGTAAATATCAAGGTCTCATAAATCAGCTCAACTCTACTCTGTTATTACACAGATAAATATAAACCTACAAGGTAAAATCCTTAATCTACTGGTTAGATTTCTTTTCCACTAAATGGAGGCAGATTTCAAGCCACTGTGTCCTATTGATAAACATGTGGACAGCTTTTGTAGACTAGGTATATAGTTGCTCAAAGGTAGAGCAAATAATAAGGAAACACATATTTCCTATGTTTCTATTAGTAAGAGCTTACAACATGGACCACTGCATTGTGGCATTTAGTGGGGCTTTACAAATGTTTGTTACTGTTGTGACTTATTTTAATGTAGCAAATCATCAGCTACAGTTTTGCTGAATACTGTCGAAAGCACTGTAATAATAATCTTCAGTTTCAAAAGCAGAGGAGAGAGACTTCCCAGACCTATAGGCCATTAGCAGTTGTTCTGGCAGAGTGAACACCTGCTCTGTTTTTATAGTGCTGTAAGTCGCCATCAGCCTCTACAAATAAAACTGACAAATTCTTTTGTTAGAATTTAACAACAAAAATTCTACATAGAACTAGTTAGAATCCCCCCCCAACTTCAAGATAAGTAAACTGCTACAGATAAATGTTTAACATCATTCAAACTGGTATCAGTAGAATATTTTACAATTCCCAGAGAGTGTTATGGAATACTATATTCAATTTTGTCCTATATTTGCCAGAATCAAGAGTAAGAATAATAGCACTTGGAAAAGGAAGCCAATTTGTATTCCCTGTCACTGACCTGTTGCTTTTTATTTGATGCCAGTGTTTTGCAGAAGAAAGAGAAGTAGGGTTAATTCAGTGTTGTGAAGAAGGAAAGAAAAAGAATGTTACCACTTTGATATATTAAAAATATCTATTAATTTATGCACCCTTTTTCATTTGTTCATTACTAAAGTGAAAGAGTATATTTGATCTTATTTATTATTAAGGTCATCAATTCCTGATTCTGTTTATTTCTCCAGACACTACAACAAAGAATGACTTAAATCAAGCAGCAAGAAGTTAAGAGCTTGAGTCTACAGAGACTTTTGCAGACAGACACGAGCTTGTGTTGCCCATGTTCCAGCCAACCGGAAACTAGGTAACAGTACTAGTGCAGAAATCACCAAAAGGTATTTGTTTCAGTTCAAAAGTCTGTCTGAAAAAATTAGGATTATTTCCTAGAATCTGGAAGGAAGAAAAGAGAAGACATGAATATTTTTCTGGTATTCCTAAGTTTTAAGCATGTTTCAAATATACCTTATGCTGGTAATTCTTGTTAACAGTACATGAATGCATTTTTGCACAATGTAATTGTTTAACTTTGGTGTACCTGCAAGGATTTTTCTGTTGCTATTTTTTCTTTTTCTTAAAAATTATTTGCTGTTGTGAGTGAGGGCTATGTTCTGGAATTCATGGGTATAAACAGTTGTCTTTTATGCAGGATAAATATAGGAAACATGCATTTCTTTATGGAACAGACCATGGAAACATTAAGTGCCACCACCCAAAATACAGACTGCATACAGGAGCGCTCAGCAATCCCAAGCTGTGCGGGTGAAGTGATTTCACTGACAGCAGTATGCAAGTGCAGCAGTAGGCAGGCTGATACAGTTTGATAGCATTGTGTGTGCCTGTCCAGGACAGTTACAACACCAGAGGATTTGGCAGAGGAGCCAGAGAAAGGTAAAGTGGCTGTAAGGACTAGCTTTAGGATCATGAACAGAATGAACTTGTCTGGCCAGCTGCTAACTGGAAGAGACTAGATACTATGAGTAAAGAAACTGTCTTTGCTTAATTCCTCCTGTGCCCAAGGAAATGGACCTTCGTATATTCTTTGGAAAAAAAAAAGGGCTACGTGAAAGTAATACCCTACTTCATTCTCAGTTTCTCCTAATGGAAAACAACTGACAAGACTCCAATACAGACCGCTTACTCAGGTCAAAACCAAAAGCTATATTCTTGATTTTTAATTCCAGATGAAGCGGTGTTCTGGGGATGTAAGGTAGATAGGGTGGAAATGGGAAAGAGACTAAGTTGGCAAGGGATGCTATTTGAGAGATTCGGGAAATGGCTTTGTTAAAAACATGCACTGCATCCGTACTCTGCAAAGCCTTTAAGTACCTGTTTAATGTTAACCATATGTGCGGGTCTCACAGAAGAGTCCTTCTCCCTTTCCCTTTCTCTTTCCCTCTGTTTCTGCTTTCACTTCTTGTCCTCAGTCTACACTGAACCCAAGCAAAAGCAGTTAGAGATCAAGTGTCATTCAGCCCTGGAGCAGTAGACCGGTGCACGCTCAGTCAATTGGGGATGGCGCACATGCAGCCAGTTAGCACGTAGGAGTTCTCAGGGACTAAATTGTGCTTTATGCACATAGAAACTTTGGCAAATTCAAGCTATGAATTTTAGGAAGGCAAGATTGCCTATATGAGAGATGAAATTTTTCAGAGGATTAAAACTTGGCCAAATTTGGGTTAATTCTTAGTAGGACAGCAAAAAGCTGTGTCTGTGACAGCAAGGCATCATCCACATGCTCTACAGCCCTGTTTCAGGGCTTGCCGAAAAAGCAGTAAGGATCTTCTCCATGAAGGCAAAATGTTTTCTTCCATAGCCACAGTCTTGGCTACAGTTGAAAAAAGTCAGCTGAAACTTCAAATTATCAGCACAAAAGAAATCTCTGGAATGTAAATTGGGCTGAATGGCATTCAACCTGAGTGGCCTCAACTTGACAAAATTATAAGAAGTTGAAAAATAAAGGTTTATAATGGGATGTGCCATTGCCAGACAATGTTCATCATAAATATATGTGTCTGTGCGGCAAGCCTATACACACACACCCCACACACTTATACATATTACAGTGCTACCACATCACTGAAGATTTCATAAACAGAAATATGCCAAATAATTATATATACTGGCAGTAAAATTGTAAGAAGACAGAGTTGGACATTTCAAGGATGTTAAAACTGTGGCAAAAAATGTTCAAAGTAGCTGTGAAGTTAAATGGGTAGTTGCTATTTACAAATACGATGATTACATGCTGTTACCATGGAAACTTGGCATGGAAAATGAAAAGCCAGTTTAGCTTCATCTTGAAACTGCCCTGATTGGGAGGAAAACAATATCTGACATTTCTCCAGTAGAAGACTAATTGCCCCTCTTAAAGAATCTACAGTATGTTTCTCCGTATTTTTAGCTACTATGCGAAGTCTTAAAACTGCAACCAAATGAAGATAAGGCTAGGATAATAGATACATATATTGTTAAGAATCACAGCACGGTATGATTTATTATTTTTCCTATGCTATTTACTAAGATGGTAACTATTAAATGTTTTCTCTTCTAAGTCTGCTTCGAGGGATTTTGTGTCACATCTAAGTATATGGCCTGGTAACTCTCCCCAAGTACATTTTTTCCTTATCTGTGTTTCTGCTTTGACAATGTAGTGAGTGAAGCATGCTCTAAGGATGTGACTCATTTCCATCAAAACAAGCTTCCTGAGAACCACAAAAGAGGCAGGGAGATGATCACTGGCCCTGGAAATTTTTAGGACAATTCTAAATGTGAATCAGTTGGCAGCATAAACAGAACAAGTTATTCCTAACTAAAAGATGTACCCAGTGAGATTGCAGCAAGCACTAAGGCTAGGAATCAGACGACTACACAGATGGTACCATCTGTCTGTCTTCCGGGAATCATTCTGGTGCTGAAAAAACCCTTCTGAGACAGATGCTCAGAGCCACAGAAGTGTTTGCTAACAGACACAGATGCTACACCTGGCAGTGTTGTGTTGGATCCCCAGTGTTCGCCAGGTATCCGTGCACAAATGGAGCTGGCATATTCAATGCGCCGAGGCTAGACAATCAGTGAGTGAAAGGTCTTGTTACCATAGGTTGGAAGTTCCATTAAAGATGTGATTAAAATCCTGATTCCAGCCTGAGTTTTAATGCAGTAAAAATTGCATCTGTTTGACTTCTACTCCCATCCCCATCTCAGGGGGTGAAAGTTGATGACCAGCTCCACTTGTCCCACAAAGTCTTTCATTCAAAGAAGGGCAGCAGGCCAAGAGCTGCAGGCATGTGGATGTATGCTGAAACTTTAAGATGAGTCTTTAAATTTCTAGTTATTACTTTTTCTTCTTTTATACAAGAACTTTTTTCCTTTTGTTATATACACCAACTTACAAGCCAGTAGTTCATTTTCTATGGACACACAGAGTCCAATTTACATCAGCTGCAATTCTTACCTATTTCATTGGGAAGAAGTGTAGTTATTGCTATATGGAAAGAAATACCATTTGCAAAACTCCTGAACTTGTTATTTTTCTTCTTTTGGGGGACAAACTCCTTTCCAAAAGCTGTGCTATTTGACAGCTGAATGCCCTTCGGCTTTGTCACTTTTCACAGTGTTTTTAAAGTTATTCCAAATTATTAAAATTAACAACAGTGAGACACTGCACTGAGACACTTTCAGATGGTAATGATTCTACACTTCTGCTCTGTTAGATACCTGTCTCACTCAAATACACATTTGAAGCACTTTAAAGCAGAAACATCCACTAAGATTAATAAACTCAGCTTGACAGTTCCTAGTCCAAGTGCTTATAATGGCAGAGACAAAAGTCTTGAGTAGTTATTGTAGAAAAGCAAATTATAATTATCTGCCAGACATTTCCATGACATTCTAAAGAAAAAGTGAACATTCGGTGCTCTTTGCACCTTCTCTGTGATAATGCTCACCAGTGATTTCCATGTGCCTATCAATATATTCTGCTTGGGAAGTTCAAGTAATCCAGCCAAATGTTGACACTTCTGTGACAATAATAAGGCCCTACAGAGAACTGGTTTCTTCAAGAACTACTGTCGGAATTTTATTAGAATTAGGAGAACTTGATATTCACTAAAAATGGTTAAATAGTTCTTCCTTGCATTCAGTCTCTGTCAAGGCTGTACCTAAAACTTTCTTTAGTCCGCTATACTGCCAGGCCTCATGGCATGCACGGCCTGCCTATGACAAGCCCTGCTTACAACAAGCCTCTGTTCTTGTAACCCCAGTACCAACAGCAAGAGTCAATTATTTAATTGTTAATTAGACATTAGCCACAAGACTGACCACAGCCGTGAAGATGTGAGTAAGCACAGGGAAATGGAGTTTAGCTATGTCTAGTTTGGATAATATTGAATACATTTCACTTTTCAGTGCAAAGCCTGACCCACCAAATTGGTGGCCTCCCCCTCATTCTTAATTACCGATCTCATGCTATCTGATCTAGACACAACCTTTATCAGGTAAGCATACTCCCCTCATACCACGTTCTGCATTGCTTTTTTCTTACCGTTGAGTAATATCCAGGGAAGTACTATATATTGAAACTCCATTCAATAGGGATATTTTTCATTATTCTGATGCTGCAAATTGTGAAATCCCATTGTGGCTAACTCTCTCATTACACAAATATTTGTGCAGGTCTGGAAGACATTTTTATGATGAAGATAGGCTACATTTAATGAAATAGCTCATGTTTCATAGCCCTCTACCACAGGAAAATACAGTTCTCAGTTGATGTCTTCATTTACAATATGCTATTTTGCATTGTGGCTCTGTTTAGTGAATAAGCAAAGAGTGACACTTCACTGAGACTGATCCATAAGACATTAATTAAATAAAAATACCGTATTGCTTATCTCGATATAAGCAGTGTTTTCAACTGCGTTCTCTGATACTTGATGTTAAACTACCACATAAAATTAAGACTATTTCAAATCTTCATGGTACTTTGGATTTTACAGTTCAATTTCTGAATTTGCTAGCAGATATGTTAAAAATCTCAAGCAGAAACTCTTCCTACAGCTATGGATCTAAGAAGTGCCTAGAATACAATTCATTCTACCAAGTAAAATATGTCACATTTTCAAGGTAAGAACAGAACATTACTGCTTTTCCAGAGGCTTCATGTGAATAACTAATGTGTCAAGTCTGCAAGTAGCAACAAGGCTTGTATATCAACCAAAATTTTTTATGCTTTTTTAAACCGCTGGAGTATGTAATGCTGTTATCATTCTTTTCTTTTTTCTTTTCTTTTCTCTTCTTTTCTTTTTTTTTTCCCCAGGCTAGGTACACACTGCTGTTTTTACCAAACTTCTGCAAAAAGATGTAATCCTTCACACTTGTTTGCAAATGTTGGGTGCTCTCATAGCTTGCACAGCTTAACACAAAGTGTGTTTATTAGCAAGTGCTGCTTTCTGTGGGGACCTTGACTTTGAATTCTTTATGACTTTCTGATGCTTGTTTCTTTTTCTGAAGTATTTGGATTTTGTAAATTGGTCTTGGTATGAAAGTAGTACCTGACTTCCATAAATTGAATTCTGGACTAGGTGACTCTTTGTTTGCTGTATCGTAATTGCCTTGCTGGTGGGTTAATGGTAGGGTGTTCAACCCTGCCTGTCTCTAATAAAATTTTACTTTTCAGCATAGGTAGTTTACAGAATTTAAGAGCCGATCTCTTACTACAAAGTCAACTTTCTAAAATTATAAGGTTGAACTTTAGATAAACCTATTTCACTTTGTTTTCCTACTGTCAGTTTAAGAAGGTATCATCTAGTCACAAAAAAATGTTACAAATACCAATTTCATCACACAACAGTAAGACTTAAAGTTCTTTTGATAGGCAGCAACATAATGCAAATAAAGACAATTCTGTAGCACCACATAGTGATGGAAGTGTGGCTCATAATCATCATTAAACTTCTGTAAACAGTTTACTAAGAAATTGAAGGCAATAAATCCAATGAAAATAAGTAATGCATAGGAATGCATACAATGTGCTATTCACAGCTTTCTGTATTGCCTTGCCCTTCAGAGTCCTGCATTTGGGCATAGGGACAACGCTTGTTGCGGAATCTGTGTTATTTTATGTTTCTTAATGACTACATAAAGCTCTTCTAAACTGGATTGTGTCTGGTATTCTTTCTAACATCGTTCTTCCCTCATGTAACCTATACCATAGAGGAAACATAGGACAAAGCTATGAAACATGACTGATAAATTTCAATTTTGTTCAAAAAAAAAAACCAACCCACTCAAATAAATTAATAATTCTGAGTATCATGAGCTCACTGCATTTCTGTAAGTATCCAGAAAATGCCAGATACACCCTATCTAAACAACCTCTTGGTACGTGACCTTGTGGTACAAGTCTGATCAGTTCCATGGAATTTCCCCTGCGCTTTCCTCCCAATTCAGCTGGCTGACCTGAGTCACAGATTTTTTCTCTGCCTATGCAGAAGCTTTCAGCAGCAAAGATTAAGAACAAAACAAAACCCTCAAAAGTGAGATCCTCATGACAGACATAGTGGCTACAGCCACACTGTTCTCGGTTCATGCTTCAATTCAGCTCCTGTTCCTGGAGCCACATGACCACAGCCAGCTGCACTCCCACTGCCCGTGCCCGCATCTGCATGCCCTGCGAGCCAGCTGGCTCTCTCCAGACTACAGCCAGGGTACAAACTGATGTAGACACTGAGGGGTGTAGGATGAAGACAGAATGCAAACTACCCTGATGTTACAGACACAGGGCACCTTGCTGGGCTTTGATGAACCAGAGCCTAAAGCGGGTACACGTTTTAAAGTGAACCAAAATACAGAAACAAAATAGTCAATTAACCCCCCTAAACAATTACTTTCAAACAAGTCCAAAGCAAACATGGACAAGCTACTGATGAGCATGTATTGGTAGACTGCATATCCTCTGAGACTTGTATCTCCACAAGTTTTCTATTTAGATAGGCAGTCAGGCATTTTTGAAGTATTGCTAGCTCGTAACAACTGTATCTCACCATAATAACGGCTCCTAGAGTGCGAACCTTTCGCTGCGCAAGTGAGTCATGATGGGCTTTGTTACACTGGATCTATTCTTCCTGTGAAACTGAGTTTTTAAAGAAACCAGTAATGTCTTCTCAGCTGCAATAAGCATCTTCCATATACATGCTGCTTTCATAGCACTTATGCATGTGACAAGAGTGCCGGAAGATGTAAATCAAAAGAGTATTCTCCTCAGCTGTCCCCATCCCCTTGAAAGCTCTGTTTATTCCCTGGTAAACTGAGTGCACTCAGTGTATCACTGACATGAAAATAATTAGGCTACTGTCTCCATCCCTTCAGTGTGTACCTCACTCCTTGCCAGTCCCCTCAGCTGAGGCTGGCAGAGATGATTCCAGCAGTGATGATTTTTTCTTCAGCTTCATGGTATAAAGAGTGATACCAGGAACCAGATACCCTCTTCTTCCCTAGCTGGCAGTCTTTTGACGCAAGTACAAAATGGGAGTCCTATTTCAACTTGGCATCATTTTTGTCTCCATTTTGTATGAAAGCAAAGGGCTCCCAGGAGGTCAAGGAAAGTTTTGATGAGGGCAAGTGCATGGAGGTAAACGGGAAAAAATCCATTTGCAAAATCTGACGTCTGTGTTGTATTTCTGTTATGGTTGTATGAGATGTGGAGATGATGTGTTTTATTCCCACACATGCTCCATGAATGAAGTATAAAAGAAAACTGACAAGTTCCTAAGTAAATTGTTGGAGATGCTTTTTACTGTCTCATAAGGAAAGGGCATTGCTGTAGGTCATCTAATTTACAGATCTTTCTGTCATTATCTGCTCTTGAATTCAAAGCACAAAGGCCGGGGGTGAGAGCATTAATGACATACAAAGGTGAGAGAATTAGTGACATACAGAGATTCAACGGATAAAAACAAAGGGGAAGCATGCAAGTCAATTAGCAGCACAACTTGGTCATGACAGCAGCCAGCCCTCAAAGACAGACGTTTCCAAGAATGATTATTATAGTGTACAAGTGCTAGGGATTTCAACTCAGCAAAAGGAAAGCATACTAGACTCAGACAAAGAAAGAGAACGTGCTGTCATCACCTGCTTATATGCATTTTAAGGGTAATACAGATTTTTTTAATGTACCTATGCTTTTTAATGGGACAAGTGTTATTTAGGTATGGGGCGGAGCTCAGTACTATTGCAGGGCAATGCAATATTAATGAGAGTACTATATATAGTTCTAAGCCCTTCCCTCTTCCCCAAGAAAAGAGCTAACAGATCTTTATGTAAGCTTTGGAGAAATGACTACTCCTATGCAGTGCAACCGCCTCAAGTGAGCAATAGTGAGCGTTAGAACCACTATTTAAGTTGAAGCCAATTTTCTCTTTGAGTCAAAGTGAATGCATGAACCCCCGTGCTCTGTGCTTCTCAAGGAAGAAATCATCTTGGACCACATTTTCAGAACACTTCAAGATACAGTGAGAAACCCTAGATCCACGTTTTTTCTAATTAGTGGTAGGCCCCTGATACACCTAAATTAGGAGAAGGATCACTCTAGGGTTTCTGTTTATTCAATGGAGAGATAATGGCACCCTTAAGGAGTGACTGAAATCAAGATGGGTAGAAGCACTCCCTGGAGAGGCCTTTCTGTCTTCTGGAGATTACAGAGGGAATCTAAAGCAACTACATCACTGTCCCAGTACCTAAATGAAGTGTCTGAAGTTTGATGGGATGAATTGGTACCACAGAAATATTTGAAAAGCGCCTCAGAAAGTTAAGAAGCAAGATGATGCACCTCCTTAGATTATTTATAAAATTGATTCCTAACTGCTTCTTTAGGCACCTAATAAGTTGGCAAATCTGGACTTCTAGCTATACAAATGGGGACAGCCTGAGGAAGCTTCCAGGAAATCCTATTACGCATTAAAACTTGGCTGGCTTCATTTAGGCTTTGTCAGCAGTGGAATTATCGTATTACAGTGACTCAGTGGCAGGCAAAAAAAAGGGCACCATGAAGGGACTCAGAAATGAAATGTCTCCAGATTAGCAGTTATCTTTATTGACTCATTGAGCTTGAAGCCAAAAGCACATTCAGTTAATCTGAACTTCCACACACTGAGTCTACTACATGTTCACCCATGTATGCAGCACGTTTTCCTTCACCTTTACAGCACATCTTCCAGAAAGCTGTCCCACTTTGAATTTAAAACTTTAAAGAATGACCAGTGAGCAATAAGCAGTTACTTTCAGGAATTATTCACTATGCCACTGCATCAAAACCACCAGTTAAAATACTTTCTCTGCAATGCAAGAATCTCAACACCAACTTAAGGGCTTTCAGGTTCTGTCATGCCAGGAGTTTTATTTAGAGGTAGAATATTACCATTTTAAAGCTCGATCTGGTTAGATACAAACACCTTAGAGCTCCAGAACAGTTAGGGCAGATGTATAGATGATATACTGATGTGTTTGTTGTAAATGCTGTGGAAAGAACATGAGTAAATGGATACTTGGATTTTCTATACGGAGATCCCTTGTCGGCTACAAGTCTCTGAGGTGTTGTCAAATGCCAGTCGACAGGAGCCAATCCTTGCTGGACATGACAGCTGGGGATATTTTTTTTTACTGCACTGGCCTAATACTTTGATTCAGCACAGATGCCTATCAATATGAACAGTCTCAGGGAAGGCAATGCCTGAAGTAGACACGTTTTATACACTCAGTTAGGACTACTAGATCTCAAACTGTGCTAATTCTGAGGGAACATGAACTCTCTTGATATGCTTTAAACTTTATAAGTGCCTGTTCTGCAATAATTTTTTCTCTTACTTATATTACAGTAGGGCCTGGCTGAGACCAAAACCTATTGTGTAGGGTACCACACAAAACATAGCAGGAAGAATTCACGTTCCACAGATCTTACATTTTTCTGAAGGTTTGTAGTTTTTTCAGAGTCGAGTGACACTTGAACAAAGAATGTTTGAAATACTGCCTTAACTCTTATGTCTTTGGCTGAAATAATTTCTTTGAAGACATGGATGTTGGCTGAATGTTATTGCAGAGTTGCAAACCAGACAGTGCACCTTGAAATACAGACACAGCTGGCAATAAAACTACAGTGAAACCACAATCCCTGAAATCACTCTATCTGCTTTTCTTGCTTGAATGGTTCTGGAAAACAGCTTTCTGCTTTGGAGCCAACTTATCAACCTGTTCAAAATAAGTAAACAGCACCTTATCTGGTGAGTTGGTCTCAGAGATGGGTTGTATTAACCCTTTTTGTACTATGTCTGTTAAATGGTAAGTTACTGGAGGAAGGGCTGCCTCTTTGCATACATACAGAGCACAGAGATGCCCAAGCCTCTGTAATTACTGTGATACAAACGACGACAGAACTTTCCATTTCTCTTGTTGTTAGATCATGGGTCAAATCATGTAAAGAGCTTTTAGTGTGCACTCAGAAGCCTTTTTCATATAGATGAGGTTTTCAGCAATTGATCCACACACTGTAAAAATCAGTTGCATATTGGCTCCATGCCTGGAGCTTGATTGTTCCCATCACTGGTTTCTGGTGAATGCTTTCTGCAAGGTACATAGAAATTGTCAAGTAATTGTCTCTTAAGCTTTTGTATATGCAAAGAATGTACAATATGGAGAGCATTATCCTTTCTAGATGTATCAACTACTGCACAAATAGGCATTGTCTGTAGTATTTTTCACTACATTGTAATTAAGGGCTGTCTCTTCCAGTGCTGGTCCAACACATTAACATAGGTAAAATACCTTCAGTGCTTCAAATAGAAATCTTTACAATTTTCATTTTGATGGCATTTTATAGCAACCTGCAAACACTTCCAGACCTGACACAGTAAGGAAACAAAAGGTGGTAACATTTCTGCTCTAACTCAAGTCCAATATGATTATCTTAGCAAAGTTTAGGCTGCCAGACTCCGTAGCACTGTTGTGCTATCATGTTAGTGGCGAGGGAGAGAAGGGATGTTTCTTAGTTCAACCTAGGCATATACTTCCATCCTTTGCTGCCTTTCTACAAGAGAGAAACCTAGTGCAGTGCAGGCTGGAAGGGAACTACTCTGCATGCCAGTCAGATTCATATCTGGAACATTTCAGCTTGATATGCAATCTATAGTTTTGCTTAGACAGAGTAGCTTTTCCTGCATATTTCCCCGGGTGCTCACCCCTTTCTACGAACTCTGCAAGTTGAATGCTGATGCTAGGTGCTAGGTTCTCTGTTGCTCCTCTTGCAGCCCACAGGCCTAAAACATTTCTGCTTCAATGTCCGTGTATGTGCAAGATAAATATCCAGTCTCAGAAGTGATAGAGTGGAGGTTTGAAAAGAAAGAGAATTAAGTGAGAATGATCATTCAGGACACCTAAATACAAAGGAGTAGATGAAGAGAGACACTTCTGAGGCAAACTTCCACACTGGCCTTTTCCTTGTTCTGATGGGAGATAATTTGCTTCTGGCTTGTCTTAGCAACAACAAATAGCACTACGCTGTGTGGCGGCCCCAGTACTGCAACTTGGTCAGAGGATCTCAGTGGGAATACATAGCTTGGCAGAAATTATTCTTAGCAAAGAATTCAGAGTACCTGGGTTTGGGGGTGTAGAATGCGCTGGCCCTCTTTCAGGACTGTTTCTGAACAGTAGCTGTCAGATTTTCTATTTTCACTTGGAGAAAACCAGAACACCTCAGGACTGTATAGCAGAGTTCAGCTGTAGACATAAAACACTGTCAGTCAAGAAGCTCTACCCTTAGCCAGAGCTCCTGCTGCTTAATCAAAAGGCATGCAGAGGCTTCTGGGAGATGCAGATATTGGAGTCTGTCCCTATAAAAAGCAGAAGTCAAACACAAACACTTCCTACACATTTCAGTGTAGCTACTACACAGCACAATAACTCCCAAGAAACAATGGATAGTCACCCTCCACTTTGTGACAAGGTGTTTTAATGTCTGACTGCTGGAAGAGAAGGGAAAAAATACAGGGCCTAATGCAAAACCTTCTGAAGACATGATGATTTCCACTGATTCCAGTGTTTGGCAGGCTGGGTTTAAGAGGGCAGGCTCAATATGCATTTGAAGACAACACAGCGCGGGGTCTTCAGAGCAAGATGAGGGAATTTACTTTTAACTAACCAGTTCCAATGAGCTTCAAGAATGAAATTAGGCAAAACAGATGCCCCCTCAACAGTTCTTCCAAAGTCAGCTCCTGCCCTAAGTCCAGATTTTCAGTAACAAGCAGCATGTAACTGAAGCTTTCTTACCTAGGTTCAAATGTAATGATAGACTAGAGTATAGATCAGGAGCTTCTATGGTGGTGGCCACTGAGCTATGGCAGTCTGATGAGGGAACGCAGATATATGGTGGCTTGGCAATGGGAGGTGTAGATCTATTTCACCACATTGGCACGGATTTTCTAAGTGACTGTGTCTAAGTCTTACTGTCCCTGTGCTTTAGTCCCTTCAATGAAAATGGAGTGCAACTACTCTTTCGATCTCTCCCTCTTCCCTTGCCATGTCTTTCTTTTGGCTATGAGTGTAAATCCTCTCCTTTGTGCACGTAGCACTGTCTTTAAATGCTAATGAAATAGTACACCCAACGTAAAGTAAGGGTGAGAGTCAGAGCCCAGATAATTCAGAGGAAACACTCCCACTGATGATGGCTGGCTGTCAGGCCCAAACACAGTTATTAGTGGAAAACAGAGATGTGTTGTACAAGGTTTTGTTTTTCCTCTTCCTCTTCAGAATGGCTGTGATGAGACAGGAACTTTTCTGCAAGTTGCAAAGGACCTAGCCCATCCCTGATAATCCTGTGCTTTTCAAAACTGCCTACAAATAAAAGTGAAATCCAAAACTCTGTTCCTGCCAAAAAGGACACATTGCTAACAGTGAAATGGCTTTCTAGTGGTGTGACCTGCAGGGATGTCTGATAAGCACGTGGTCTTTCTCCTGCCAGTTTGTTTTTAATCAGATCTGAACAATACAAGCTGACAATGAAATCCCAGAGTCTCACCCAGAAAGTTCCTCAGCTTTTGGTTGGACTTTTTGTTTTCTGTTGTTCTGGGTGTACTCTGCAATTTGCTGCCTGGAGGGCTACACTGGCCTCACACCAGGAAGCTGCAGGCAGCATCTTATTTGCATATAACTCTCCATACTGTTTCCTCTGCAGTAAGCGTCTGAAGAGATCATTTCATTGCAGAAGCATACTGAGGTGTCTGGAGTGCTCCACAAACCACTGGCCAGAAGAAGGCAAATGAGAGGAAGCATGGTTTCAGTTATAGGTCAAGAAGAAGCATCCTCCACCTCTGCCATAGCCTTCTCATGCACTTGGGCAAGTCTCTCAGTCTTGCTGTCAGTATGCTAGAGCTAATCAGGCATTGTTCTGCTTAAAGGCAAGTCCGATTTTCAAAAGCAATTTAGGCTCTTCTCAACTCTGAAGCCTTAGCCCACAGACTTTCCTAAGACACAGATGTCTAAGTTCTTGAATTGCTGCGAAAATGCTTATCTGTTCTGTCAACGCAGTAGACCGTTGTTCATATCACCTTTAGCAAAATCCAGCTCTCAAGGCTGACGAGAGCTGGGAAGACCAAGTGACACAGCCCTTCCTGTGTGTCTGCAATCACAATATGCCTGCACCACCCCTGGGAGCTTGGCTGCTAGCTCATGCTACAGTCTGCACTGCTGGGGTCTTATTACCAGCTACGTTCAGCTGGAGCAGAATCTTTCTGCAGTCTGCAAGCAAACTTGGTCTTCCAGATATGTTATACAGATATGCTATGTTTTGCAATTACATGTTATGTTTTGCTATATGGATACGTTATGTTTTGCAAATTTGAGTGGAACAAAATCCAAAGCGATTTAAAAATCTGGGCCCTTCACTTCAGCTCCTCACATGTAAGACAATACTCCTGTTAGGAGACCTGTCTGGACTGTAGTTCTTCAGAGGGAAGGCTGTCCTGTACCGCCTGCATACTGCAGTCCTGTTCAGGACTTCTGTACGACACCACAAGAATGCCCTTCCGTTGCTAAGTAGACAGTAATCTCACGTGACAATGTGACAAAAGCTGATCACACAGATTCATTTTTGCAGGTAAAACGTGCCAAGGAATTTTAATCCTGGGTGCAGGTCAATTACCCACAGGAACGGTAGGAGCTAAGAGCTCCTCCTTAGCTAAGAGTCTTTTCCACTGGAGAGAAGGAAGTATGTTAAGGCAGCCTGGATAAATATTTTTGTCCAAGTCTATGATTTGCCTTTCTGTTTGGGACTATTATATACATGGCTAAGACAATACAACCTTCTGGAAAACTAGAAATATGTTTTTTTTCCATCTCCCTCTCATCAGGGAAACTTTATAGGCTATGTACAAACTATTGCAGAGTTGGTTATTTTCACAAACACTTAATCAAGCTTGCTTTATTTTTGGACCTATCTTCTGCTCTGCTATTCTCACCTAATGCCTAAATACTTTCAAGTTGCCCATAACCTTCATATTTAAGCTTTGAAAAACTAATAAATACAGTAATAACCATATAACAAATTTGGAGTCCTAGTTCTTTTAATTCCTTATTCAGGTGTTCTCCAGCAGCAGCTCTCCTGATCCTTCTGTTGCAACCGCGGTTGTTTGGTCAGTTTATTAATATTTTTCTTGATTTTAATATTTTTCATTTCATTAACTTGCAAGCAAAGCTGATTCTTCATATGATTTTTTTAGCCTGGTTGAGCACTGTATTAGTTGCAGTAGTATTAACAGCATTAATTATAGTACTTAATAATGCTGGCATGTATTTTGTTTGAAATAATTTGTTTACCCTTAATGAAAATGTGTATTCTGCTTGGTTTAGAGTTGAATTATATTTTACGAACCAAAGTAGGAAACTTAAATTTCAGCAGCATACAAAGAATCTATGAAGATCCTCAAATGACTGTGAAAATTCAAACGCTTATGTTGGTGGCACACAGAGATGTGTTATGTCAGCTGTGTTATGACAAAGAATTAGAAGTCACCATATGGCTCAATTTTTCCAAATACATTTTTCCAAATAGCAATTTCTTAGGCATTTAGAGATTTAATTTTCCAATTGAATTTTAACTGGTATGTTCTAACTACAACTGGCAAGTTGAACTCAGCCTTGTCTTCTTTGATTCAGGAGAAGAATGGGAGTAAAAAAAAAGGTGGTTTGGTAACTCTGAAACATTCCAAACTTTTTTTTTAAGTTATTAGCGAGGGATGAATCTTACACCATGCTTTGAATGTGACCAAACTGAAGGTGCAATTATGAACAGGCTTAAAATTTCAACAAAAGCCTTCACTTCCACGCTTCACTGGCAAACAATTTGAAAACAATCCACATTTGTAATAGTATTCATCTAAATATTCTAGTTCTTTTGCTCAGGGTACTAAGACTCAGGCCTTCAGCTCCGCAGCACAGCTAGTTAGAAACTTCCTGATGAAAGTTTCATCAGCAAATGCAGAGCCAAATATATTTAATTCAAAAGACTTTGGAATTTAATGAGATGATAAGCCTAATATATGTTTGCATGGGTTTCCAGCATATGCTTAAGTTTCTGGCAGACTGAAGATCTGGTGTTTCCTGGATCTGTGCCTCTATTATGCACCCTCAGATAGGACCTGTGTGGCACAGAACTTCCATGACAATGGCCCTGACTCTGGGTTCACAGCCCTAACTGAGTTTCCCAGGTCAACATAGTATAGGACATGGTCCCAAACAGCTACTTAACAAAATCTTGATGTTCTGTGCCCATGGAGGTGATTCATTCAGGAAACACCATGACAGTTTCTCAATCCATTTTAAAATGGTTTTAAACCTAATCTGAAGACTGAAGTTTTAGATGAACCCACACAGCCAGCGCTGAACATATGCCGAAAAAGTAGCTGTCCCCTAGTGACTGCTTGCCAAGGATAGGATCTGCTGAGGCTCCCAAATCCTCAAGAGGAGTATTTTTCGTTCCAGATGAAAACTGCTCCCTCTCCCAGTCTAAAGATTGTCTTACTTTCCACCTCTAACCCAAAACATCCAAGTTTCTGAAAATACTTTTTCAGCAATGAAAGGTGAACAGTTTTAGCCTCAGAGAAAGGACTCCTAAACAAACAGGAATGACTTTACTGTAGAATTTGATCTACACAAATCTCATTTACTGGTTGTTTCTGAAACCTGCAGTTCTATTCACAGATAGATGATCTCTCTTTATCCCTCCTGTTCTGCCTTCACCACTTCTATGGTACTTCAAAGATATATCAAAGCATGCACTACACTACAGCCATGGACTACACTATCCCAGGCTTTCTGGGTAATTTCTAGTTAGAATTGCTGTTGTGTTCAAGAAGAGAGAATAGATGGGTAGGAGGAAGTCTAGGAGCTTGTTGACAGATTAAGTGAAATTGTAACTGTGATGAATACTATTTCCGTATTGTCCAGTCTTAAAACAAAAAGAGATTGGCTGAAGACAACCAATTAATGATTTTTTTACCTTCTTTTTACTAACTGTCATGATAGGAGTCATACTCCCTCCTATGTTACCAGGATGAGCGTGGGAAAAGTTCTAATAGGAAGTTCCATCATCCAGGGGAAATATTACATGTCCCTAAGAGGCTTTCCTCATTTTAAACTGTAACTATCTCATATATTTTGGGTTAGAAGTGGAAAACACAATTTGAATCGTGAAGATAATTAACTAGTGGCACAGTGCATTCTCCATCAGTTCAGATTTTGCAGTGTGCGGGCAGCACTGACCCAAACAGAGTTTAGAGCTGTCGTGCAAGAATCACCGAGATGCAGTTTCTGGCTGTTTTATGTAAGAGGTCACAGACTAGCTGGCCTTTTCTGGGCTTGAATACTTGTGTGACTGCTTGAACAAAGTGAGTCTGCCACGCTCTGTTGCAGTTCCACGGCATGAGATCAGAAAATGTCCCTTTCATGATCATAAATAGGATAGGAAGAAAAGAAAAATGTCTAAGTGTCTTAGGGTGATGGGGCTGACGCTGTGCCAAGTGCTAACCTGTGCAGAAGGGGATGCATTTAAAATACTGAGGAACTGCGCGTCTTGGGGAAAGACATTAACCTCAACCGGGTCACTGTTCCGCACCACACCTTCCCCCACGGACGGATCCGAACAGGGACAGACACGTTCCCACCAAACGCCGCGGGGTCCCACGGAAAACACGGCGCGCCCCGCAAGGCCCCGGGGGCAGCCCGGGTCCTGCGGCCGCCGGCGCCGGGGCCGGCGCCGGGGGCGGCGCAGCGCGGCGGGCTGACGTCAGGACGGGGCTGGCGCTGGCCGCTGGCGCAGCGGGGCCGGCAGTCGCAGGTAGGTGCGGCGGCACCCCGCCACCGGCTGGGCACGGCGGCGGGGGGCGGCGAGGGGCACGGCTCTGTGCGGCTGCCCGGCCCGACTCGGCCCGGCGGCCGCGCGGAGGTCAGCGGGGCCGCGGAGCAGGCCGGGGCCGACGCGGTCGGCGGGCCCGGAGCTGCCGGAGCCGGAAGGGGCTGCCCTGGGGGAGTGCTGGCAGGATCCCTTCTGTCGGCCCGGCTGCCGGGTACGCGGAGGGTGAGACGGAGCTTTCAGGGCAGGGCTCGGCGGCCCCTGCGGGGCGAGCCAGCCGCGCCGCCGCGCCCCGCCCGCTGCCCGGCGGCGGGTGACGGGGAGGCGGCGTGGGAGCGCCCGGGGTGGGGGGGGGGGGGGGCGCGGGGAGCGGAGCCTTGGCCAGGCGGAGCTTTGGACAGCCGCCTGCCGTCACGGCGGGGCAGGAGAGGAGGGAGCGAGTCCGGGCCCGGGCCTGCCCCCAGGAGGCCTGTTGGGGGGAGCTGTCCCCGGTGGGAGAGGGAAGAGGTGGGATGGTGCCTCTGCAAACCGCCTGTTCCTGAACACTGACTCGCTCACGAATGAACAGGTTTTGAACCGAGAGCCACATCTCTCAGGCATTGGCTAAAGTGAACACAACTTAATGGAAAAAAGGCCTGCGTGTAGCTAGCCGCAGAGTCAGAAAGTTCCAGAAATAGAAAACTTGCTTTGTTTTAAGGGAGAGGGGGGCAAATAGGGTTACATTTGAACACTCCTCTGAGCTTTGTATAGTTCTCTACCTGAAGTCTTGGGAATAAAGTAACAGTGAGGTGTCAGTGGGCACCGCTGGTCGCCTGGGACTGAGCTCTGTAGTTAGGTCTGTGTGGCTAAGCCTCTTCCATCTACGTAGATTGCAGAATTGCGTCCATTGCTAGTTTGACTGCATTAATCAAAATCGCTCTAGTAATTACAAGCTGCAGGTAGAAACACTTGATTTGTTTTGACATTTGCTTTTCCTACCAGCCAACTGGGTTTGAGAGCAAGAAGTGAACTGGAATAGACTGTTGGATATTCCACATTATATTCTGTGCAAAAAAGGAAAACTGCTATTCTAGGGAGCGGGAAGGAATAGCCCCACTTAACTTGTGTTCAGTTTAGGGGGCTACTACTTTTAGATTTCAGTCACCGAAGGAACTTCTGTTGAGTTTGGTGATAAATTGATCCTCGATATCTTTGTTTAAATCCCATTTTCCATGTTGGTTTGCAGTGAGCTAGTTTAACAAGCAAATAATACTCAGTTGCAACTGATCTTGCCAGGCTATCTTCTAGCTCTGCAAATAACTCTTTTAAACATAATGTGGGTTGATTGTGAATACTGCATTGGACTTCACGTGAGTGCTTGTGCTTAAAAAGGGCCAGAGAAGAATACCTAATTGTTTTTGCACCTCTTACTTCAGTGCTGACATTGTTCTGTGTGATTCCTTGCTCTCTATCCAGAGCTGAAGTTTTGGGCACTTAAATTCTGTGTGGGGAAAATGTAGTTGTTGTTTCTGAGATTACATGCAAGGTGCTGTACAGCTGCTGAAGCCTCTCTTGCTGTTGTAGCCCTAGATAGCTGTGAGGCATTCTGTAATGTGAGACGTTGATTGTGAGGCATTCTGTAATGACAGGCAAAGCTTAATTTGTCAAGAGAAATGTTTTCTTCCTCATTTCTTCCCCTTTATGTATCTAAGTTAAATCTAATTATGCTGTTGCGTAACAGAGTAGGTTTAAAGGCAGCAACAAACAGTCAATGGCCTAATCTAGCACTTGCAACAGAACTGAAGTTCATGCAAGTTCTTTATTGGCTCTTAGACTATTAAAAGGCCTCTGGAAATATACAGTGATTTCACCTAGTGGGTAAACTGGAAGACATGGAAGCATCATTGGAGAGAGCCATTCCTGTGAAAACTAAGAACAAGAAGACTATTTTGTTGTAAAGGAGAATCTAGGGGGAGAGGAGCATATCTGGGATGGTGGGAGAATGAGGCTTAGGTCCTTTGTACCGCTTTGTTGCTTTGGAAGAATAAATTGGCCTCTATTTCTGAAGCTCTCCCTCTTAGGTAACAACAGCATGCTTAGACCTCAGAGCAGGACCTGGTGACCAGGATTAAAGCAGGATAGGAGTTTGACACTCCCTTTCAATGGGCTGTCAGCTAAATGTTTGTTTTCCCAGCGAGCTGGTACAAAAGATAAGAGTAAGAGGTTTATCTTGGAGTTTAAACTTTACCTGCAGGTGGTTTTCACCATCACACCCAAGCCTGTGCTGGATGTGGTATTCCTTCAGTATGAAATCCTGCTGGCTATAGTCTTTACTTGTGTGTTACAGAATTTGCCCAGTACTGTGAAGAGGACACAGATACAAGTAATATCTAATAGATGGCATATATACATCTATCAGAAAATAAGTGGATGCTTACTAATTTTATATTTTACTAGAAGATAACAAAACTCTTTTTTCTTCCTCTCTCCTCCCCAGCTTTAAACACATTCCTTGTCTGGGAGGAGTTCCTCTGTCTATCAAATCTACTATGCTACCTTCCCCCCCCTCTTCTTATGCTGCTACAAGTAGAATGTTATCTGGTAGGTTTAAGTATCTCTCTCTCATATTGGCTTACAAGCCCCACAAATAATTTCTAAAAAAAGCAGCCTTCTCAACGGAGGCTTAAAATGTTTCTGTTCTTGCTTTTCTAGTTCAACTGCATCCAGATAGTTATGTTTTTATTAATCCATTTTAGAACAATAGTCAGAACACCATTATGCTATAAAATAAAAACTCATCCTCCAACATATCCTATGCTTGATCTCTTTTCTTTAGCGTGCTCATAAACCAGACTGCAGTGGCCGAGTGCTTAATGTCATGTGTGATAACTTGAATTTAATGCAGGGTCCTTCCCATGCCATTTCAAGCTTCATTTAAAAGTTGAGGAGAAATGAGAATCTCAGTTTATGGGCTTAGCTTACTTCAATTCATCTTGGAGGGAGCTAGTGACGATTTGGAAGAAATACAAGTCATAAAAACAGCTTTGTCCTTCCTGTTTAAGATTAAACTGTTTCAGCTTTTGTTTTGGCTGGACTTTGAGCCAGTGAATGAAAAAAACAGAAGAGGAAGTACAGAAAAAGGGAGCTAGGGAAGAAGTGAGGGTGCTTAGTAACTTGAGCCTGCAGAATACAGGAAGCACATGTATGTCAAGAGAAC
Source organism: Aptenodytes patagonicus (assembly GCF_965638725.1). Lineage (NCBI taxonomy): Eukaryota > Metazoa > Chordata > Aves > Sphenisciformes > Spheniscidae > Aptenodytes > Aptenodytes patagonicus. The sequence goes on from NC_134954.1 coordinate 26,496,617, forward strand.
AACTTTGAAAGGAACCAGTGGTGAGTCAGGAAGCAGTCACTCCAGTCTGTCTCTTCCCCATGTTGCAAGAGTGGTAGCTGTAAGCTTGTGCGTTTTCCAGTTAAACTTAAAAGTGGTCTGTGATAGTCACGTTGCATTGCTACAACTGCACATTTGTTCCATTTGTTAAGTCCTAGAATACTTAAGTTGTGCCTTACTGAGTATCTTCAGCTGAGATCTACCTTGTCTCTCTGCAATACTAGCTGGGTACATGCAGCTATAATGCATGATATTATACCTTGAGATGCCTCTTTCTAATGTGTTATTGTGAAATACTGAAGACTGCTTTTCTCCCCCTCACCTTCCTCTTCCGTCCACTAGATTAAGCAACAATGGCATTTGTGAAGAGCGGATGGCTGCTCCGGCAAAGTAAGTCATGGGCCTTTTACCTCCTTTTCTCCTCACTGTGTCTAACTCTTCAAAAAACATCAGAGCAACTTAGTAATTCCCAGGTCTTTCTTCAAACAAGTCTCTAGCTCTGTGGGTTGTTTTGTGTTGGGTTTTTTTTTTTACCTTTAGGACACTTCACAAAATGACCTGTCATGACAGCATTTCCATGTGACCTTTTGGGTATACCAGTGAGAAACAGGATATACCATATCTGAGGTGTCTGACTGGCATTCAGCTTCAGATGCTGCTCTGTAATTAGTGCTGTATAAGTGGAGACTTGGAAACTTTACCTGACACCTTAACTTAATGTCTTCAATTAGTCATGCCCTCTGCTTGTTCTTGCAGCAAGTTAGAACTAAAGTGACAGGTTATGCACTTAAAATAAACTCAGTTTGACTTTGAATACTAGATAAAATATGGAACCCAATTCTGTAATGTTCTGAAGTGGGGATGTTGTAGTACAGGATTTTGCTTGGCACCTCAGAATGTCTGGAGCAACTGTGAAGGATTTCTGTGTTCATGTTTTATTAACTTTATGATGCAAATACTTCCGAATATGTGCCCTCAAAAGTGACTGTCTGATTTTAAGGTACTATTTTACGGCGTTGGAAGAAGAACTGGTTTGACCTGTGGTCTGATGGCCGCTTAATATTCTATGATGATCAAAATCGCCATGATATAGAAGATAAAATCCACATGCGAATCCATTGCATCAATCTCAGAGTGGGGAATGAATGTCGAGGTAATAATGAAACCTTCAGGATTTGTGTATTCAGAGATTCTTTACAACTTCAGTGCCTGCCCAGCATACCGTTTACAACACTACTGCAGAAGTAAACATGTCCAAGAAGTGTGCAACTTCATTGTTGTTAAAAAAAACCCCACCCCCCATCCCCCTCCCCCAGAAAAACAACCCCAACCCAACCAACTACTAAATTCCCTTATAGATACCCAGGGCATGGTATCACCATGTGATAGATTAGGTTAGGGTTTGATACTTCCTTTTAAAACTCAGTGAGGACAGTGTACCATTTATGCAGGTGGCAGGCATGCACATGAGAATGGGATGTTCACAGTAGACTTGTGTGTCTGATTATAGAGTGTTACTGGTGTAATTATAGTGCTGGCTGGAGTGAGAGGCAGGACTAGAAATGAGAAACCTCAGCAGATTTTTTTCAAGTTCAATTCTAGCATTTGTTAGTACTCCACTTGATGCTGACACAAGTGAAGGACACAAGTGTTGGAGAGTACTTATTGCTAAGTATGGATTGGTTCTGCTGTAAGACACTTGCATTTCTTAGGAATGATGTTCAGAGCTACTTACTTTCAGGACACTCTAAAGAGCGAGAACAGGCTGGCTATTTCCTTCTGTAATTTGTTCTGATGCCATGGAAAGCAGCTACAACTGGCCCTAGTTTGTTTTGTCCAGACTTTTGCATAAACTGTCTCCCTTCTTGTAAATGCGATCATGAAATTGTGGTTATAGATATTTCATAACTTGTCTCTTTTTTTCTGACTCAGATTTCCAGCCTCCAGAGGGGAAGCAAAGAGACTGTTTACTGCAGATTGTTTGCCGTGATGGGAAGACAGTCAACCTCTGTGCAGAGAGTGCAGATGACTGTCTGTAAGTCTGCCAGAGAATATTGGTTTTGCTGCCTCTTCCTCTTCTATCTTTCTTTTTCTCTCTCTCCCTAATTATTTTCCTTCCTTCAGACTTTCAGAGACACATTTTGAGAAAGTTCTGAAGCAAGTAAAAGCCAGCTTTCAGTGACAAAAAATATAGTTCTCCTATAAGAAGTTGTCTAGCTCATGCAAACTAACTGCAAGTTAAGTCACTGAAAACACCGAAGGGTGAGGAGGAGTAAAAGAGTCTTATTAATATGGTTAATGCAAGACTGGATAGCCCAAGGACATCCCAATCAGTAGTGAAAGGAGTAATACTCCATTATTGTGAACTCTCAACTGAGCTTGGCTAGTTAGATAACTTCTGTCATCGGTGTTTGCCAAGTATGCGTGGTGCGTCAAGCATGCTCCCAGCCATATCGCATGGGAGTATCTGTGTGAAGTATACGTACCTTCTGTTCAAACTGTAATAGCGTCAAGACCCACACTCTCTAGTCAGCACAGATGCAACTGTTCGGGCAGGAGATACAACTTCCCTGGTGTATCTCTTCCTATTTCCTTATCCTGAGCATGGCTGCAGATTACCTGGCTGTTGTGCTTGCAGCGAGGACCTTCAACCGCATCTGTTCCTTCTGATGTTCCTCCTCATTCCTTCTCAGCTCTGCAAAGAAAGTAATTATTTCTCAATCTTGGTGTAACACCTTTGTGCATTCATCTTAGTTTATCATTAGGCTTTGACATATGCAGTATCTTAAACTCTGCTCCTGCAGTACCTCTAGTTGCTAACCTTGGTTTTTTCATAGTCCTAAAAAGAAAAAGTGGTGTTAATTTTTATCAGTGTTCCACTAAACAATGGGTGGTTTTTTTGCAGGGCATGGAAAATTGCTCTCCAGGACGCCAGAACAAACACAGTGAGTGTACTACCTAGACTTTATACTGATAGAGAAGCAGCACATCAGTGTTATGTGTGGTCCAGCAGTTTACTTCTGAAATCATGTTCCATCCTTCTCTGCTAGAGAAAAACAGGGTCATGAGCATGATGGTAAGGCTTGTGGGTGGGGAGAAGAATGATCCACTGGATCACAAGCACATGTCATCCTTGCAGCCAAGTCCAGGCAAGTACATGCTGGGTGGAAGCAAATGATTTCAGGGAATGATTTCTGTGGGTGGAAGTGAATGTTTGGGAAGCTGGTCTGTAAGGGAAGTGGGCACTGAGACTGTGGACAAAAAGTAAATCTTCTGCAACCAGTAAAAATGCATTTTGCACTCCTAGTGTTTGTTGCCTACCAGGTGCAGCGCTAAAGGAAGCTTACTGCAAAGAACATGTTTGTTAATGTAGATCCATTACATTGTGGGATGCTTCTTGGCGGAGACTAGGGGAGGAGCAAGAGGTGCTTGGAGGGGAGTGCAGGCATGCCAAGAAGGAGTATATTACCTCTACATTGGCATGCTAGCTGTGGAGAGTGAAGAGGAATCACAAAAGTCTCTCTGAGAGTCTTGGAGTTCTCTAGAGAACCGTATCTCTGGGGAACCACATCCATCCACTTGTGGGTATTGTTAATTTGTTTTTCCTCCAGACTGCCTTCCAGAGTACTCTTCAGCACTAGCTCTCCTTAGATGGCTAGACTGAACCAACCTGAAATGTTTCCCTTTCATGGGGAAATGCTGCATTTTGTAGAAGCTTATCTCAGTTTTTGATGGGTCACATTAACATTGCCACTGTACTGAGGCATCTGTCATATGATATAACTTAGATCTGTAGATACCCAAAGCAAACACTTGTCATAGCAAAACTGCCCTGGACACGATTGCCTCTGACTGCAGCTATGCTATGCTGCTTCATGGTGTTAAATGAGAAGTGAAGGAATTGTCCTTACACAGAGGACATAATGCTCATGGTCTGTCTGCTCTAGTTTTAGGGGCTTTATCTTGCTTATGTGTGAGATGGTGGCTCCTGGTTTCAGGAGTTAGGAGCTGCTGCTTTTCATGTCTCTCACACTCAGCTGCCAGCCCTGCTAGATGGCATTCAGAACTTGCCAGTGCATCACCTTTGTCAGCCAAGGCAGACCCCTGCTACTGAATGTAGGGCTGGTAGCTCTCTGCACAAGTAGTATCATAAATTAGCACTTTCCAAAGCTATTAAAGGTCTCCAACAAGGACTTGAGCTAACCGGGTAACTGGGCTTGAGTCCATCTGTAGGTGTCTGACACAGCTTTCAAAAATACTGAGCATCCAGCAGTGCCTCATAACTTTACTGGAATAGCAGGGTGATCACGCTAGCTTTGAGAACTGTCATTTACAGATGTTTGCAGGCTTGTGTCATATGCCTGTACAGAGTTCCCTGTAGCAGGACAGAATACATTTATTGCTAAGATGTGAGCATTTGCTGGACTTTTTCTCAAGTGGTGGAAATACTTGCCTCTTCATACAGTGCTTTCAACAGTGTGTTTCAAGCAATCCTTAGAATCTCCGCCACAAATTTGACCTGGGATCCGGCCACAGCATGCCCTCAAAAGTCTTTCTGCAGTCCAGGTACAAGAGACAATAGGAGCATTCTCTATTGAGCTATTAAAGTGTTTACTTGTAAATTAAAAAAAGGGAGCTGTTTTTTTTCTTGGGATAGGGCACTGACTAAGAACATCACTGCAGATTTCTGATATTAGGGGCAAGACTACAAGGCTACTGTAACAAATCTTAATTATCTTTGAGAGCTCCTTGTAGGTGGATTCAAGTAAGATAACTTTATCACCTTTGCCTCATGGCTGCCTTCAAAAAGGACCAGAATTACAGGTGGCATTTGCAAAGCAATTCCCTAAAAACAACCAAGCCCCTCAAATCCCTACACATTTAAACCTTTCTTACTGCATTTTTTTTAAGTCTCCTCACAGCCAGAAAGTGAGGTGGCGAAGAACTGTGACAGTGTTCTGCTAAAATGTTCAGGTGCCACTTTTGGCTACTGCATTTGTTTCCTTTATCTGCTCATGCAGAACTTGGTGATACCACTCTAGGGTGCCAGGAAGCAGCTAGCTTAGTTGTGAAGACTTTTTTATCTGAAAACAGAGGACGAACAAGAGGGTAATTTCTAAAACTGAGGCTATGAAATGAGGGAAGGAGTCAGTGTGCTTGCATGCACACATATGCACGTGTGTGTACACAGACACAGAGGTAAGAAATTTTATGGCTCCTTCCTGTGGTTGATCAGGCATTTGTGTTCTCCCAGGTCTGCTCTCCAAATAGTTTCTTTTTGCAGTGCTTTATAAGGTATTCACTGCTTTCTTAATATGCAGCACATCTAAAGGTTACTCTTTCTTTGGGGTCATTAAGTTTTAATCCTTGCGCTACTCAAACTGGCTATCTGTAGGAAAAGGTGATAACTGCTACCTTTCCATGGTGTTTAGGGCTACATGGGATCTGACGTGATGCATGACGAGACAGCCATTTCCTCAGCCCCTCCTCCCTACACAGCTTATGCCACACCATCACCTGAGGTAAGAGTTGCAGTCAGGAAGCATTAAAATAAGTGAGGTAGCAGAAGCGGCCATCCTTCAAGCACCCAAACTGTTCTCCCAAAGCGCTGCATTTCACAGTCAGATCCAGCTTTAGGGTTTGCACAGAATGAGCGTGAGAGTAAGGCACTAACAATCTACTGTCACTCCTATTTGAGATGGATTTCCTTTGAAAGGGATGAGGCAGATTTGGTTGGGAGGTATATAAAGGGATGGCTGCTCAGTGAACTTTAAAGACAGGGCAGAAGTTACTTGGCTAATCTTGAAAAATTTTGGCCATGCAGCTTTTAACATAAGGAGGTGTGACTACACTTTCACATTGTGTAAGCACTGGAAGGGTATAAAATCAGGAGTTTTAAAAATAGGATTTAATGACTGGAGCTGTCACTTTTAACACATAAGGATTTTGTTGTATCCAGGATGTCATAGCAACACAATAACTCTAGCTTCTGGATGCACAGTTCTTCTGCAGTGGAGGAGGAGCAGCACTGGGGCCGAACAAGTATACATTGGGGATTTCTGGATGTTGTGACTCACGTGCAGTGACACACAAAGGGATAGTTTGGGGTAGTATTACTTGTTGCACTATAGGTGCTCTGCTCCAGCCCCTTGCTGTTAGAAATAGTTGTCAAGAACTAAATGTGGTACTGGGAGCTATATCAGGGCTAGCAGCGGGCCTCCTCTTTTGGAGAGCAAAATTGCTTCCAAAACATATGGCTACAGGGTATTTGTCCTGAATCTGACATTTACTTGTGGTGTGCTAGAGGAAAGTTGGTTGGAGTTTCTTGGGATCAGCTGCTGCCTACCTGGCACTTCTGAGCTCTCCAGAGAGCTGCTGTTGTCATGAGGGCAGAGAGAAGCAGCTGGTAAGGCTGCTGTGGCTCTGCCTGATGATCCAGGCCCTGCCTCTGTCACTCACCATCCAGGAAGGGTGGACAGTGAACGCTGCTTAGGAACACTTATTCAAGCAGCTGTTCTAAATGCTTTCTAGGAGACTGTATCAGTACAGACTGCATATTTTACTGAAATTTTAACTGCATTAGAAATGAGGGACAATTGAACAAAGTGCATAATTGGATACATAGCAAAGAATGCTTTTGTAATGGACATTTTTAATTTCACCAGGTTTATAGCTATGGCTATGATCAGTACCATGGTGTATATCCCCCTACTGGTCCTCAGGTCTTCTATGCCTCCAGCGGACAAGCTTATGCTGTTCCCTCTCAGTATGCATACCAAGGTAATCAGTATCAACCATATCCTTCACCTTCCTGTAGAAGCTATTTGAGTCAGTCTTTCTGGCTTTAATTCTATTAATCACCATCCTTTACCACCCACCACTCCTGCACAACAGAGTGATAGAAAGAAACCTGACTTTTGTAACTGGAACCAAGTCCCCTTACCCTTTCACAACAAAGCGCGTGCAGTGAAATTTGTATTAAGTGATTTAACCTTCCCAATGTGATCCCAACATATTTAAATTACTTTATAAACTCTTGTTGAAGCACACAAAACTCTCTTAACTACAGTAGGCAGCATGTTTTCTAAGGAAAGATAGAAGAGCCAGAACAAGATTGATTCAGTGCTCCGTATTGGGCATTGATAGAGCTTTTGACTCATCTGTTGCTCTTACACCTAGCTTAATTATTTCAACACTGATGTTCAGCTGTGACCTCAGAATTAAATGCAAGTTTCAAAGGTAAATCCACTCCCAAAGCATGGTGGTAACTGGTTCCTTCCCTGCATGCTGGAATTGCTGTAAGGCAGTACATTCAGCCTTGTGAAGTCTTCTATTGCTCTGTTCAGGTTTGTATAGCTTTCAGTCCTAATAAAAGAGGAAAGAGACTAAAATTTTTGGGTGTGCTTTTAAGCTTAGTCACCTTAATTTAGGATTAGCTTTGCACAGAGAGCCCCGGTCCTACAGAATTGGGGCTTTAAAGTAGTATGGGTAATACAAATCAGAAGATTTAACTTAGTAATTGTTTATGATCTGGCTCTGCAAACAAGAATATTCAGAATTTTTTTCAGTTTTGAGGGAATTTTTTTTTTTCCATTTGACATTTGTCAGGATATTTCATTTGCCTTTTCCATTTTTTGTTACAAGGGAGGTGCATCAGCATAAAGCTTTTAAAGCTTTCCTCATCTAAGTTAGTGAAATCCTAAGATACAGATCATATATATACAAACACAGAGGAAGATGGGTTTTGTTGGTTCTCAGCAGCTGAAAAGCAGCAGCTTGTTGAAAGTCCCAAGAACCTTTTCTAAAAACTACCAGCAGGCCTTGGCAATCAAGCCTCAGAAACCTGTATGATAATGCAGCATTAAACAGTAACTCTCCTAAACAGTTTGCAAGTCCAGTGTGTTAAGATACTAGTTACAGGTTGGGCATAGTAACCAAGCCTCGATGTTTTCCTTCACTAGGGTTACTGCAACTAAATCTTAGGGGTCAAGTTCACCCCTAGCAACTAACTTAACTCCTGTACGTTCAGCTTCATTACTCATGCTTTGAATTGACAGAGTCCTTCTCATGAGGTTCCCAGTCATGCATCACTGAGAGTCAGTGAGAGCCTTTTCCAGTTGTATTAGTTGGATTACTTCAGTATCTGTTACAAAAAACATTGCAATATCTTCAAGAATACTTAATCTTCCTGAAATGTCTGGAAGGGAAAGCAACATCATAATGTTTGCTTTGCAGGTAGGAGCTAAGTCACAAAACATGACAGGTGGAGCTTGAGTGGTTTCTTGAGTCTTAGGTTAATTCCTTACTACTGGGCCAATCTTCACCTGAAAAGAAACATAGCAGCTGTCACCACACAACAGATCAGCCCACACTGTGAAGGCTGAATTGAAATAGTAGGCAGTAATTGTAGAGTAAATAACTGATACACAGTTTCTAACAAACCACTGGCTTAAGAGCTGCCAAAGATTTTTTGGGGGGGGAACTATTTGCCTTAACTTCAAGGTTGAATCAATTTTTAGACCCATTTCTTGCATTAAATCCACTGTTTGATAGAATGATACAAATAATTCATAGATTCTTTGCTAATATAAATGCAGAACAATGTTCAGTTTTACATTTGTGATGAGCTTTTATCCCAGATATTAAACTCTTATGAGGCTAGAAGTGTTGCTAGGCCTCTGGATTTATTTAATCAATGTGGAGGCTGAATCCAAAGCAGAGGTGTATTCTACCTTTGTAGCTGACATCATCTTAGCATTCAGTGGAAGGAAGAGGGTGAAAGAATGGGCATGTTTTGAAATCTCAATGCATGGTATTAAGATAAAAATTTCTTTTGCCCTCCTCCTAACAATTTCTTAATACCTAGGACCTTATGGCCAACCCCCTGCAAACCATGTCATCATTCGAGAGCGTTACCGTGACAGCGATGGAGACCTTGCACTGGGCATGCTTGCTGGAGCAGCGACTGGAATGGCTTTGGGATCATTATTCTGGGTCTTCTAGATTACCCGCTCCTTATCTTTGTAGTTCCAAAAACCTTTATTGTGTGCAATAATATATTGGCAATGTTGTTTACTGTTAAACTTTAAGAAATGCAATAGTTATTTCTCAGTAGTGACATCTTAATAACTGATTCTTAACTGTCCTAAGGAGAGTTTAAAGGCACCGTTTAGTTAAGTGGTTGGAGACAGCATGTGCTGCTTTTGAATTCTGTTCTCATGTTTGGAGTTACAAAGATTTGTACTGATAAGGATCAACATGAGCACCAATGTAACATGGTAGCAGTCACTAGCTTTATGAACAGGCTGTTACTGTAAACACCGTAGAAAAAATGGATTTTGGGGGGGGTCTAAAATCTGGTCCAAATAGGAGGTTTACAGGAGCCCTGCATTAGTATATATGTACTACTGGCTTCTGAACATTCCCTGGACAAACACACAGCTCAGCAGAAACTCCTTGGCATTAGGTACTCTGCCATGCTTGAGGATTTTTTTGTTTTCAAACTTGCCTGCAGATGATAGTGTATTTTCTTAGATGGAGTCCTATACCTGCCTCTCACACCATCCAGGTGACGTTGTGTTTGAGAACGTATAAGCAAACCGCTAAGAAGCGGCAGCACTCCTCAGTTCTTTTATTCTCCCAGAAATGTGAATGACCAGTGGCAAGGAAGACCAATGTTTGTTGTTCCACCTCCCTCTTTATCCTGAATCTCTCTTCTCTGGTCAGATGGAAGTAATGGATCTTTAGCTTTGCACGTGGTCTTCCTTGTCTGTAGAACAGTCACCTCAGACACTGTACCAACTGCATTGCTGACGAAAAGGCCATTGTCTAGTGTCTCTGCTCATTACTGCTATCGCTCTGCGGAGTCTGCAGGAGGAGAACTAGCTTGAACAACCCTTGCCCTGTTGGGCCTACCAGAACCCCTCTGCAGGCAGTAATAGTCAGGAGTGGAGAGACAAACAGCACAAGTAGACCTTGCACACAGGCACTTTAATATCAGCTGCCTTGCCATGGCTAGGGTAGAATGTCTGTCTCATAGCCTCCAAGGTTTCCTGAACCAGGTTCATTATTTGCAACTAGTTTTGAGCACAGCCAAGCCTGGGTTTGTTCTATGCACGCTTCCCTCTCACATTCAGCAGGTCTCTTCTTCCCTCCATGATTTGTTAAGGAAAACACTCCAAGGAACCTGGTTGGCTTTGCTTGTATGTCTGGTTCCTTATACAATGTGCTCCTGCAGGCTGCTGTGCTATGGACTGTAACCTGGAGTGCAACTGTTATGTGGCCTATTACCTTACCCTGTTATAATCCATGCTGAGCTGTGCTTGGCAGGGGAAACTCTGAAGAAATGCACATGCTTTGTTATTCAGGTAAAAGAGGCAGGGTGCCTAAGTTGAGTTCTTTATAGTAAGAGGACTTATTTTTATACTTCCACTTTCAGCTTCCTGTATTCATACTGTTTTAATATGTTAAGTTTTTCTTATGCTTTCATTCAGAAGTAGGTTAATTTCCTTAAGGTTCACGGGGTTTCAGGTATGTCAGGAAAGATGAAAATAGATGAGAACTTGCACCCACATAAATTTAGATCAAGCCCCAAACTTTTTCATTTAATCGTAAAGCTGTCTTAGCTATATCCTACATATTTAAGCAATAGAGGTCTTGGACAAGAGTTTGGGTAGCAGCCAGGGGAAGCACTAAGCTTTCATGACTCTTAGGACCAACTCAACAAACTGAAATCATCGGAAGGAAACAGACCGATGTAATTTTGGATGCATTACTAAGAGCGGGCCTAATCCAGGGAACGTAAACTTCTTTCAAGAAACTTTGGCTTGGAGCTGTACACCAATGTGCATGTGTGTCCTTTCACAGGTTAATACAAGCTGCATATGTTCTGCCAGTGGTATGTACTGAAAGGACTTGTTGGAGGTTCAAAAGGGGACTGAAGCGAAAGTTTCCTATTGCTAGTCCAAACCAAAAGAAATTGGAGTACACTACTGAAGTTCTCTTAGAGGCCTGGTACTCCTGAGGTCAGAAAGAGATGGTGACTGCCTAGAACTTAAGTGAACAAACATTTGTACCCTTTTTAAGCCTTGAGATAACCTTGAAGCTTATTACAGGTCTACACACTGCTGTTTAGTTTGTGCTTTGCAATGTAACTAGTTCTGCAGAATGCCTCCATCTCCTCTTCTCCCTGTGTGATATTTAGCTTGTAAGGGGTGGGGGAGAATAAAACAATTGAACATCATTGTGATTTCTTTTGAATTTCATAATGATTGTGAAAGAATAGCACAAAGTGAATCAGCTAGTAATTTATTCTAAGTTCAGAGTTTTATTGTGTGGGTTTTTTTTTTTTAAGAGCTGTTGATCACAGCAGGGGAACATGTCTCTTGCTCTCAGGAGGTAACTGTATCGAGGTCCCCAGTTTCTTCAAGTGAGGTATATAAGGTGAAGACTGTTGATTGCAAAACATTCCTGGGTTGAATTCAAAGCAAGAAATGATCTTTTTGAAAGTTCAAATTGAAGTAAGTGACCATTAAAAAAATAACCTTACCCCTTCTCAAGGGAAAAAAAATTTACAAATTGAAGCTGAAAATTCTAGTTCCATCTTGGTAACAATAGGCTGCTTTTATACAAAAATCATGAGCTACTTTTCTATCCTGGTAGCATAGGCATTTAGAAGCTAGAAAGCAAATGTATAAAACTGTGCTAGAACATAAAATTGAGACTAGTTATCTTATTGCAGGTGCTTGTAGCCTTTCTGATCTCATTGCAGAAACAGAAGTGGAAGTGTCTTGGTGCACAAAGCAGCAGCGTGGGGATAGCCACTTGAATTCACTGGTTGTTAAAGCTCATAGACTTGCTTCCTGAAGACATGGCCGTACCTCCTGTTGCTCAGAAACAGAGTGGAGGTTTGGTTGTATCGATGATAATGTCCAGCTGGACACTGAGTCAGGACTCAATAGCCTTTTTCTGCCCAGTCCAGTACTTCATGTGTCTGCAGTTTGTGTAGATGCTGGTGTGAGCTGAAGGAGCAGGGCCAGAGTGGATTTCGGGGCTTGGAGGGACTGCCATGCCAGCTTCTGCAGATGGGTGATACCACAGTGATGGGAAGAGGCAGTGGGTGCGGCAAGATCATTTTCAAAACAGATTGAAATGATAGTCCTAAACAGGAGTTCGTTTCTGAATGGTGCTATTCGTGATGCTGTGATTCCAGTTATACCTGCATAGCACCCACGCACATGCTTTCCTACATGGGGCCCAATACTTGACCTCCCTAAAGCTATGGGAGATCCACAGCCACTACAGTGCCACTGCTTTTTGCAGCGTACACTATCAGTTAAGGATAACTAAATCTGTTGTATAGCAGTTACAGTCCGTTCAGAATTAAATGGCAGTGCTTACAGAGGTCACGACTCTGTATGTTCATCTCCGACTAGTTACTTCTGGATTCTCAGTTACAGACAGCTGGACAGAGCCAGGCTTCCAGAGGGTGGGGTGGAAATGGTCAGCCTTCTGGTAAGTCTGACCACATTAAAGAGGTGAACCAGGACCCTCTCCCAAATTTTTAGTTACATGTGAAAACATAGCTGTTTGCTTCTTGTGCTTATATATAGGGGGCTAGGGAGCCAGCCTCTTCTAGTGAGTGGGTAAAGGCTTATGAACTAGAGAGGAAGGGTTGGAAAGTGTTTATGTACAGAGCAAGTGCACTGGCTTTTGACAAAGACATCTTTTCTAGTGCTGAAGCACATTCTGAGCTGCGTCTAGATGGAGCTACCCTAAATGTCACACAACGCTGGCCTCATTTTGTTTGTTTTTCAGTGGAGAGTCAATAGGTGATGGAACCAGCTAAGCAAGCTGGGTAAAGGAGAAAATTCAAACCTGTGGCCCTCAAATGTGTTTGTGGCTTTTTCTCCTCATGATATGGCTAAGATAGATATGTGTAAGTCATGGAGGGTAGCATGCAGCAAATGTTTCCCCCCTAGATCCTTCATGTTCTTGTGCACTCTCTATCTTAATTGCTGTTTTACTGTATGTCCTCATTCTCATTATTAATTTATAGCAAAATACTCTTAGCAATAAAATTCATATATAACTGTAATTGTTTTGTCTTGACATGTTTACTAGCCTTTGTTCAACATTTCTCATTTAGTCAGTAGATGGGTATATGTTTTTCAAACATAGTCAGCTTACAGGAGGTTTCCTTTCCAAGGGGACAGCACCATGATGAATTCTGTGCACCTCCAGTCTTTCCTAAGCGATTACAAGGCTGACTTGACTTGGTAGAAAAATGAACTAAGGCAGCTGTGGCTGTTAGAGTTCGAGCTCAGGCTGACATACCTCAGTCATCTCAGTTACCATTTAATAAAGATGATGTAACGTCTGTGAAATCAGCAAAGTAACTCTGCACTAACACCACTATACCAAGATTAGAATTTAGGCCTGTTCTTTTTTTAATGGAGTTGAAGGCTTTTACTCAGAAATGCTTAATCTTGGATATATACAATGCTGATCCAGATTTACCATTTGACATTGTGTCATCAAATCAACAGATTTGTACTGTTTAGTATTACAGTAAGCAGCTTGAAGCACAGATGTTGCTCTGGGCAAAATGCTACTGGTTGCTGTATTGGTATTTCCTGTTTATGAATTGCTTCAGTGAAGTTGGGTACAATCAATAAATTTGCTTAGACAAAGACACTAAATGACCACAACTAGCTCCACCACCTAAAGGCATACTATCTTGTACGTTTGCTGAGAATTAAACTATTTGTCAGAAGTACCACAGTACATTTTGTAAGCCATTATCCTTGCTTTATGCACAGTTTGTTTTTACTGTTGAGGGGTGGTTGTTTTTTTAGCCAATCTGGGGGAGGAATGAAAACAAAACTGCTATTTCAACCAATCAGTTAATGTAGAAGTACACGTCATTCTTCTCCCCAGCATGCTATGCTGGCTATGCTTATTTTATCAGTCATCAGTTCCATACGATGAATTTACTAGGCTAAGCAAATCGTTATGTACACTTAACTCTGCCCACCAGAGAGCCCACCCTTACCAAAATTTCTGCACCAGAACAAGTTAGGGAACTAAATTTGCTGTGCAAGGCTTAGCAGCTCCATACCTTCCTGAACTGCCATGCTCCTGAACTGGCAACAGCTTAGAGAATGGGCTTTGTCTCTATTACTGCTTCCCTTCTCCTACTGCATTCCCTGTCCTGTTTGTGGTCACTAAATGCAACCACAGTAATTAACTTGGGTTGTATTCCTAAAAGTACCTTTATTTGTCCCTCCCTCCTGTTGCAGTTCCACTACAATGCATTGAAGCGAGTGTGGAGCATTTGCTGTTCCCTCCATTTCAGTGGAACTGAAAGTTTCCCCCAGTATGTTGTGAGCACTTACTAACTACAAATAGGAGCTTGGAACAACGGACTGACACTAATGCACCGGTTTGGGAGTCTTCTGATTACCACAGGTTATCTCATTAGGCTTCAGAGTTTTTGAAGCATCTCTAAAAGGCTCCAAGACTCACAGGGCAAATAAAAACTCCAAATATATCTGCATTAATAATTTAAAGCTTAAGATCCATTTGATGACGATTTTTAAGGCGCAGGTTGTGAAAGTGTCAGACTGACAATACTGGGCTTAATCTGACCGAATATGGTGGATGCAATACTGATACCGCCTAATTCTCCAGGTACTTTAGGTACCAAAGTTAACTACGCATTTTGCAAAGTAGTAAGCCTTTAGGTATGACAGATAAAGTCGAGAAGAGAGTCACCCAAAGTGACAAGCACCCAAAGCTTTCAGCTGCCAGGTGCATGTGGGGGCTAAGATGAACTTAGCCTGCTCAGGGTGCTCCCTGAGCAGCGGGCCGCACAGCGCCCCAGCGCCCTGCCTCTTGCTGTAAATCGACCAGCACCTCCGGGCACTCCCGGCCGGGAAGGCGGAGGCCACCTCCAGGTTTTCGACGGACAGCGAGATTTTCTGTAACTAAACCGTCTGTCCAGCTGCTTCACACGGTCCCTCCCTGCCCGTGCCCGGTCACCGCCCGTGCTCCTGCCCGGCGGGCCCGGCTCTCGTCACGCCCTGCTTGGCCCCCAGCTGCCCCGGCCCCGGCCGTTTGAACTCGCCGTTCAAACTCGCCGTTTGAAACCAACGGCTGCCCTCGCGCCCAACAGTCGCCCTCGCGCTCGCCCGGCCGGGCAGAGCCCCGCCGCCGCCCGCTAGATGGCGGCCCGACACCGGCGGTGGCGGAGCGGCGGCGAGGCGAGCCAAGCCCGGCGGCGGCCTGGCCGGGCCCGGGCCCCGCTGCTGCTGGCCGCGGCCCGGGCACGGCCCCGCATCCTCCCCGCTTCCCATCCACGGTCACCCGGGCAGCCGCACCCACCTGCCCTCCTCCGTTCCTGCGGGAGCACCAACGGACGCTGACAGACTCGGATTATTAAAACAACCCCAAGACACAGATTTCTTTTTTCAGTTATAAAACTTTGATGGCCGACGCAGGGAACCCCACTAGCAGCCACCACTGGCGGCAGGGCAAGACTGGCCCACAGCCTCCTGCGCTGGGATGCAGCCCCACGCAGCCGGCACCAGCACAACCCAGACGGCCCACGGGGAAGGGCCCCTGGGAAGCCAATTTCAAATTTCACCAGGAAACAAAGGCTTCCTTGGAAATCCTGCCAGTACGCAGCTGCCCCCACCGACGCACCTCCCCTCCATCCCGCTAGAGTCTGCCCTTCACTCCCCCCTCAGCAGCACAGCTGCACAATCCTGCAGGGAAGCCGCAGCATTTCTCTTCCCCGTTTATAAATGGGTGTATCAGTGTTGTCTCAGGCCTCACAGGAGCTCTGAAGCACTCCTGCCCTGCAAATAATAGTCTGGGATAATGATAACGATCATATTCATGGGTAGCAAAAAAACCCTGCAGGTTTGCAATTTGCAGGCAGGGTTGCAATCTCTACAAGGCAATACTTTCCAAGTCTGCTGCTGATCAAAACCAGTTTTTCACGGGAATGCTCAGAGACATGGTTGTAATGAAAGGCTATTTCCATGCCAAATTTCCATGCTCAAATCCCTAGCTGCTTCAGCTGAAGAGCTGTTTATGATAAAGTCACAGGATTTTTCTTTTGCTGAAAGTGGAGGGGGTATTTTGGTTCTCCTCCTTGTTCTGCCAAGCTAGCAGATGAACTGGCTTTGCACTAACCAAAGTCTAACTTCCGGGCAGCTACCACGCTTGGAAAGCTTCAGCCCCCCAAACAGGAGTGTTCCTACTATGCTGGAAAGAGACTGGCTTCAGTCTTATACAGCCTTGCAGGGGTTGCTAGCTGAGTGCGTAAGATGAATGAAAGCCGGCGATACACTTAGCGGGGCTCTGGAATCTGGGTTTTCCCAGCCTGCGCTTTAACGCAGGAGGATGGGCCAACAGCCCTGGCCTAGGACCGGGGTGTTCTGGGTCAGTTTTCCCAGTTCTGTCACAGGCAGTTTGTGCAGTATTGGAAAAAGCCACTTTACATTGTCACATCTCACTTCTCTCATTCCCAAAAGAGAGATAGTGACATGAAAGAAACGGACAAGTTCATGAAAAGCTGTAAGCTGTTCTGCTCTGTGCGTGCACTGAGGGTACAGGGATATCAGTCTCGGTTGACTTTTTCAGAGACCTTTGATATGATCATAAACAACAACAATTAACAGTGTTTAAATAAGAAACAGCCTAGAATACAGAGAGTAAGGCCTGGTAATCCAAGAACAGCATCATGTTTCTTTACACACAGAATATAGGACTGTCATGGTTTAACCTCAGCCAGCAACTGAGCACCACACAGCCGCTTGCTCACTCTCCCCCTCACAGTGGGATGGGAGAGAGAATCAGAAGAGTAAAAGTGAGAAAACTTGTGGGTTGAGATAAGAACAGTTTAATAATTGAAATAAAATAAAACAGTAATAACAATAATAATAAAGGATTACACAAAGCAAGTGATGCACAATGCAATTGCTCACCACCCGCCGACTGATGCCCAGCCAGTCCCCGAGCAGCGGCCCCCCCGGCCAGCTTTCCACAGTTTATGTACTGAGCATGACGTCACATGGTATGGAATATCCCTTTGGCCAGTTTGGGTCAGCTGTCCTGGCTGTGCCCTCTCCCAGCTCCTTGTGCACCTCCAGCCTTCTCAGTCGGTAGAGCATGGGAAGCTGAAAAGTCCTTGACTAGTGTAAGCACTACTTAGCAACAACTAAAACATCAGTGTGTCATCAACATTATTCTCATCCTAAATCCAAAACACAGCACTATGCCAGCTACTAGGAAGAACATCCCAGCCAAAACCAGGACAACGACATAATGGCTGGAAGATATTTTAACCCTCTCTTATCCAAAGGAAGCTCAGCTCAGCCACCTTGCATGCACACAGCAAACCCAGCCCTCCCCAGAAGCCCCAGCCCTAGGAAGACCCACTGTATGCAACCTCTGCCTGATGCAGGCAAACAAAGACTGTACATTATTCCAAAGTGGGGAAAGGAAAGGGAAGGAAACACAATTCTCTTTGGATGGAGATTTTTAAAAGGAAATGTTAAATTTCGGTTTCCCCATTTCAAGCTCATTCTAGCTATACAGACAGGAGAGATCAGTTTAGAAACTGTCTATCTTCAATTCATAGCAACATAAACATCATCAACATATAACTTCTGTTACCATCTTTCAAACAACTGCCTAGTTCAGCAGATGGAAACACAACTGTGTCGTGCATATCAGACCATGCATGATAACAGACGGACTCTGAATACATTAATTTAATGTCTGGATCCTGACTCTTTACAGATTGTACTTTAAATTTGGGTTTTTTTGCCATGACTGGCTGACAAAGAAGGGGAAAACAGAGAGAGACATTTGTTCTTTAACTACTCAGAAAAATACTGAAGTCAACCATTTCACTACCTGAAACGTCTCCTGATGTGGAGGTTCAGTGTAACGCCATGTGCCATCCCTCTGTGCAGGCATGAGTTAAGGCAGATAATCAGAGGTCTGAAGAAAACACATCCAGGTAAAATCCGTCCCATCAGCATAGGACTGTTTGCCTAGTTCTAGAACAAATCCTAGTACTGATTTCTCAATCAGCTCAAACCACTTTCAATTTCCACGTTCCTCAGTTTGCAAATATGACTTAGCTATCTCCTAGTCCCAGGAAAGTTCCTATTCCCAGGAAAGTGATGTGCATATGGACTTTCCAGACAGATTCTGAACAATGGCCCTTTTTACATCTTCCTGATTAAATCAAGGTAATGTTTTCAATCTCAGATTTGGATGGCTGAGAAATAATCAGGACAATAACTCTGGCGTCCTATACTCCTCCATAATTTGCTCTGAAAGATGTTCAGTCACCCCTGCTGCATTTTTTCTTAAAACTTTCTTTAAAGATTATTCTCAAAGTTCACACCATAGCATCCTGCTGAGTTAAGAAAGCAAAATGGTACACTTACAGGCCAGAAGAATCCCCTTCAGTCAATCAATAGCTGTATTTCTGACTGTTTTAAAACCAATTGTTTCAGATGTCAGTATTCCAAACAGCTTTTTTCCTGATCAATATCTCTGGCAGCTGTTCAGATAACCTATCAGTGGAACTAATTGCTGTTAAAACTATACACCTATGATTAGCCAGGCTAGGATGTGTTTTCCTTATGTAATTGCAATAGAAAACATCACCTAAATTCAACCCATGCAAAGCACTACTTTCTGGGATAGGCAAACATATGTCAATTTAGCAGAGCAAACATTTTTGGTGCTTTCTTTGTCCTCACCACAAAGAAATCCAGAAATATTTCCATTATTCCAGCTCTGTCAGTGTGCTGGCCCAAGCAGTCGGTGTGCTTAATTTTAGGCATGGAAATAACTGCATTGACCTGAATGGCGTGCACACTGTGCATCTTCAAGTGCTTGTGTTGTTGGACAGGCCAGCAGTTTTGTAAAAACACAAAGCTCCCAACAATGTATTAGTCATTTGGGAGGGAAGTGGGGGAATCCTCCAAACTTGCTGGATTTGCCTATACATGGTGCAAGAAAACAGGCCAAAATCTGCGCCAGTGTAAATGAGCAGAACACTAATGAATCCACATGCCAGCTTGCACCCTGGTTTTACAGCTAATAAAGGCTCTCAAAGATCCATTTTAAGTAAAGGAAATGCCTGTGCTGTAAACAAAAGTCTGCTTCTCCCTTCAACAGAAGTATTACCAAATGCTTCAGAAGTGACCCCAGTCTAGTATTTTGCAGAGGCATCAATATACTCCTTCGTGCATGGAATCACCTACAGATGTTGCAGCACACTGCACTATATTTTGGTGGTGCATGGGGAAAATGAGAAGCTCAGAGCTGCATTTGATTGTTTCTATTAAAGACAGTAAGGCACTGTGGGCAGGAAGGTGAGATTATGGTTTGATCAAATCCCAGTAAACCTGAGTTAATGAGACGTGGTGAGGCAATTCCTGGGAAGGGAAGTGTCCTGTCCCTGTGCTGAACTGATGGTGAGGTCCTAAACACCACTGGTATAAACAGTTGCAAGTGCACTTTAGTTGGGACCTCACTGCAGATGAAAGAGTACTTTGTTTACTAAAGCTGACTGAGTTAGTATTCAGACCAGAGCTAATCCCTGTTTTCTGTGGAAAGTTTTCAAAGGACAGCTCTCATGAGGACCTCGCCTGCATTTTCAAGCAGGAGCTTTCACTCTTGTGCTGACCACTTACAATGAAGTACAGCAATTTCTTTCCTCTTCCCCCACCCCAAAACTGGAAACAAGTGTCCAGTACAAAGTAGACAAAGATGAGAATTTTACGAGTATTTCTTGCAGGAAAACTCCTATTCTGACCAACTCTTCTGAAAGTGTTATTCAGACATGCAGGTGTTTCAGAGATGATCCTCGCTCTCCCAGCTAAGCTTACTTTCCCATTATCCAGCAAGCTTTTTGCCTCGCAGCTTAAGGGAATAACTAACACCAAGTGGCAAATCCACAGGCATCAGTTCACTCCCCCACTGTCATGCCTGGTGCCTCCACTGCATCTTCAGTTCTGCTCATGTCTGTGCAGTAGGAGGCCAGGTGGCAGGCAGGGGTTCTCAGAGGACACAATAAAAACAAAAAAGTAAGTAACGTTTGAGTTTGATCAGCTCCTGAGGCAAGGTTGAATGAACTGGTGGATGAAGTTGCTAAGCCACTATCCATCATATTTGAGAAGTCGTGGCAGTCCGGTGAAGTTCCCACTGACTGGAAAAGGGGAAACATAACCCCCATTTTTAAAAAGGGAAAAAAGGAAGACCCGGGGAACTACAGGCCAGTCAGTCTCACTTCTGTGCCTGGGAACATCATGGAACAGATCCTCCTGGAAGCTATGCTAAGGCACGTGGAGGACAGGGAGGAGATTTGAGACAGTCAGCATGGCTTCACCAAGGGCAAGTCCTGCCTGACTAACCTAGTGGCCTTCTATGATGGAGTGACTACATCAGTGGACATGGGAAGGGCTACAGATGTCGTCTATCTGGACCTCTGTAAGGCCTTTGACACGGTCCCCCACAACATCCTTTTCTCTCAACTGGAGAGGTATGGATTTGATGGGTGGACTGTCTGGTGGGTGAGGAATTGGTTAGATGGTCACATCCAGAGGGTAGTGGTCAACGGCTCAATGTCCAGATGGAGATTGGTGACGAGTGGTGTCCCCCAGGGGTCCATATTGGGACCGGGACTGTTTAATATCTTCATCAATGACATAGTGGGATCGAGTGCACCCCCAGCAAGTTTGCAGATGACACCAAGCTGAGTGGTGCGGTTGACATGCCAGAGGGACAGGATGCCATCCAGAGGGACCTGGACAAGCTTGAGAAGTGGGCCCGTGTGAACCTCATGAGGTTCAACAAGGCCAAGTGCAAGGTCCTGCACCTGGGTCAGGGCAACCCCCAGTATCAATACAGGCTGGGGGATGAAGGGATGGAGAGCAGCCCTGCCGAGAAGGACTTGGGGGTACTGGTGGATGAAAAACTGGACATGAGCCAGCAATGTGCGCTCGCAGCCCAGAAGGCCAATCGTATCCTGGGCTGCATCAAAAGAAGCGTGGCCAGCAGGTCGAGGGAGGGGATTCCGCCCCTCTACTCTGCTCTGGTGAGACCCCACCTGGAGTACTGTGTCCAGCTCTAGAGCCCTCAGCATAAGAAAGGCACGAACCTGTTGGAGCAGGTCCAGAAGAGGGCCACGAAAATGATCAGGGGGATGGAACACCTCTGCTATGAAGAAAGGCTGAGAGAGTTGGGGTTGTTCAGCCTAGAGAAGAGAAGGCTTCGGGGAGACCTTATTGCAGCCTATCAGTACCTAAAGGGGGCTTATAAAAAAGGTGGCGGCAAACTTTTTAGCAGGGCCTGTTGCGACAGGACAAGGGGGAATGGCTTTAAACTAAAGGGTGTAGATTTAGACTAGATATAAGGAAGACATTTTTTGTTCTGAGGGTGGTGAAACACTGGCACAGGTTGCCCAGAGAGGTGGTGGATGCCCCATCCCTGGAAACATTCAAGGTCAGGTTGGACAGGGCTCTGAGCAACCTGATTTAGTTGAAGATGTCCCTGCCCACGGCAGGCGGGTTGGACTAGATGACCTTTAGAGGTCCCTTCCAACCCAAACTATTCTATGATTCTATGAAAACCTTCATTTCCATCCTACATCTCATCTTCTTTTCTATGATATTCTTCTAATGAAGCAGTTGTCATTAAGCCATTTGAACACAGCTTCAGACTGAGTTTATGATCATCCCATTCATATCCAAAAGTCACCTAGTGAGTGACCTGCCAAGGCTAACTGTATATGATGTGGTGGGCACATATGCCAAACACAGCAAATGACACTGCAACCAGCTAGGCACTACAGCCAGGACTACTGAAGAGGGAGCAATTTTAATTCTCTAGCAGGGTCAGTATTAATCAGATCACTATTTATATAAAGTAGCTCATTTTCCGCTCTGAATAAAGCAGACAGGAGCAGCCCCAAAGCTTGGTGG
Organism: Aptenodytes patagonicus; assembly: GCF_965638725.1. NCBI lineage: Eukaryota > Metazoa > Chordata > Aves > Sphenisciformes > Spheniscidae > Aptenodytes > Aptenodytes patagonicus. The sequence goes on from NC_134954.1 coordinate 26,518,651, forward strand.
AGCTCATATCTGAATCAGTTATTACACAGGTGAGCATGTTCAGTGAAACCAGATAATCCCAACAAGCTCTGCAACTGTAGCTGAAGTGCTGTCTCAAACACCAGACACACGCACCTTGCAGCAGTTGTGAATTTTCAAACTAATACATTTTATAACTTTTCTGCATCCCACTATCTGCAGAGTTTCTCTTTATAGTGGAATTTTCTTCCTATCTGATATGAAAATTCAGGTAGTTTGGTTAATACTGCAGCAATTTCTGTACCTGAAATAAAAAACATAATTCATGTAGAAAAAGATTTATTTTTTTTTTTAAGTATTATGGGTTTCTTTCTCAAAGACTGTCTTAGTATTTGTTCCTTTCGTGATACCAAACAAGTCATCTGCATCCACAATTTGGTCCTATTTCTGTGATCGTCTGAGTCTTACACTGACATATCGTGAATAGTGCCAAGTACTTTACTTGATACAGAAGCAACTGCATTGGTATGCTACCACAGTTTGCAAAACTGCAATTACATCAACGATTAAAACTGAGAAGGGAAATGGAGAACAACGCTTTACATTAAGTGATACCAATTACAGAGTAAGTACCTGATGCTAAGAAAAGTGACTGTTATATTTATGTGGTTATATAACTAACAGATTGAGCAAGCTCTTGCCCTTTGCTTATCTGTTGGGCTCTTATCATTTCAGGAAATGAAAGTCTACCTCCATGGGTGATCTCATAAGCCAGGAAATGCAGATTTTGAAGTTAGATTGCTGATAGGCCTCTTGGAATAAGAGCAGAGCATTGAGTTATGTTGTTATGTTAAAGATAGTGCTCTAACTACTGTGCCTGCACTGAACCACTGCCTTTTCAGGGAATCACAGAAGGGCTGAGATTGGGAGGCACCTCTGGAGATCATCCAGTCCAACGCCCCACTCAAAGCAGGGTCACCTAGAGCAGGTTCCTCTGGACTGTGGCCAGTCAGGTTTTCAATCTCTCTGAGGATGGAGACTCCATAACCTCTCTGGGCAACCTGTTCCAGGATTTGACCACCTTCACAGTAAGAGTTCTCTTACATTTAAAGAGAACTTTCTGAATTTCAGTTTGTGTCCATTGCCTCTTGCCCTTTCACTGGGAACAACTGAGAAGCATCTGGCTCAATCTTCTTTACTCATCCCATCAGGGGTCTAAACACATTGATTAAGACCTTTCCTGAGCCTTCTTTTCCACAAGCTGAGCAATCTGAGCTCTCTCAGCCTCTTCTTATACAAGAGATGCTCCAAGCCCTTAATCATCTTTATGTCCCTTTGCCGAACTTGCTCCTGTAAGTCCATGTCTTTCATGTAATGGGAAGCCCAGCACTGTACCCAGCACTCCAGGTGTGGCCTCACCAGTGCTGAGTAGAGGGGAAGGATCGTTTTCCCAGCCTGCTGGCAGCATTCCTCCTAATGCAGCCCACGATGCTGTTGGCCTTCTTTGCCACTAGGGTACACTGATGGCTCCCACTCAACTTGGTGTCCACCAAGACACCCAGGATCTTTTCTGCAGAACTGCTTTCCAGCCAGTCAGCTCCCTGAGTGTACTGGTAGGTGGAGTTATTCCTCCTCATGGGCAGGACTTAGCATTTCACTTTGCTTAACACCATGAAGTTCATGTTGTCCCATTGCTCCAGCCCATCAAGGTCCCTGTGAATGGCAGAACAACCTTCTGGTGTATCAACCACTCCTCCCAGTTTGGCATAATTTGCAAACTTGCTGAGGGTGTGTGCTCTGTCCTATCAGCCACAACATTAATGAAAACATTAAACAGTACTGTCCCCAGCAGCAACCCCTGGGATACTCTACTAGTGACTGTCCTCCAGCTGGAGTCAGTGTGCTGATCACACCCTCTGAGCTTAGTAGTTCAGCCAGTTTTCAGTCCACTTCATTGCCCATTTTTTAAGCCCATACTTCATCACTTTGTCTATGAAGATGTTATGGAAGACAGTGTCAAGAGGTCATGATAAACAACATCCACTGCTCTCCCCTTGTCCACCAAGCTAGTCATCTCATTGTAGCAGGCTATCAAGTTGGTCAGCATGATTTCCCCTTTGTAAATCCATGCTGACTTCTCCCAGACATGTTCCAGTTAATTCGTATGTTTGGAAATGGCTTCCATTATTATTCACTCTATCAGCTTCCCAGGGATTGAGGTAAGGCTGGCTGACCTGTATTGCCCTAGATCCTCCTTCTTGCCTTTCTTGAAGACAGGAGTAACATTTGATTTCTTCCAGCCCTCAGGAACCTCCCCCAGTTGCAGTGACCTTTCAAAGATTGAGAGTGGCTTCACAATGATATGGGCCTCCTCAGCACTCACAGGTGTATCCCATCAGGTCTCAGGGACTTGCACCAGTCCAGTTCATTTAAATGTATTCTAGCTTCATCCTCCTCTACCAAGGATACATCTTCCTTGCTCCAGAAGCTCTCTTCAGCACATTAGGGACTACTTGGTTGTTAGGAATTAAATTCTCCATAAGAGACAGAATTTAGGTACAGATCCTACCGATTAAATGATTGTATTCATCCAGCACACACTGGGACTGCTTAACCATTCACCTGCTTACACTCTCTTTTTTAAAAAAGTTTCCATGAGGACAGTTATATAAGCTCTTCTTAGTTTAAGTCTCCCCTTCTGTAGAACAGAGATATTATCCTTTTTTTAGCTTTACAGTGCAATTTAAAATGAAAGACACTAAGCTTCTCAGCTAGTGGTACTGGTGATGCTGAGCATCACAGCAAATTGCTAGCTATAACATCGGAACCTTACACCAGAGCAGGACTGGGCTGCTAAAGAGAAGTAGTCTGTTGCAGGAGGACACTTCACAGTTAAGTGCTCATTTGCTCACCACATGCACTAAGTCTCTTCCTTCTGATTACACGTTTGGTTTTTGAACAGACTACTCAAACACAAGAGACAGGCAGTGCCCCAGAAGCAGGCTGCAAGGCACAGGAAGCCTCTCCGCCACCTTTTTATCTACCTCCTCCCTCCAAGGCCTGTCACAAGAACCCTCCCTATGCATCCCTTCCTTAAATCCTCTGCCAAGCTAGGTCTAAACATCCCTTTCCATAAGACCCAAGCACCTATGCTCTGACACCAAACTGGAGAAGCTAGCTGAGCTGCTTGTGTTATATCAGTGACAATGGCACTTATAAGTGGCAATGGCATTTACCAGTACAACAGAATTACAGCCCTGGCACAGACTTGAGCTGTTTGTAACCCTGGGCCTGTTTTACTTTGTGTGCAGTAAATGAAAACAAATGGCTTTCAGAGACAAGAAATGCATTCTAGTAATATTTTAGGCCAATGGTAATTCAGCACAGCTATAAAGGCCTCCAGACTATACAGAGTTCTCAGATTTTTAAGTACTGGTGGTCAGCTATCAAACCTCCAGAGCTTTAACCCATCCTTCTTTCCAAATGATACTGCAGGGGCTGGATTACTCCCTCACAGCAGGGTTTGCAGCAGTACAGAAGCAACTGATGTTGTAAAAGCTGATCAGGCATAGCTAGAGGGTAGGGACCTTAAAATACTACTATGCTTGACATGTATCAGCTCAGTGCCACTTTCCCAAGCCCTACTCCATTCTAAGAGCGTGTCAAGCAACACAAGAGCAACAGCACTCACTCCCTCCCCTCAGCCTTGCTACAAACCAGATCTTGTTTATTCTGCAGTCCTTCATGACAACTGGGTATAGGACTTTGATACGGAGGTTTTGAATCCTTTTCTTTGAAGATTATTTGAAGCAGAAAGATGGTTCAAAGAGAGAAACAGAAGCTTACATGCTCTGTTGGTTGCATGCCCAGAGTTGGAATATTCCTGTGCACAGGCCAGCAAGTGTTTGTGTTATTGTCAGCAAGCTTTCTGCAAATTGCCGTGCAACTAGTCAAAGTTACAAGGAACATGAAGCACAAAAAACAGCTTGGCATTCAGGTTTGCAGTCATGATTATGCTAGTTCTTTGTAAGACAGAGCAGACTTTCAAAACAGAGCAGTAGTCCTGCTCTGCAAGCCCCTGCCTCAAATATGGCATGGGCTGAGAGGATCCAAACACCACCAGGTAAGAACTTCTGAACATCAGTGTGATACCCACAGATCACCCCCACTGTCAGGACATTCTGATTGATCTACACCTATTCTGGGAGCGCTCTGCTGGATGAAGGAGGCACAATGCTGGCAGAAGACAAGGTACAAAAGCACAGTGCTCCAGTGCAAGTGTGCCACTGAGCACAGATAAAGGGGCCCCCAGAGGTGGCAGGGCACATACATGCAGTATGTGTACTGTCATGGCTGGGGTACTCTGCTTGGACCAGTCTTTACAAAGGGACAGTATTTTCATTGTTGCTTTGTGTCCACTGGGCACAGCTTTTCCTCCCTGCATGACAAACAAGAGTTGTGTCAGATTGGGCACTAGTTTGTGTTTGGATTTCAGCTTGCTTGACTACAACATGCATCAAAGCCATGATCAGGCATCCTAGGTCAGAGCCCTAAGCCACATGTAGTTTTAAGAGGAGACATAAGGAGATGGGAAACATCCCTGAAGGATGGTAAAACCAAAATCAAAACAGAATAATAAAGAGCCCAGAAAACAGAAGAGCAAGAACAAAAGGAGACTAGAAAATGGGACAGAAGTCAGTGTTCTCAGAAACAAAAGTGTCAGGGACAAAGGCAACTGCCCTGTTGTTGGTCCGTTACCACGAACAGTCAAGGAAATGAGTCAGCCTTGCAGCTCCTCATTTCACACGGCTGTGAAAAATTTTCTTGGACCCTTGGTGATCTCACCCAGCTTCTCCATGCTGGAAGCAATCTAACAATCTCCCTCTGCTTTTTTTTTTTTGGCTTTCCACACACGTAACTCATTAAAAATAAGAAAATACTAGACTTGACTGTGGTGGGTGAAGGGAACAGCTGGAGTGCATGTGAAATGGCAGGTCTCTTCTGATCCAGAATGCTTGCACCGCAGGAGAGCAAGATAATGGAAGCTACTAATACAGTACTTTAATGAAGACAACCCCCATGCAACATCTGACTGCGTGAATATCCATACATGCTTTGGAAATTCTTGCTTATAATCCCACCTACAGCTGCCACTGTGCTGTTACTTTGGTTACAGATTGGAAAAAACCCAAACATAGTTTGAAATTAAAGGAAGACAATAATTACCTTGCATAACAAAATCATTCTACATTGAAGGGAAATCCACTCTACTCCTGGGCCCCGAATGACAGAAAAATTGCTAGGCCAGATAACACTACAGTAGGTGCTTAAAAGTAAAGCTCCTGCTGTCCTGCAGTCACCTGATACCTGAACTGCTAGGAGTCTCAAAGAAGTTGGAATACTCTATCACTAGAAACAAGTCATTAATGCTAGTTGTGAAAGTGCTCTTCAGCAAAATAATACAATCAAGAGATTCTCATAAGACAAAGTTATTTATCCTGTTAAGAAGAGCTGTCAGAACATGACTGTATTTCAGAATAAGGCAACTGATACACTTTTAAACTTATTCCATAAGTCTAGAGGCCCACTTGCAACTACTCTATTTGATACTCAACTATAAACAAGCTCAATGTGGACAGCGCAATAGCAATGAGGCAGAAATTTCAGAAGTTCAGGGTGGCAGACCAAAATAAGTTTCAATGCAAGTTCAAACAGTAAAGATACAGCAGTGATAAATGCTCTTTCCCCCCAGATTTGCTCTGAAGTGCTAGCCCATTCATAGCCCTAACAGGTTATTAGAAACAACAGTCTTTGCCCTGCAGTAACTCCATCTAACATGATGCGTGTTAAAACATTGAAATTAAAATACAGCTTTCAATAGAAGACAGTCTTTAGTGGTTTCCTTGTGTAAGAAGCTCACTTATCTATTCCTGAGGCTAGCTAATGGACTTGGGCCTTGTTAGCCTCAAGACTTCAATACTGATGATAGGGAGTTCAAATCCTGCATGGGTTAGCTGCAAAAAAGTTCCTATTAGGGCTACAGTAGGAAACGCAAAATAGCTTTGCACTAGAATCCAGTAGTGTGGGGAAAACTGGGTTCCTTCAAGTCTGTGCAGCGGGAAAGTCCTGATTCAGTATTTGAGTACACCATTGCCTTTCATGAGCATCGGTCACTGCTGTATGTTCTCTTGAAATACTGGCCCAGAAAACTATGCTTCCTGGTGTCTCACTCAAAACACAGATTGGTTGATGCTAACATCCCTGCTGGGACCCAGTGGTTGCCTCTGTAGGAATGATGAGAGAGCAAAGCTATTTGGCTTACTTCCCTTGGAAGGGATTTTGTAGGAACCTATTAACAGCAGGAATTTCAGTAACAACCCCTATATAAGTATATACACACACACACATATATATATGACTCATTTAGCATCCTATAGCATGAGCTATAGGATGTACCAGATTATCTAATTTTTATGGTTTGGATGAGAAGCAAGATGAAGATTTACACCCTCCATTACATTTGCCACATGAAGTTTAAATCAGCACCCAGGACTGCCTGCAGACAAATAGCAGAAATTCAGGCATGTCCAAAACAGTCCTGTGTATTTAGTCCAAGCTCAGACACTGCAAGCTCTGTTACGAAATAAATGAAGTAGAAAATCATTCACAGGATCGGTTATGCAAAAATGCACTGTGAGCATTCTCCTTTGCTTGCAGCAGTTCTCACTGTGAGGCTGAGATCAGCCATGTCAGCTGCATTCCCTGAAAGAAGGGGAAGTTTGAGTTGGTCCCACCTGGCTTTAGCAAGCTACAGACCTGTGCTGCTCAGTAGCTTTCCAACTGTTCACCCTATGCTATTCACAGCATAACTAGAAACCCACGTACACTCCCCAGGAAGGGAAGTTAATAACAGAAAACTCTTACGGTCACTGTTTTGCTTTTAAAGGATTTCAGGAAAAATCTCAATGTCCATTATTCACATTCATTAGAAGCTGTACTGCTGTTACACACCTGTTAGCAACAGAATATGCTCCAAAACTGTTTTTAGTAATTCTAGTGCCAATAACAGCCCGAGGAAGAGTCCGTTCCTGGTTCCTAGCCATAGTTTGCAATACACTGATTTTTATCAGTGAGCCCTTCTGTCTTCTTACAGCCCCACACCTATACCATCACATACATAACAGAGTTTGAACTGCCCCCATACCGTCTGGTGGAAATTTGTTATTGCCAGGAATTGTGGGGAGAGGAGAAGCAGCTCCTGTCACAATAAGAGTTTTTGCATATATGTAGAGTAAATCAATACAAGCAATTTCTTGCCTGCTAATTCAATTCCTGCAAGCTCTTTATTAATCACATTTCCAGAACATTTGACGTTGCAATAAAACATTTTGTTGTGAACACTTTACAAGTGAAAAGAAAAAAATTCTGTAAACTAAATCAACTAATATTTCAAAACACCTTATCCAATTGTGAGTGTTAGGCCCTGACATAGCACAGACTGCAAGTAAGCCACCGAAGTTGTTAGGCAATTGCTTAAATTAAACTCTTAAGTGCTGTGCTGAACCAAGGCTCACACTCTCTAATCACTCTCTCAAACATAAAGGTCACATTCTCAGCATCTATTCCAATGACATACAGTGTCTTTTACAAGAGATCATGCATTCTGAGCATATACAGGGGAAGAAAAAAAAAAAAAAAAGAAAAAACCCCAAGAGAGCTGCAAATAGGAGTCAATTTGTCTAAAAGGACTGTAGTCCTAAGAGCTATATCAGTACCCTGAAAATGATCTTTGGTTAATGGCTGTCTTTCCTCCTTTGCTTTTTCTGTATTTTAGACAGGATTAAAAGTAAAAATACTATGTTAACACTAGGGGACTGTTACTCCAAGCATCTCCAGCACAAATGGAATAAAAAAGACCTACAGAAAGATGCCTGATTTCACAGAGCAGCTTAAATAGCGATCCAAGGACTAGCACATGGACCTGTGTGCTCTGTCAACATTGCTGGGTAAGACCAATTCAGCAGAACAGCCTATTTAGCCTTTGGAAACCGTTTATTTATACTTCTGAGGCCTTAGCAAACAGCTGTTGAATACAATGCAATTCCTACATCATGCTCCAACACTATTAGAGGCACTGGTAACTGCAGTCACCCCATTTACACTTGCTATTGCAGCCTGCAATGTTTGGGACATAAAAGCACTACCTATTCTACATGCCATGGCAATAAACTTCATTTCAGTAACATGATGCAATGCTCTGCGATATGTGCACAGAATACAGATTTATTTGAATGTAACCCCAGTGTATAGGTCAAAACCTAAGGCTCTTCCCACTTCATGAAACCAGCTTGCCTTATATACCTAACTGCACCACGTTATGTATTTTTATTTAGTTTGAGTGCAAAGTGAGTTAACCAGTAGAAAGTTATAGCTACCTTGAGTCCTAAACATGTATCTTCAGCAGTACTTTTTCTTAAGTTTAATGAAGGGTAAATAAGTGTTAAGAACAAGATTAGGAAAATATTACCTTAATCAATACATTAGGTTCAGTCAAGTTCACAGCTCATTAGCAATCCAATACTACCTCTAAGCCATTTCCTGATTTAAAATTCTCAGCTAAGTTTTCCCAGTTTTCATTTAAAAAAAAAAAAAAAATCTTATTTTATTGGGAACAATGCCAGAATTTGCAATGCTGCCTCTCCCTCATCTTTATTGAGACATTTCCAATCAGTCACAGGCCCTATTCCAGTCATCCTTTCTTACGTTGGTTCAGCTATATCATACTTAAGGGGAAATCTCTCTCTCCTCTGACCATCTCAAAGTGCAGCTGGAAGGTGTAACCATAATAGAATACCTAGACATTGAAAGCAGGGTCTAGCTCACCAATTTTTTTCTCCCTGCTCACACAAATAAGCTTTATTGCTCTTCACATAACTCTGCAGAGACTAATTATTTGCTAAGGTATGCGGGCTGTGAATGTGTTGAGGTTCAGGTGCGGACGGTGCTACTTTGCTACTGCTTCAAATAACTGTCTCAAAAGACAATTTTCCATCTTCTAGTCTGGCTCTGCATTGTTATTTTGCATACAAAGGAGTTAGGGAGAGGCAGTGTCCTGGTTTCGGCAGGGATAGAGTTAATCTCCTTCCTAGTAGCTGGTACAGTGCTGTGTTTTGGATTTAGGGTGAGAACAATGTTGATAACACACCGATGTTTTAGTTGTTGCTAAGTAGTGCTTACACTAGTCAAGGACTTTTCAGCTTCCCATGCTCTACCGACTGAGAAGGCTGGAGGTGCACAAGGAGCTGGGAGGGGGCACAGCCAGGACAGCTGACCCAAACTGGCCAAAGGGACATTCCATACCATGTGACGTCATGCTCAGTACATAAACTGGGAAAGCTGGCCGGGGGGGCCGCTGCTCGGGGACTGGCTGGGCATCGGTCAGCGGGTGGTGAGCAATTGCATTGTGCATCACTTGCTTTGTGTAGTAGTAGTATTATTACTACATTATTATTCTTATTGTTATTATTATTCTATTTCAATTACTAAACTGTTTTTATCTCAACCCACGAGTTTTTCTCACTTCTACTTGTCCAATTCTCTCCCCCATCCCATTGGGGGGGGGGAGGAGCAAGCGGCTGTGTGGTACTCAATTGCCGACTGAGGTTAAAAACACAACAGGCAGCTTTGACAATTAACATATACTAAAAAAGAAAATCCCCTTTTTACCTTGCTCCTTGATATGAAAGCAAGATTTGTAAACAGTAGTTTGCAACATGCATTTACCTTCCTCATAAATACAGAGCAACATAGCCATTGATTACAACTTGATGCCACACAGAGCTAGAAGTCACATCCACTCTGGGCAAATATTCTGAAAGTCTTCACAGAAGAAAAGCATTTCCCACATGGAAGAGGCTCTAATCTGGGTGTTGAAACAATGGGAAACCCTAAAAGAGAAAAAAATATTTTAAGAACCCATACAGCAACCAAGGGAGTCAATTTAAAAGAGTTAGTCTTAAAATATGTTATTTCCTCACTAATATTTCTAATTGAATCATATAAAAACCCTCAAGAAAGATAAGACAAGGAGCCCAGGCAAAACAGTAGACTTCTGTAGGCATAGATGAAGGGTTTTTTTTTACCTTGGAGAAATTACTTTTAGCAGAGCAACTAGGAGAATAGGAACAAACACAACCTTTCCTTTCAGCAGCTGATGTTCACAGTAACCCACCTATCCTCCACTAGAAATAAATTCCATCTCAAAAAACTGAGAGTAATTACCAAAATCAGCACTTTTCACAGCTTCCTTCTGGAACAAGATAATAGCACTAAGAGACAATATGCAATACGATGCTGAAAATTCCTCTGAACAGAAACATTCAGTCAATGAAAATGGAGAATGCAGAAAGGAACCAATACCATAATAAATACAGAGTGAATTTTACCTTCTTTAGCATGACTTCTTATACACCACAAGGATTTTCTCCCACCCTATCCAGACAGTGGGATAGCGCACACAGCAACCAAACAAAGCTGACAGCCCCTAGTCTTTCCAGAGTGGAAATACAGCTGTTATAGAACTGACTCCCAGCTGAAGGCAATCAGAAAACTCAAGCCTAATCACCTGCTCCAATCTGATGGAGCCTCCTGCTTAGTTCATTATTCCCCTTTGCCTAATTTGTGGGGCCTGGCAACACAAAGGGCAAGGATCTGTTCCTTTCCCCAGGGCTGAGGCACCCGTGGCCCAGCTCAATTCAAGATGGCAGAATTCAGATTCAGAACCTGCGTGGGGAATGCTGTTACTCTCCTGCTTGCTACATCCTGAGCACCCCTCCCCTAATTGCCCCCCTTCTCCTTGCTCTGCCCCCTGTCCTGCTGGTGATGAAGGGATTCCCAGCTGCCAGGGGGAGGATGCAGGAGCCAACAGTTTCACAGCCTAACTTGGGGGTACAGCTGAATGTTGCCTGCAGTGGTGCGAAGGCCTGGGCACAGCAGAGAGCTGGAGGGGATGCTGTGACGAGGGCCTGCCCTGCCTGTGGAGGGTTAAAGGTTTGCAGCAAGGGGTGTGGTTAAACCAGGTGAAGGATTGAGGGAGCTGAGCAGGGGCCAGCCATCCAGGAAAGAAACACCTCGTTGCAGTGTAAGGCAGCAGCTGTGGGTCTGGCAGAGCAATGGACAGCAGGAGACAAATCTGAGGCCACGGGACAGTGTGGCATGAGCTGCCATGGCCAAAGAGTACCACCCAGAGAGGAAGGGTGGGACAGGTGTAACGTAGCCATCGGCTGTTACAGCCAAGCTGCCGACAGGCCACAGCAACCTTGTGCTGCCCCATAACATTGGCTACTGCTGGGCATTGAAGATGGCATCTTTAATTTGGCCTTACGGGCTATGGGGTATCAGGGGGCTACCTGTTCATTGTCTTCCACCGTGTGACTGAGGCAGTGTGTCCAAGGGGGTAGCAGGGGCACTGTGTTTCCCTGCTGTGCACCTGGGAGACACTGCTGGCAAACGTATGGGTGAGGATGGGCTGATATGCGGAGAAAGCCCCAGTTTAAAGATGGGCATCATAAATAACCAACCCTCAGGTAAGGATTGAAGAGAAGGAGAAAAATGGATCTGTGATTAGGTCTGATTGGTTTGAAAGTTTCCCTCTGCACATGCTCTTCAAAATAAAGCATTTCTGAATAGGCCTTTTATGTACTGGGGGTGAGGGAGGGAAGGGAGGAGGGAAACCAAGTGGAAGAGAAAAATGCTTCCGCTGACAATGACTGAGAGGGAGAGAATTGCACGGTAAAGTGCCATCCATCTACTGGGCAAGATTCATTATTCACGGCTCAGTCATTTGGTTCTAAATTTTAAATGTCATCTAAAGTGCTTTTTGAATTCATCAGTTTAAAAGATATTTACAAAGAAGCAAAACATTGTGTTATCACTCAGTGGCACTGAGGGCTGTGGGATGGCAGGCAGTGTCGTCGGGTGGCGGAGCAAGAAGCCAGCTAAACTGGAAATCGCTTATTTGCTATTCAGAGGTGGCCCTGCAGGTACAGTGCTTGTTGGCCCTTGAAGCTTCCCATGGCTACATCCCAACAAGGTGCTCATCCTTTCTAAAAAGTATCTCACAGATTTCAGTCAAGCATGAGCAAAGAAGGAACATACCTCGTTTGCTGCCTCACATCAACCTTTGTACCAGTCACCGCCAGGACCGCCAGTGCACTAACCTAAGCACCCAGCAAATCCCAAGAACATACCCTACCACACAGGGGTATACGTTTGATGATCAGATTTTTACATGACCCTGTGGCACTCTTAAACAATAATAAAATCTTAGCCACAGTATTTGATTAGCAGTTAGAAATCAGGCCTGAAGGAAGACACAATACTGTTCATATCCACCACAAATGGCGAGGCTGAGTCGCAGGGTGCTGAGGTTTCCAGGGACCTCAGCTTCCCCTGCTCCTCGCTTACAAGCCTGGCACAGTGCCATTAGCATAATCACTCCCGTACTAATGTCTTCTACTCACATAGTCATTTCTTTACTAGCAAAACCATGCATATCCTCAAGATATTTAAGCTACACATTGTGTGATGGTAATAGCTTTGTAATGGTGTTAATCTATCATCCATTTTAAATATCCTTGCTCTGCCCACTAACCCACCTCCAATGGCTCCACTTCTCATCAGACACAAACATTTCTGAGAAGTTTCAGAGAGGCACATTTGGAAAAAAAGGAGTGCAGGGGAAGAACCAAAATGAAAACTTCCTAGCCAGATCTTCATAGCCTATCGATGTGTCCAGGCCATATGACTGAGGTGAAATTTGAGCTACCTCAAACCTGAGATTTGATGCCTGGCTCAGAGGATAGCATCAGTAATTTTGTGGAAATTACTTTATTCCTTTCTTATGTCCATGGATATTGTCAAACATAAAAAATAGCAAGGAGCTTTAAAGAGATCTGGGGCATAGTGAACACCATATAGGAGAACTGGAAGTAGTATCATAGCGATTCTTTCTCCATTTTGTCTGGCTTACCTGTCTCTACTGCTCCCATTCAAAGCCCACTGGCATAAAGACAGACTCCCCCAGACTTTGGATGACTCATAAAAAACAAAGTTTGCTGTGGTTGAGCTTAATTTCTTCCACTACCTACAGATACAAAATTTCAGTTCTACTTTGGCTCTGGGCCTGCATAAAAGATTCTTCCAATTTTATTTGAATCACTTCACTCATGGAATAATAGAATTATAGGGATTATACAGAGCAATAATCCTCAGCAGTCCATGGGATCAAAGCAGTATTCAAATATTAAGCAATACTCAGAGAGGATAGCTCAAGTATTGTCATCTTCATTTTCCAGAGCAAGGATGGGAAGACATGACTTGAGAGCACAGGGCTTCTTCCCAGGAGGATTCATGTTGGGAATCACATGCTCCAGGCTGGCCTGGGGACTCCCTCCTTCCTGGTGCCCTGGACCAAATGCTGTGGTTAGAGCCCAGCCTCATGCCTGGCCCGATGCTCCCTCCTTACCTCCACCACTCCGCTTCTTAAAGCTCTTCCCTGCCAACTGCAGCATTTACCAGCACTACTGCATTTTTAAACAAGGAACAAAATATGAAATATCTGTATCACAAAGACTGTGGATCCTCTCTAAACTGGTGCCTCCAGGATGAACTTTACTCAGCAGTTAGAAGCCCAGCTAAGATTAGGGTCCCTGTGGCAGGCGCAGCAGATGTAATTACACAGCCTAAAGTGCCCTACAGTTGCTAATGCAAATAGGCAAAGGGTAGAAGACATCACCCTCCACTTTGTGATGCAAGGTCACAGAACAACCAGTAACATGCCCAAGGTGTGGAAGGGCCAGGAACTCAGCTGTCATCCTGTCACCAGGCCCAATGTGTTACCCCTAAGACCAAACCATTTGTCACTAGTTTAATAACTGGACATTTAGGCATACTAAGCAGCTTCCTTTTTAGTACATTATGTGTGCTTTAGGCACTGCCAGGTCACCTCCTTTAGAAGTAAGATACAGACACTGCTGCTCAGGAGTCGCAGGTAATGCTGGTGAAGTAAACAAATGATGATCGCAAGGAAGGAGGGAAAAAATAGAAGCTGGTCATACTGCTGTACTGTGTTTACTTAAATAGTACTCTTGAATAAACAAGTTCCAGAAACTAGAAAGCAGGGACTCCAATTTTCTGGACTGAACTGCACAAGATCATATACATTAAGGAAGATAAAGAAATATAGCTGAAAGCCAAATACAGGTTACAGTGGCTGGAGATCATCTTCAGGAGATGAAATATTCCTTAAATGATGAAGACAATAATTCACAAGAATGAGACTCTCCAGTGAATTATGGGATTCCTTTTCCAGTAAGTTAGCAGAAATATGATTCTAAAATTTAAATGCACTCATCCATCACCGATTCTGCTTAAATAGATTTATGGATATATACGTATTTTACCATTTTTATATTTTTATAAGCCTGACATTTTAGTTCACCTGTAGGTGACACTGGGACTTGAAATGCACCAAATGCTACAGAAGAGGGTAATTACACTCTGGCCCCAATTGCCTTCTCTCCCCCACTCATGTTTTATAGGCATAGAGAATATTTTTAAGCTCAAGGACCGAAACATAAAACAAGGTACAAAGGAAGCTTGAAGTTATTATGGCACTTTGGGGATGGGAGAAAAGAAAGATACTGGTAGGTAACCTTGGAGCCCCATAAAAACTTTCTATGACCAAATCCAAGCAACAGTCATTAAGAGAAGTTGATACAATGGGCTCTGATTGAGCAAGGTACCTGAAATCAAGTACCTAACTTTAAAAGCAGTATCATTAACTTCAGTGGTGAATATTCATGTGCATAAAGTTACAGAATCTTACTAGAGCACATTATAGACTAATGAACTTTTTTCTTATGTTGGATAAATCTCTAGCCTTTTAACAGTTTTCTCTGATATAAATACACATTAGATGTCCAAATATTCACTCTTTCACCCTAAATTGAGGGCACCTTTTCCATTATTTCTAGTGTTTTCTCTGATCCACTTCTTTATCTTATCCAGTGATTATATGTAATATCTTGTTTGCAAGGAAAAAGGAGGAAACAAACCAACCCTGGATCGATAGCCTGGTTCCCAGTGCACAGTCCTCTGTGTTTGCACATGCACCTGCACAGGAACTAACAAATTGTGAACCAGTGGCCAAGAACGGTATTTCACAGATGAGTAAAAAATCTCAGTACAATAATGTTTCTGTAAATTGAGGATGGGGAATTGGCTGGGGTAGAGAGACCATATTAATGAAGAAAAGGCTGCCACATGACTTCATGCTCCATTAGACACATGAGCGATATTCCCTTTTAAGGTTACGGCTTTCGATTTCATTACATCCAGTCTAGCTGCGGGCTCTTGTTGAAAAAAGTTGTCCTGTTCTCCCTTCTCTCCTGTTCCTGCCACATGCTTTGGCAGCCTCAGGTTGTACAACTGTGCAGTGCATGGATCCAGCTCATTGAGCTCACAGAAAAGTAACTCACCAAAATAAAAATGACATTTTCTTCCAGATCAGGAAGCTGATCCAGCTGCATGTGGTCACACAGCTACTGGACATGGCAGATGCAGAGCATGGAGTGGGAGGCTCAGACCTCTCTTCCACCCTCGCCTGCTGCAGCCTTCTTCAGTTAAATTTGGTTCAACACAACGAATGCCAAATGCCCCAACAGCGGGGAGACATTTGTCCAGAAGTCACACTGTCTAATACACAAAAGTCATATCTATAGGTCAGTTATAGAGCACTGAGCACATTCCTAATTTTTGAGTGCTTAAATTCATAGCCTTCCCTTTTTATGTACATATGCAGTATTTGTAAAGTTCTCTGGATTTCCTTTCCAATAGTTTACATATTGACACAAATACATACTCAGCGAACAGCACCGATACCTCTGTGGATTTTTGGGCATATGCTCATAAGCAGTTTTTCACACACATGTGCACACACATGCACACGCACAACTGACAAAAAGATAGTATGTCTTTTGATGTAGGCCAGCATCCATGCATACCCTTTCCCACCCAAACAGCTATCCCTAAACCATGCAAATATATGTGCAACTGCCCAAACTGTATCGACAGACAAATTAGAAAGCTATATCCATCACTGCTTTCTGTTGAAAACCTTTATTGCTAGATATATGGTCAGCTAGAGCTCACAATCAGCAAGAGGATTTGCTTGGCTGTATCTGTATTGATATTTATGAAGTTTGAGGCACATGCTAAAACAGACCAAATGTATGATTTTATTCTTTATTGAATAGTTACTGGTAACATAAGTTGGCAGGAGAATACACTGCCAAAACAAAAAAAATCTCCCAATGTTAAATCAATGATTCATTTACTCTCTTCATGATTAATTGCAAAGTATTTGGAACTCTAATGACTTTTGTGGATGCAATATTGTTTAATCAAAAGGAAAAAAGATCCAATCTGCATGGAGATACTGATTTTCCTCCTATGTCAGTAAAACAAGGAACTATTTGCTTCCACTATACCAGGTGCTTGGGAAAGCTGTCAGAATCAATATGGAAGCCTGGACACCTCAGTACGGGAAATTCAAAGCTGTTATTCTTTTGGAAAAGCGGGTCTGTCTTTTTGCTGCTGTACAAGTAACGCATGACCAAAACAATGGATTGATTAACACCAATGTGCTGGCCAGAGTTGGCCTCCGTCTGAAGCGTTCCAGATGCAAAGGGAATCCCAGATGCTCAGCTCTTGTAATAGCTAGTTAAAAAAAAGACCACAACCCAGCAGGTGCCCCCAGTAGTTTGCAGGCTGACATTGAACTTAGGCACCTCTCTAGCTTAGCATAAGCTACAGCTGCTATTGCCCTCCCTGTGGATCCTCCTTTCCAAGGGCTGGATTAGCACCGAGCCCAGGCAAAGCACCATCATGGCCAGACAAGGACTTTCAGTGCCAGGGGGCCCTTCCAGATGCAGAGAAATTTC
Source organism: Aptenodytes patagonicus (assembly GCF_965638725.1). Lineage (NCBI taxonomy): Eukaryota > Metazoa > Chordata > Aves > Sphenisciformes > Spheniscidae > Aptenodytes > Aptenodytes patagonicus. Next base: position 26,535,612 of record NC_134954.1, read on the forward strand.
TGAAGAAACTACCAGGCCACTGTATACACTTTAACTATACACTGGGCCATACTGATCCCTAGCATTGCTCACCCATGTTGGTGTCTATACAGCACTGGTTCACTTTCTTTCAATGTGTGAACCATGAGAGGTCACCAAGTCTGTTCTCCAGGAGCCCTGTGGTGCCAGGGCACCCAGACAGCCGGTGATATAACACAACATCCCCACTCCCACTGAGATCCACTTGGGATACATGGGATCCTCACTGCTCTTGCTGAACTGGTGAGAATCACGAAGGTAAGTCAGAGCAGCATGACCATGCCCCAGTCTGGCCGCCGTGCCCATCACGGGCAGTGTGCCAATGTCAGGCCATGGCAGCTGCGGGCTGTCAGCAGGCAGCCACGTGCTCCGTCCCTCCTATTCTGCCCTGTGCTGTACGCAGAGCTGGCAGCTTCACCCAGGCTTCTGGCCTCACAGCAGGGCAAAGCCCTGGCTATGCATCAAGGAGAAGAGGGGAAAGCAGGAAGCTTAAGGGATGCTTAAAGGACATTTAAACAGGCTTTTCGTGCCACATTTAACCCTTAACATGTAAATCACTGAGAAGCTAATCCATTAATGTACTCTTCTGCCCTTCCACAGTCTGATCGCACTACCATGAATTCAGAGTGTTTTTCCTAGCAGAGGGCTTTAGAAAGGAGGACACACGCAAAAAGCAACATGATGCTGCTTCTCATCATCTACAATGATTTTGCCTTGGGACAGATCC